>NC_134692.1:3917960-4245460 GCF_050947455.1 Rhinoderma darwinii
CTAGGTGTCGCTGTTTGTAATGCGGTCTCAATGTGTCTGCCAGGCGCCAGGTGTCGCTGTTTGTAGTGCGGTCGCTGTGTTCCTCCGGCCGCTGGGTGGCGCTGTTAGTGGCGTAGATCCACGTGTTACAGCCGGGCTGCAGTCCGGAGATGATGGCGCAGGGTGAGGAGGTGCTGAGCGCTGGGGGTCCCCTGCTCTCCCTGGACCCCAAACTACAGGACGAGTTCAAGAAGAAAGTGCAGAAAATCCGCAAGAAACCGCAGGTAGCGACAACACTCCGTGCATGTGACCGGGGGAGGGGGTATATAGTATGTACAGGTGACCGGGGGAGGGGGTATATAGTATGTACAGGTGATCGGGGTGTATATACACGTGTGTAGTGTGCGCTGTACAGGTGACCGGGGGAGGGGGGTATATAGTATGTACAGGTGACCGGGCTGTATATACACGTGTGTAGTGTGCGCTGTACAGGTGACCGGGGGAGGGGGGTATATAGTATGTACAGGTGACTGGGGTGTATATACACGTGTGTAGTGTGCGCTGTACAGGTGACTGGGGGAGGGGGTATATAGTATGTACAGGTGACTGGGGGAGGGGGGTATATAGTATGTACAGGTGACCGGGCTGTATATACACGTGTGTGCTGTACAGGTGACCGGGGGAGGGGGTATATAGTATGTACAGGTGACCGGGTTGTACAGGTGACCGGGGGAGGGGGGTATATAGTATGTACAGGTGACCGGGGGAGGGGGGTATATAGTATGTACAGGTGACCGGGGGAGGGGGGTATATAGTATGTACAGGTGACCGGGGAGGGGGGTATATAGTATGTACAGGTGACCGGGGGAGGGGGGTATATAGTATGTACAGGTGACCGGGGGAGGGGGGTATATAGTATGTACAGGTGACCGGGGGAGGGGGGTATATAGTATGTACAGGTGACCGGGGGAGGGGGGTATATAGTATGTACAGGTGACCGGGGGAGGGGGGTATATAGTATGTACAGGTGACCGGGGGAGGGGGGTATATAGTATGTACAGGTGACCGGGGGAGGGGGTATATAGTATGTACAGGTGACCGGGCTGTATATACACGTGTGTGCTGTACAGGTGACCGGGGGAGGGGGTATATATAGTATGTACAGGTGACCGGGGGAGGGGGTATATAGTATGTACAGGTGACCGGGCTGTATATACATGTGTGTAGTGTGTGCTGTACAGGTGACTGGGGGAGGGGGGTATATAGTATGTACAGGTGACCGGGGGAGGGGGTATATAGTATGTACAGGTGACCGGGGGAGGGGGGTATATAGTATGTACAGGTGACCGGGTTGTACAGGTGACCGGGGGAGGGGGGTATATAGTATGTACAGGTGACCGGGGGAGGGGGTATATAGTATGTACAGGTGACCGGGGGAGGGGGGTATATAGTATGTACAGGTGACCGGGTTGTACAGGTGACTGGGGGAGGGGGGTATATAGTATGTACAGGTGACCGGGATGAATGTACTCGTCCTTCTCAATGAATTAGAAGATCATCAAAAAGTTCATTTATTTCAGTAAGTCAATTCATAAAGTGTCTCATATATTCTATAGGTTCATCACACACCGAGGGATCTATTTCCAGCTTTTTTTTGTATTATTGTTGAGGATTATGGTAACTTTTAATGAAAACCCCAAATTTAGTGTGTCAGAAAATGAGAATATTGGGTGTTACTTGCAGATTGTCGCCTCCTGGTGTGACCGTCTAATCAGCCAATCAACACAAAACACCGGCAAAGGTTTCCTAAGTCTTTAAATGGTCACAGTCGGGTTCAGTGGCTGCACAATCATGGGGAAGATGCTGACGTGACCGTTGTCCAGAAGAGTCATTGACACCTCCACAAGGAGAAGCCACACAAGGATATTACTAAATAAGCTGCTGTCCACACAGCGCTGTATCCAAGCAGATTAATGGAAAGTTGAGAGGAAGGAAAAAGTGTGGTAGAAAAAGGTGCACAAGCAACAGGGACAACCGCAGCCTTGAAAGGATTGTCAATAAAAGGCCATTCAAGAATCTGGGGGAAATTCACAAGGAGTGGACGGCGGCTGGAGTCAGTGATTCAAGAGCCGCCGCACACAGATGTATCCGGGACATGGGAGAAAACTGACGCATGACAATGTCCGAAGCTTCTTACCGAGAAGGACGGCTCTGCTGCTCAGCGTCCAAAGTCCTGTTTTCAGATGAGTCAATTTTGCAACCACAGTACGGGCTTGTCCACACACAACGGAATTGCTGCAGAAAATGGTGTGTAAATGGCTGCGTTTTTCCCAATGCTGGAAGACGGAGACATCGCCTATGAAAAACGCAGCAATTCAGTCACTTTCCGTAGCAGGAATTGACCAGCTGCGGTCTGAAAATTACGCCCCACAGGTCAACTTCATCTCGGATATTTTATGCAGCGTGTGGATGAGATTTGTTAAATGACATCCACTTTGCTGCTGCTGTATGCCGCTGCGTTTTTACCGGCTGGATAAAACGCGGCAATTCTGGAGCATGTGGGCGAACCCTATCACTGCACTTGATTGGCCAGCAAACTCGCCCGACCTGAACCCCATAGAGAATCTATAGGGTATTGTCAAGAGGAAGATGAGACACCAGACCCAACAATGCAGACGAGCTGAAGGCCGATATCAAAGCAACCTGGGCATCCATAACACCTCAGCAGTGACACCGGCTGATCACCCCCATGCCACGCCGCATTGATACCACCTCAGCAGTGCCACAGGCTGATCGCCCCCATGCCATGCAGCATTGATACCACCTCAGCAGTGACATCGGCTGATCGCCTCCATGCCACGCCGCATTGATACCACCTCAGCAGTGACACCGGCTGATCGCCTCCATGCCACGCCGCATTGATACCACCTCAGCAGTGCCACAGGCTTGATCGCCTCCATGCCACGCCGCATTGATACCACCTCAGCAGTGCCACAGGCTTGATCGCCTCCATGCCACGCCGCATTGATGCAGTAATTCATGCAGAGTCGGAGCCCCGGCCAAGTATTGAGGGCAGATACTGGACAGACTTCTCAGTAGGACGACATTTCCGTATTTTTGAAATTGGGCTTACAAAAATATTCTCATTTTCTGAGACTAAATTTTGTTTTTTTATGAACTGTTCCCGTAATCAACAACATTACAAGAAGAAACTGCTGAAAATAGATCCCTCTGTGTGTGATGAATCTATAGATTATATGAGACTTTATGAGCTGAAATAAATGAACTCTGATATTCTAATTCATTGAGAAGGACGAGTATACATATGTTGTAGGTGCTGTACAGGTGACCCGGGTGTCTATACACGTGTGACGTAAGTTCCATATGGTTATACATACATACGAGGGCGTATGTATAAGTATTGTGTTTTCTATAGATACATATATACTCGTGTATTGTGTTTTTCTGGATCTCGCCATGTTGCGTGTAGATCAGTTCATGTGACTTGTGTGTCAGTTTGTGTCCAGTAGATTTACGTTATTGGTGAGCAGCATTAAAGGAACAGTGTCATCACAAATAATTTGTTTATATGTTAAAGATGTTAGTGCTGTAATATAAACGTTTATTTTCATTTGTGTGTTTGTGTTTTACTGTTTCTTATTTTCACACTTTTTCTTCCCTATGGGGGCTGCCATTTTTTGTTCCATTTCTGTGTGTGTCGATTAACGACACACACAGACATGGAATACGGCAGCCACAGTCCCATAGGGACTGCGAACGGCTCCCGTCCCATTGACTGCCGTGTACGGCGTCTGTGTGGGAACTGCGCATGCGCCGCTCCCACACAGTCCTATTCGAAATTGGCGCCGTCCGGCGCCATTTTCCTGTGGACCGGAAGTCGCGGCTGGACAGTAATATTACTACTTCCGGTCGCGGCTTCCGGACAAGTGCACATGGAACAGCGGCAGCAAAGGGAGCGGACGGGCCGCGGCGGCAGGAGCAGGTAAGCGATTTCAATGTATGTTAGTGTTTGTGTGTGTTTACTACTGCATGTAAACCTACTACACTGTGGGTTACCTCAAAAAATGGCGACACACAGTGTAGGAGGTTAAACCTTTCAAACCCCTCGTTTATCCCGGCACTAGCCAGGATAAAGGAGGGGGGATTGCTGAGAGCTCACTAGAGCGATAGCTTTTAACCCAATGTTGCAATGCTGCAATTTTGGGAACTAGCTCCAAACAGCTCCATCTAGTGACCAAAAATGGGTAGTATTATAAATTTGAAAAAATTTATAATATTTCCTGACTCGCGAAAAAAATAAAAAAAATTTGAACAATGTTTAATCACCCACACACTAAATGTTTAAATTTTAAAAAAAAAACATGTTTTTGGGGCGACACCATGCCTTTAAGTGATAACCGTGGGGGAGGGGATTGGCCATTTTCGTGCTCGCAGAGCTCCCGCTCCCCGTTATACCGCAGTTCCTCCACGATTCTCTCATCGGATAATTAGGTGGATTTTCGGTGGACGGGTTAGGACTGAGAGATGTTATAAGAAAAACTGGAGCTTTCACTCTCTGGTGTCACCCCAACCTGTATGCGGATATTCCTTTATGTTGTGAGTTCTGGATGTGGTTGATGTAACTGTGTGTGTGTGTGTGGGGGGGGGGGGGGGTGTGTGTGTGGGGGGGGGGGGGTGTCGTTCCCACCTCTACTTATAACTTGTCTTCTCCCCCCTCAGGCAGAGACAATCACCCCAGGTGTACTGTACATCGGGCACATTCCTCGCGCTCTGTTTGAACCACAGCTCAAGGAATATTTCAGCCAGTTTGGAACAGTCACCAGACTACGACTGTCCAGGAGTAAGAAGGTAAAAACCAGCGACGACTAATAATAAACACTCAGATTTAGCTGTATTATACTCCAGAGCTGCACTCACTATTCTGCTGGTGGAGTCACTGTGTACATACATTACATTACTTATCCTGTACTGATCCTGAGTTACATCCTGTATTATACTCCAGAGCTGCACTCACTATTCTGCTGGTGGAGTCACTGTGTACATTACATTACTTATCCTGTGCTGATCCTGAGTTACATCCTGTATTATACTCCAGAGCTGCACTCACTATTCTGCTGGTGGAGTCATTGTGTACATACATTACATTACTTATCCTGTGCTGATCCTGAGTTATATCCTGTATTATACCCCAGAGCTGCACTCACTATTCTGCTGGTGGAGTCACTGCGTAAATACATTACATTACTTATCCTGCACTGATCCTGAGTTACATCCAGTATTATACTCCAGAGCTGCACTCACTATTCTACTGGTGGAGTCACTGTGTACATACATTACTTATCCTGTGCTGATCCTGAGTTACATCCTGTATTAAACTCCAGAGCTGCACTCACTATTCTGCTGCTGGAGTCACTGTGTACATACATTACATTACTTATCCTGTAATGATACTGAGTTATATCCTGTATTATACTCCAGAGCTGCACTCACTATTCTGCTGGCGGTGTCACTGTGTACATACATTACATTACTTATCCTGTAATGATACTGAGTTATATCCTGTATTATACTCCAGAGCTGCGCTCACTATTCTGCTGGCGGTGTCACTGTGTACTTACATTACTTATCCTGTACTGATCCTGAGTTATATCCTGTATTATATTTCACACACCAGGCACTGTAAAGTCATCTGATGTAGGAAAAAATAACTGCCCCCTTTGCATCAAGCCTTCAGCTAATCTAGTAGGCTGGTGTTTGTTTATAAGATTGTTGACTGTTTCTTATTACAACCAGCAGAATACTGAGTGCAGCTCTGGGGTATAATACATAATGTAACTCCGGATTTGGTCTAGATGAGGTATCTGATATACTTAAAAGTTGACTTCACTTTTATGTCGATTTATTCTAGATGTGAACGTGATGATCAGAGATGGACATTCCCTTTAAGCCTGTCAGTTCTGTCGTTGCTTCCTCTTTCACCCCTGTCTTGTGTTTATTTGCAGACAGGTGGCAGTAAAGGTTACGCCTTTGTGGAGTTTGAATGTGAAGAAGTTGCTAAAATCGTTGCGGACACGATGAACAATTACCTGTTCTGCGAGCGGCTGCTAAAGTGTAAGTATCCGGTGTTTCCATGATATAGACCAGGGGTCTCAAGCACGCGGCCCGCGGGACACAGAGCTGCTAGTACAGACTGCTCCGGGACTCTGGAATTCCCTGACATCGCTGTCCACCTATGTCAGGGTCTTCCCCAGAGCGGAGTCTCGGGCAGAGCGCTAGTTTAGTCTCAGCTCTGGGGAAGCCTCTGACATCGCTGTCCATACATCGACAGTGATGTCAGGGGCTTCCCCAGAGCGGGAGTCCCAGTGATGTCAGGAGCACAGCTGGTGTCCCAGGAAGAGCCTACTAGTGCTCTGCCCGGGACTCCAGCTCTGGGGTTGCCCAGTGCTAGAAGCGGCTCTGCTGTGCTCCTGACATCACTGTGACTCCCGCTCTGGGGAAGCCCTTTACATCACTGTCCATATATTGACACTGATGTTAATGGCGTTCCCAAAGTTCCGACGCAGGTCCTATACTAGTGCACTGCTCCGGGACTCCGGCTCTGGGGTTGCCCCTGATATCACATTCCGGTCCATGAGGATTCCCTGACGGTAGAGGAATCCCCAGCCAAAGCATCGGCAACGCTCTGGCTGGGGATTCCACTTCTAGAGGGAGCCCCAATGGAGCTATCTACTTGGGGTGTGTTTGGCATTATCTGCGGAGGGCACTGAGGCAGCATTATCTAGAGGTGTGTGGTATTATCTGCGGCGGGCACTATGGCATTGTCTAGAAAGGGGCTGCCCAATCTTGACATGTGTGCTAACTGAGCCGCCGGACTGCATTTAGCGACGCTTAAACTGGAAAACTGGATTGTTGAAATAAGCACGTGGAGAAATATCTCAAATTTTAAACCTAGCGCTATTATTCTAGTAATGTAGTGTTATTATTGTTATAGTAATATAGTGTTGTTATTGTTATAGTAATATAGTGTTATAGTAGTTCAAATAACTAATTGATTAACAATAATTTTGTATTGTATCAAATTTGAAAGTAATGCGGCCGTCAACTTCCCATTTTTTCTATATGCGGCCCACTTACCCGGCCGAGTTTGAGACCCCTGATAAAGACCCTTATTATAGAACTGGAGAATAATTCTGCCCTCTTTTTAGGTGAACTTTTGCCACCTGAGAAGGTAAATCCCAGGCTCTTTGTCGGATGTGACACTATTTTCAAGAAACCAGCTCTGCCGGCTGTGAAGCGCTACAACAAGAGGCGCAGCGAGGAGCAGAACAACAAAATGACGACAAAACTCCTGGGAAAAGAGAAGCGGCTGAGGAAACGCCTCGCAAAGACAGGCATCAACTATGACTTTCCGGGATTTGTAAGTAGCTGCGGCGAACGTGTCCCGTTATGATGCCGTTAATGAAGCACTACTTTGTTACATTTTCAGTTTTTTGTTTTTTTTCCCACCCACTGTTAGCAAATGTATTGTAGACAAATGCATCGATTTACCTGGTGCTGCAATTCACGGGACGCTGTTCCAGAAAGTGGTGGGGGGCACATGATCTTTATTCTGACTCCCCGTGTCTTGCAGCGTCTGATGTAGGGACCGGAAGTCCGGCTCTCAAGTCTATATTAGCATTGATTCGAGTCTCGTAGACTGAGAGACTAACAGTAAGGAGAGTAGCGGGCACTGAGAGTGGAAGAGTACAAGTCAACGTATGCAATAAACAGGTGTAAGTGTAACGCAAGGACACGTATAGCAGACTGCGCATCTAAATATGAAATTATCACAATACAAAATATAAAGCAAACAATCTAAAAACACTTAAAGGGTATTTTCCCATGAATTTTATGACCTCTCCACAGGATAGATCATCAATGTCAGATGCGGGTCCCACCTCTGGCCCCCTAAAACAATGTAACTTTTTCATGGTTGGAATTCAGCCTCAACACCGTGGCAGAACAGGGTTTAGGGGGCCCCGTTGTGGAGATCGGTGTGGGGCCCGCATCTATCTGAGACATCCTGTGGATATGTCATAAATGTGTCTCGGAAAATCCCTTTAAAAATGTTCAAATATGTGCTGGACCCGTCCTGGTCCCTGGTTAGGCCACAGGACGATCACTCATGGGAAAAAGACTGATTATAAAGCATTCACCACCAATCAGATAGAAAACAATGTATGAGATCTGCATCCTGAGTTAAAATACCTCTAAAAACACAAACATGTCTCCCTACAACGACGTATGAGGTTAAAACCCTCTGACGATGCAAAGTATCAAATAAATGCATATACAATGTACTAATGAAGTGTCTCAAAATACAACCGTGATCAGGATGGTGGCGGCGGCAGCTATATCATTGCAAAGAGACTGACAGGTAGAATTTGGGTTGTTGGGGTACAAATCACATGACCACATGGCGGGCTGGATCAGAGTGGCGGGCTGGATCAGAGTGGTGGCCTGTGAAATGCAGCACCAAGTTAATACATGTCATTACACTCTGTTTGAAAATGGGGGGGGAGGGGGGACCCAGTGCTTTATTAATATCTCTGATCAGGACAGTGATTTTCTCTCTCGTGTCCACAGGTGTCTGAGAAGAAGGTAAGACCGGATATGGCTGATGCCGACACCTCCGTGAACAGTCAGGTGAGTGGAGCCGACCCCGTGCCGCAGACCTCAGACTCATCCAGTGAAGGATTTATATTAATCTGTGGGTTCTGTTTAGGATGTGACCCCCGTGTGCACCCCGGCCATGCTGGAGAGGAGGAAGTCTGTCCGTCTGCAGGCAGGTGATGACAGTGACGATGAGATTGTATTGAAGTTACCAGATGCCAAAACCACCCCTGAAAAACAGACAAAGCTCAGCAAGATGGAGAAGAGGAAGAAGGTCAAGAAACTGAAATTACAGACAAAATGAGGGCGGCATGGACTTCAGAGAGCAGCGGTCAGAAGCAAAGTCCTGTCCACTGGTGTGGTGGACGCTTCTCCCGACAACTCCGTGTACATAGGGCCGCCTCCCGCAGACTCCGTCTGTATAATTGGTATTGGCGGGCACAGATGATGGAGCAAACGTGGACTCTTCACCCTTCTGTTCTGCTGCTTGGACCTTGCTCTACTGATCCGCCATCAGCCGGGTGTTATTATTCTGCTGATGGTTTTCACCAGTGTCTGAGATCGTCGGACTTAAAGGGGTTTTCCCACAAAACACATGTAACTGACTGAAGGGACCCCCAGCGATGAGAACGGGGGACCAAAAAAGTCCCCTGAAGTGCTCCATGAGAATGGAGTTCTGGTGCACATGCTCGGCCAGCGCTCCATTCATTTCTATGGGACTTCTGGCACTGTCGTCCCCGGCAGCCAGCCATAGAAATGAATGGGGCGTTGGTCGAGCATGTGCACCAGCGCTCCATTATTATGTAGGACTCGGGGCCCTGTTGTCATCACTGGGGGTCCCAGCAGTTGCACCCCGAGCGATCATACGTGTATCCCCTGTCCTGTGGATAAGGGGATACGGGTGTTTTGTGGGAAACCCCCCCCCCCGCCCCCCCTTTCATCTCGAGGCTTCTGTTTCTAATCTGGATTTTATTATCAATGCTTGTAATAAACTAGGTCGGTTGTCAGTTTCTGGATGTGCTGCGGTTGTCGTCATTATTTGGGCCCTGTATGTGTGACCCTTGTACTACACACATGATTCATTATTGTCCTCCAAAACTTTTGGGTTGAATGTTGTAAAGTGAAATTTTATGGCTCAATGGCCGATGTACCAATGTCATTTATTGTGCTCTCCTCTCCTATACCTCGTGTATTATATAAAAGAAAGCGGCAGCAGCCAAAATGGTGCAGGGACCATAGCGGGACGTTTAAAAAGATATATATTTTTTTTATAGTGCTGAAATTGGGAGGACCCTGGAAATAAGGAGGGCGGGGGGGGGGGGGGGGTTTATAAGGGGGAAAAAATGGTCACCTCTCCTGGCATGTCTATTTTAGTAGATACTTGAATTCCTCATGAAATAACCATTGTGTAAAATAATTTTAGAACTCTGTGTTGTGGTGCTCCTCTGTTATTCCTCCTAGAAATGTATGAATAAATTGCCAGCTGACTTACCAGTATGCTTTTCAAAAGGGGCGTGTCTCTACAGTCTTACTGTGTCCCACTGATTGGACATTGTCAGTCTGTGTAGGGACACACCCCTAACTGGTAATACCCAGTTGTCAATTTATTCATAAAATTCTAGGAGGTATAACAGAGGAATGGCAAAGGCTTAGAGGTCTAAGAATTGTTGTTTTAAAGGGAAAATAAGTAATAAAGCTCTCATGATATGTCAGTATCATGAGTCTCTTTAACCCCTTCAGGACTGAGACGGTTTTGGCCTTGTGGACGCAGCCGATTTTTTTTTTTCCAATCTGATATCACTTTATGTGGTAATAACTTGTGAATGCTTTTACCTATCCAAGCGATTCTGAGATTGTTTTCTCGTGACATATTGTACTTTGTTAGTGGAAAAATTTGATCAATGTTCAGTATTTGTGAACAACACCAAATTTTAGAGAAAATTTACAAAAATTAGCGTTTTTCTAAATTTACATGTATCTGCTTGTAAAACGGGATAGCAATATCACACAAAATAGTTACTGATTAACATCTCCCATACGTCTACTTTATATTTGCTTACTAAATACACGAGAAAAAGGAGTCGGAACTATTTAAGTAAGAAGCACAAAATATCGAAAATTACAAATTTTATTGAACAATACAAAAATACATAGTTAAAAACAGACTACAAACCCAATAACTGCATATCTCCAAAGTAGGAGACAATGTGGAGCCACAAAGCTACTTTAATTAATACAGTTTGTATATGTCACATTCATCGGGAAGGTTTCCCAAAAGAAGTTACCAAAAGATATGCTCTAAAACAAGTCCCTAGAACAATGTAATAAGGCTAACGGAACACTTGTGTCCAAAATATTTTCTGCAAATTCCCAGTATACTACGTCTCTGAACAGTAATAGGGGATACAGGGGTAGTGGTTTGTTTATAGTAGTAAGTAATTTTAATACACTCAGTACCAATATAGTAACTAATTCAAAAAGGAACCAGTAATAGAGATAACCTATTTAGGACATTGTCTAAGTATACAGGTAACCTGGTAACAGCATGACAAAAAGTAGTAGTCTTTAGTGGAAAAGACCAGCAAGTACTAGGGACTTGTTTTAGAGCATATCTTTTGGTAACTTCTTTTGGGAAACCTTCCCGATGAATGTGACATATACAAACTGTATTAATTAAAGTAGCTTTGTGGCTCCACATTGTCTCCTACTTTGGAGATATGCAGTTATTGGGTTTGTAGTCTGTTTTTAACTATGTATTTTTGTGGTGTTCAATAAAATTTGTAATTTTCGATATTTTGTGCTTCTTGCTTAAATAGTTCCGACTCCTTTTTCTCGTGTATATAGTATATGATGTTTGGAGTTTCTATTTCCACTATTGGGGAGCTGGGAATTGTTGCACTTGCTGGTAGCTCAACCCATATGACACTATAGTCCCATGAGACATTTGTGTATAATTTTATATTTGCTTAGTTTTTTGAACCTTCTTTTATTTTTCTAGGACGTTACAAGGCTTAGAACTTTAGCAGCAATTTCTCACATTTTCAAGAAAATTTCCGAAACCTATTTTCTATAGGTACCAGTTCAGTTCTGAAGTGGCTTTGAGGGCCTTATATATTAGAAACCCCCATAAGTCACCCGATTTTAAAAACTGCACCCCTCAAAGTTTTCTAAACAGCGTTCAGAAAAATTCTTAATCGTTTAGGTGTTTCACAGGAATTAAAGCAAAGTAGAAGGGAAATGTAAAAATTTCCTTTTTTTTTTTGTCGGAAAATCCATTTTAATCCATTTTTTTATCTGTACAACAGAAGGTTTTACCAAAGAAACACAACTCAATATTTATTGCCCAGATTCTGCAGTTTTTAGAAATATCCCACATGTGGCCCTAGTGTGGTAATGGACTAAAGCAGCGGCCTCAGAAGCAAAGGAGCACTTAGTGGATTTTGGGGCCTCCTTATTATTAGAATATATTTTAGGCACCTTGTCAGGTTTGACGAGGTCTTGTGGGGCCAAAATAGTGGAAACGCCCCCAAAAAGACACCATTTGGCAAACTAAACCTCTCAGGGAATTTATCAAGCGGTATAGAGCATTTTAACCCCACAGGTTTTTGTTGAATTGAATTGAATTCGTCTGTAAAAATGAAAAAAACTATTTTGCCAAAAAAAAACAATTTTTACAAGGAATAAAGAAGAAAAAGCACCCCAAGATTTGTAAAGCAATTTCTCCTGATTACGGCAATACCCCATATGCGGTAATAAACGGCTGTTTGGACACACGGCGGGGCTCAGAGGGGAAGGAGCGCTATTTCGCTTTTGGAACTCAAATTTACTCAATAGGCTTTCGGGTGTCATGTCGCATTTACAAAACGCCAGAAGTGGCCCCATTTTGGAAACTACAGCCCTAAAAAGAATTTATCTAGGGGAATAGTGAGCATTTTGATCCAATAGGTTTTTTGCTGAATTTAGTGTAATTAGGTTATCAAAATGTTGTTTTTTTTTTGTTTTTTTTTTATGGCGTTCACCGTGCGCTATAAATGACATATTTAATTTATTCTGCGGGTCGATGCGATTACGGCGATACCATATGTTTATAGTTTTTTTTTTTATATTTTACGGTGTTTGCATGATAAAATCAGTTTTAAAAATAGATTTTGTTTTTGTGTCGCCATATTCAAGAGCTACAACTTTTTATTTATTTTTTTCCATCAGGAAAGTTGTGTGAGGGCTTGTTTTTTGCGGGACAAACTAGTTTTTATTGGTATCATTTTTGAGTACATGCGACTTTTTGATCCCTATTTATTAATTTTTTTGGGAGCTGAAGTGACAAAAAATAGCGTTTTGTGGTATTGTTTTTTTATTTTTTTTATGGCGGTCACCATGCGGGATAAATTACATTATATTTTTATAGTTCAGACTGTCACGAATGTGGCGATACCAATTATGCATAGTTTTATTTTTTTCTAATAAATGACTTTATAAGGGAAAAAGGGTTTTGTTTTTTTTTTATATTTTATTATTTTGAATTTGTACTTTTTTACTTTTTGTACCTTTTTTTTAATTTATTTTTTAGTCCCACTACGGACTTAAAGGGTTATTCCTATCTTCATAAATGTAGCTATGAAGCTCATCCATCTAAAGTTAAGAATTTTTCTAATTACCTTTCTGTAGCCCAGCGATGTCATTTTCTTGCTATTGTTGATTGAAGTCGCTGTCAGTCCCTCTTTGTTTGTAGCTCGTTGTCTAGGGATCCGGCCACCGCTATTTACCTTTAGCGGTGGCCGCGCATGCGCAATGATCTCGAAGGGTCAGCCGGATATTCCTAGAGGACAGCCAGACCTTGGCTGGAAGGAACTGGGGAGGCTCTCGTCTTCATTCGTCTGCCTTTCTCTTCATGCGGTCGACCGCCAGCAGAATAGAAGATCGAGTCTGCTGCCAGATCTGTAGAAAGTCCCTGAATGCAGTCAGCTGCAGGCACCTGGGACATAGTAGAAACAGGAAGAGGTATACGAGGGTGTTGGCCATAGACATTGAAGAATGAATGCTTAGCGGTGGACTCACTAGTATGGTTGTTGTAGGAGAACTCAGCCTAGGGAAGCAGCTGCACCCAGTCATCATGCTGCCTGGAGATAAAGTGTCGTAGATAGTTCTCTATAATCTGGTTTATTGATTTGACTTGACCATTGGACTGGGGATGGTAGGCAGAGGAAAAGTCCAACTTCACACCGAGGAGTACGGAGAGGGCCCTCCAGAACTTCGAGGTGAACTGAACCGAGGTGAACTGACACAATATGTAGAGGCAAGCTGTGCAGACGGAAATGTGTTGGACGAAGAGATTGGCCGGTCGGGAAGCAGACGGTAGGCCGGTCAGTGGAACGAAATGAGCCATTTTGGAGAATCGGTCCACCACCGCCCAGACCGCACTGCAACCAGCAGAGAAAGGCAGGTCCGTGACAAAGTCCATAGCAATAAGTTGCCAGGGAGAATCGGGCACAGGCAACGGCTGGAGCAGGCCCGCCAGTTATTGTGTAGGCAACCTTATTTGTTGCGCACACCGTGCAGGAGGAGACAAAGTCTGTGATGTCTTTGGGCAGCGTGGGCCACCAGAACTGACGAGCGATCAGGTCTCGGGTCTTACGGACACCCGCGCGACCTGCCAATTTGGAACTGTGTCCCCAGCGGAGAATTCTTCCTCTGTCCGCCAGATGCACAAAAGTCCTCCCAGGGGGAATGTCTCTAACTTGCAGAGGGTTGACAGGGATGATGCAGGATGGGTTAATTATACTGTGTGGAGACTCCATAGTGTCCTCTGTCTCGAACGACCTGGACGAGGCATCGGCCCTCATATTCTTGTCGGCCGGACAGTAGTGGAGCTCAAACTGGAACCGGGCAAAGAACAGCGACCACCTGGCCTGACGAGTATTCAGTCACTGGGCTGTCTGGAGATAAGTGAGGTTCTTGTGGTCCGTGAATATCAAGATGGGATGAACTGCGCCCTCTCATAGATGTCTCCACTCCTCCAGAGCCAATTTGATGGCCAGTAACTCCCGATCCCCAATCGAGTAGTTGCGTTCTGCGGAAGATAAGAGCTTAGAAAAATATCCACATACCCTTGACTTGCCCTTGAGACCTCTCTGGAACAGGAGTGCACCAGCACCGACAGAGGATGTGTCCACCTCCAACGAGAACTGCAGAGAGACATCCGGATGATGGAGGATAGAGGCTGACGTGAAGGCACTCTTCAGGCTATTGAATGTGGACTCGGGAGTCCACACCTTGGCGTTCATACCCTTCTTAGTAAGGTTAGAGATGGGAGAAGTCAGTGAGGAGAAGTTTGGAATAAACTGCCTGTAAAAATTAGTGAATCCCAGAAAGCGCTGTATGGCCCTCAAGCCTTGAGGACGTGGAAATTCCAGGATGGAGTTTACCTTTTCAGGATCCTTCTTGGGACCTTGATTCGAGATGATGTAGCCCAGGAAGGGTAGAGCATCTTTCTCAAATACGCATTTCTCCAACTTGGCGTACAGGTGATTCTCCCTTAACCGCAGCAAAACTTGATGGACATGTCTCCGATGAGTCATTAAATCTGGAGAAAAAAATCAAGATAGACCACAACACAAACATAGAGAAGGTCGCAGAAGATGTCATTAACAAACTCCTGGAAGACTGCGGGAGCATTACACAGGCCGAAGGGCATTACTAGATATACATAGTGTCCGTCACGGATATTAAATGCAGTCTTCCATTCATCACCCTGGCGAATCCAGATTAGGTTGTAAGCCCCACGCAGGTCTAGTTTGGAAAATATCTTGGCACCACGTATACGATCAAACAGTTCAGAGATCAATGGCAACGGATACCTATTTTTCACCGTGATCTGGTTGAGACCCCGGTAGTCGTTGCAAGGATGCAGAGAACCATCCTTTTTCTTGACGAAGAAGAACCCAGCTCCTGCCGGGGAGAAAGACTTCCGTATGAAGCCCCTCTCCAAGTTCTCTTTAACATAGGCATGCATGGACAGAGTCTCTGGCGAGGAGAGAGGGAAGCACCAGGAACTAGGTTGAAAGGATAGTCATACGCCTGGTGTGGGGGTAGCGTCTCCACCTCGGTCTTGCTGAAGATGTCCGAAAATGCAGAATAATGACCCGCCAATTCTGCCAAGGACCGAGGCAGAGGTGGCTGGGCCGAACGAATCTGTACCAGGCAACGGTTGAGACACTTGGAGCCCCACTGGATAACCTCTCCAGAATTCCAGTCCAGGACTGGGGTATGTAAACGGAGCTAAGGCAGACCCAGCAGCACGGGGTTGACGGCCCTGGGCAGGACAAAGAATGAGAGGAGCTCGGAGTGGAGGGCTCCCACTTGGAGCCTCAGCGTCTTGGTCACAGCTATAACTGGGTCTGGCAGAGGTAGTCCATTTACAGATGCCACTATCAACGGCCTTTCCAGAGTGGGCAATCGGGGAAGATCCACCAGGTCTCTACGAATGAAATTAGCAGCGGATCCACAGTCCAGATACGCAGAGACCCGATGCGTTTTCTCGCCAGACACTATGGTCATGGGAATGGCCAATTTAGACGAAAGTTCTTCTTCACCCAAGGTTGTCTCTCCCACCAACCATAGGCTCTGGGGCTTTTGGGGACACAGATGCACAAGATGGCCTCCGAGGCCGCAATATAGACAGAGTCCCAAGATGCGTCTGCGTTGTCTCTCCTGGGTAGATAGCTTAAATTGGTCCGCCCTCACCGACTCCTTAGGAAGATCGGCATATGAGGACAGCAGGGGTTGCTGGAAAGTAGGGAACGGACTAGGGAGTTCCTTCTCTCAACGAGCTTCTTGGAGCCGTTCTCAGATCTTATATCAATCCCGGCGGCCAGAAGGGTGAGGCCATCCAGGGTAGACGGTAGATATCGGGCGGAAAGCTCGTCCTTAATCATAGGACACAGTCCCTGCCAGAATGTAGCCACCAGGGTGTCACGAAGGGTCTGAGGACCCACTGGGCCATACCACCTTGGCAGTAAGGAAGCTGGCCAACAGGGAGCAGGTGAAAGTCTATAGTTCATATAGGTACCTGTGGCAGCTCAGACAGAAGCAGGGCAGGCTCGGCTGGGACTAGGCAGCAGGTAGATGTCAGGCGACGTGAAGCAGGTCAGACGTGGATACAGCACGACACGTCTTTGGCACAGCACCATGCTAGACCAGGGTGGTATGGAATGCAAGGAACAGGTACAGGAACAGGAAACACACTACGAGGCCATCACATAGACAAACTGGGAAACATCAACAATGCTCAGGCATAGAAGCAGGGGGCTGGACCCCTCTTATAGTCCAGATTACACATGAGTGAAAGTTAATCAAAAGGTCCGGTGCGCGCGCTGCCCCTTTAAGATCGGGCACGAGCGTGCACGCACCCTACGGGATCCGACTTAGGTGAGTGGACGCGAGCGCTGGCATCGCCTGAGGAGGAGGCTGGGGCCAGCGCTTGCCGACTCGTGGCTGCGGCTGTCGGGAGGATTGGAGCTGACAGCCCGCAGCCACGGACATGACCGTATCCCCCCTCTTACGCCCACTCTTCTTGGGACCAGAGCGAGAGGGAAACTTCTTCAGAAGAGCAGGAGCATTGAGGTTCTCCTCTGGCTCCCAAGACCTTTCTTCAGGACCAAACCCCCTCCAATCCACCAAATAAAAGGTCTTTCCTCTCACTTTTTTGGTTTTGGTGTCCAGGATCTCCTGGTCCTCAAAGGTGTCTGAAGGGCCGCTGGAGGCAACCACAGGGCTAGGAGTCTTGGTGTAGCAGTTCAGGACCACCGGCTTCAGGAGGGAGACATGGAAGGAGTGGGGGATCTTGAGGGTAGGAGGCAGCCGAAGCTTATTGGCGACAGGGTTGATCTGCTGTAGGATCTCGAAGGGTCCGAGGAATCTGGGAGCAAATTTGCATGATGGCACCCTTAGTCGGATATTCCTGGAAGACAGCCAGACCCTCGTGCCAGGAAGAAACTGAGGGGGTTCTCTTCTCCTTGTGCCAGCCTTCCGTTTCATGCGGTCGACTGCCATCTGGATGGAGGATTGAGTCTGCTGCCAGATCTGTAGGAAGTCTCTAAAGGTGGAGTCAGCCGCTGGAACCTCGGAAGTGTCGGGCACCGGGAGAGGAATTCGTGGGTGCTGGCCATAAAGAAGGAAGACGGAGTTTTCCTTGTGGACTCGCTGGTGTGATTATTGTAGGAGAATTCTGCCCATGGGAGCAACTGCACCCAGTCATCATGCTGCTTGGAAATGAAGTGGCGTAGGTAGTTCTCTAAGATCTGATTGATCGTCTCGACCTGACCATTGGACTGAGGATGGTAGGCTGATAAAGTCCAATTTCACACCGAGGTGTCCGCAGAGGGCTCTCCAGGACTTCGAGGTAAACTGAACCCCCCGATCAGACACAATATGCTGTGGCAAGCCGTGCAGGCGGAAGATGTGCTGGATGAACAGCTTGGCCAGCTGAGGAGCAGAAGGAAGACCGGTCAGAGGAACGAAGTGGGCCATCTTCGAAAAACGGTCCACCATCACCCAGACAGCACTGCATCCAGCAGAGAGAGGCAGATCTGTAATAACGTCCATAGCTATATGCTGCCAGGCAGCATTGGGCACAGGCAATGGCTGGAGCAGACCAGTAGGTCTGGAGTGAGCGGCCTTGTTGGCTGCACATACGGAACAGGAAGAAACGAAGTCCATAATGTCCTTGGGCAGCGTGGGCCACCAGAAATGACGAGCAATCAGATCCCGGGTCTTACGGACCCCCCCGTGATTTGTCAGTCTAGAGGAGTGACCCCAGCGGAGGATTCTTCCACGATCAGCCAGGCGCACAAAAGTCCTCCCTGGAGGAATGTCCCCAGCTTGCAGAGGATTGACAGAGATAATGCAAGGCAGATCAATAAAATTCTGTGGACTCTTCAAGGTGTCTTCAGTCTCGAAAGACCTGGACAAGGCATCGGCCCTCACATTCTTGTCGACCGGGTGATAATAGAGCTCAAACTGGAACCTTGTAAAGAACAGTGACCACTTGGCCTGATGAGGGTTCAGCCGTTGGGCCGTCTGGAGATAAGTGAGGTTCTTGTGGTCCGTGAATATCAAGATGGGATGAACTGCGCCCTCTCATAGATGTCTCCACTCCTCCAGAGCCAATTTGATGGCCAGTAACTCCCGATCCCCAATCGAGTAGTTGCGTTCTGAGGAAGATAAGAGCTTAGAAAAATATCCACATACCCTTGACTTGCCCTTGAGACCTCTCTGGAACAGGAGTGCACCAGCACCGACAGAGGATGCGTCCACCTCCAGTAAGAACTGCAGAGAGACATCCGGATGATGGAGGATAGAGGCTGACGTGAAGGCACTCTTCAGGCTATTGAATGTGGATTCGGGAGTCCACACCTTGGCGTTCATACCCTTCTAAGTAAGGTTAGAGATGGCAGAAGTCAGTGAGGAGAAGTTTGGAATAAACTGCCTGTAAAAATTAGTGAATCCCAGAAAGTGCTGTATGGCCCTCAAGCCTTGAGGGCGTGGCCATTCCAGAACAGACTTTACCTTCTCAGGATCCATCTCGAGACCTCAATTCGAGATGATATAGCCCAGGAAGGGTAGAGCATCTTTGTCAAACACGCACTTCTCCAGCTTGGCGTACAGACGATTCTCCCTTAACCGTAGCAGAACTTGACGGACATGTCTCTGGTGCGTTATAGGATCTGGAGAAAAAATCAAGATGTCATCAACGTAGACTACTACACAAACATAGATGATGTCACGGAAAATGTCATTCACAAACTCCTGGAATACCGCGGGAGCATTACATAGGCCGAAGGGCATTACTAGATACGCATGGTGTCCATCACGGGTGTTAAATGCAGTCTTCCAATCATCATCCTGGCGAATCCGGACTAGGTTGTAAGCCCCACGCAGGTCTAGTTTAGAAAAAATCTTGGCACCACGTATACGATCAGACAGTTCAGAGTTCAGTGGCAACGGATATTTATTCTTCACCGTGATCTGGTTGAGACCTCGGTAGTCAATACAAGGACGAAGAGAGCCATCTTTCTTTTTGACGACGAAGAACCCGGCTCCTGCCGGAGAGGAAGACTTTCGTATGAAGCCCCTCTCCAAATTCTCTTTAACATAGGCGGACATGGACATAGTCTCTGGCAAGGAGAGAGGATATACCCTACCACGGGGAAGGGATGCACCAGGAATCTGCTCGATAGGGCAGTCATACGCCCGATGTGGAGGCAATGTCTCTGCCTCCCTCTTGCTGAAGACGTCCGAAAATACAGCATAATGACTCGGCAATCCTGCCAATGACCGAGGCAGAGAAGGCTGAGCCAACCAAATCTGCACCAGGCAACGACCTTGACACTCAGGGTCCCACTGGAGAACCTCTCCAGAATTCCAGTCCAGAACTGGGGCATGCAGTCGGAGCCAAGGCAGGCCCAGCAACACAGGGTTAACAGCTTTGGATAGCACATTGAAAAGCAGAAGTTCGGAGTGAAGAGCTCCCACTTGGAGCCTCAGCGGCTTGGTCACAGCTATAACTGGGTCTGGCAGAGGTACTCCATTCACTGAAGCAACTGTCAACGGGTTCTCCAGAGGGGTGGTGGGTAATTGCAGAAGGTCCACCAGGTCTCTACGGATGAAATTAGCAGCGGATCCAGAGCCTGGATACGCAGAAACCTGATGCGTTTTCTCGCCGGACACTATGGTCACAGGTATGGACAATCTAGACGGAAGTCCATTCTTACCCAAGGATCCGTATAGCAATCCTGGCAGACAGAAGGATGAGGCTGTCCAGGGTAGACGGCAGATCTCGAGCGGCAAGTTCGTCCTTAATTCTAGAAGCTAGTCCATGCCAGAATTCAGCCACCAGAGCCTCATTGTTCCATAACAGCTCTCCCGCCAGGGTGCAGACGTGGATGGCGTACTCACTCACGGAGGTGTCTCCTTGGCGTAGGTTAATCAAAGATGCCACTGCAGATGAGACCCGTCCAGGCTCCTCAAACACCATGCGAAAAGTCCGGAGGAAGGCTGGGAAGTCACGGGTCTCTGGTCCTTGTCTCTCCCAGATAGGGTTTTCCCATGCAAGAGCCTTGCCGGTGAGGAGAGAAATGATGAAAGCGACCCTTGCACCATCAGACAAAAATGTCCTACTATACAGGCTGAAGTGGATCTGGCATTAAGAAATCCACGACAGGTACTTGCTTCTCCATCATAGCGGTCAGGAAGTGGCAAAGAAACACGCGGGTCAACACTGCCAAGAGGTGTAGTCTGAAGATCAACACTGCCTGGAGGTGTAGTAGGAGGAACAACAGCTTGTGCCTCCTGCCGACGTGCAAGGATGTTCAACGGATGGAGGAGTTGGTCCTGTCGAGATCGGTGGTCCAGCATATCCGCTCGCATCTCCTGTGACGTTGTCATGGTCTTGAATCGACCAGCGGGGTCCATGGCCTGAGCGTACTGTCACGAAGGGTCTGTGGATGCACTGGGCCGTACCGCCTTGGCGATAAGACATCTGGCCAACAGGGAGCAGGTGAAAGTCTATAGTTCATATAGGTACCTGTGGCAGCTCAGACAGAAGCAGGGCAGGCTCGGCTGGGACTAGGGAGTAGGTAGACGTCAGGCGAGGTGAAGCAGGTCAGACGTGGATACAGCACGACACGACTTTTCCACAGCACCATGCTAGACCAGGGTGGTATGGAATGCAAGGAACAGGAACTGGAATAGGTAGAGAACAGGAAACACACCAGGAGGCCATCACATAGACAAACTAGGAAACATCAACAACGCTCAGGCATAGAAGCAGGGGGCTGGTACAGCGATAGTTACGCCACTGTATCTAATATATCACATCCAATCTATCACAAACTATCATTTTCAGACCCTAGACTACCTTCTTGGTGGAACATTGTGGTAAAAACTAATGACAACTAACGACAACTGATGGCAACTGATGGTTTTGAAGTAAAAAATTGTGAAAAAGCCTGATGGCAACTGATACATTTTTTCATTAGTTGTAATCACTTGAAAGACAAAAAAAATGATACTGATGCCACTGATTTATGTGAACACCCTAATACATTATATACAGCGCATTAACATCTGAGCAGGCCATAGGCTGACAATATAAGGCTCAGAGTTGGACTGGACTGTGTATGTATTTACCACCAGCAAGGCCACTGAGTGTCATCAAAACCTAAACCAGACCCAGGAACATGAGATGATTGTTATCAGCAGAACAGTGATTACCAGGAGGAGTGACATTACTGGACTGTTATATAACAACTATTCCTCGGTCTATTGTTATTAGCACTGACTGGAGAAGACAAAAGAAAAAACAATTGCCCACAACAAAGGTGGCAGCCGCAGGTTCCAGTGACCCGCGCAAGATGGCGCTGGTTGCCCCGGTAATCGCCGCTCTGGTTTTAGACTTCTCTATGGTGTGGGAGGCTGCGCTTGCGCAGTGACCGTTCCTTTCAGCAGCCGGGGCGGGGAGACGGACATAGACGAGCGGGGAGAGAGTAGAGCGATGCGGCGGGGCCAGGAACGGCGGGACCTGCGGCTGCTGTAGTGTAAGGAGCGGCCTCTCCGTCACCTTCTGTCAGGTAAAGTGAGGTTGGGGGAGGCGGCAAATCACTCAGGCCTGGAGGGTGCTCTACCCGGGCCTATGTGCACCGTGCGTCAGCGTTACCCGGACCTCAGGCTGCTGCACACCGGTACTGACAGCAGCGTCCAGGCCGGGAAACGAGGACACCCCCATATACAGTCGCCCCAATATATAGTCACCCCATATAGCATTATACATTTATCTGTACCCCATATATATCATTATACATTTATCTGACCCCCCGTATATATCATTATACATATATCTGACCCCCCATATATATCATTATACGTATATCTGACCCCCGTATATATCATTATACGTATATCTGACCCCCGTATATACCATTATACGTATATCTGACCCCCCGTATATACCATTATACGTATATCTGACCCCCGTATATACCATTATACGTATATCTGACCCCCGTATATACCATTATACGTATATCTGACCCCCGTATATACCATTATACGTATATCTGACCCCCGTATATACCATTATACGTATATCTGACCCCCGTATATACCATTATACGTATATCTGACCCCCGTATATACCATTATACGTATATCTGACCCCCGTATATACCATTATACGTATATCTGACCCCCGTATATACCATTATACGTATATCTGACCCCCGTATATACCATTATACGTATATCTGACCCCCGTATATACCATTATACGTATATCTGACCCCCGTATATACCATTATACGTATATCTGACCCCCGTATATACCATTATACGTATATCTGACCCCCGTATATACCATTATACGTATATCTGACCCCCGTATATACCATTATACGTATATCTGACCCCCGTATATACCATTATACGTATATCTGACCCCCGTATATATCATTATACGTATATCTGACCCCCGTATATATCATTATACGTATATCTGACCCCCGTATATATCATTATACGTATATCTGACCCCCGTATATATCATTATACGTATATCTGACCCCCGTATATATCATTATACGTATATCTGACCCCCGTATATATATCATTATACGTATATCTGACCCCCGTATATATATCATTATACGTATATCTGACCCCCGTATATATCATTATACGTATATCTGACCCCCGTATATATCATTATACGTATATCTGACCCCCGTATATATCATTATACGTATATCTGACCCCCGTATATATCATTATACGTATATCTGACCCCCCGTATATACCATTATACGTATATCTGACCCCCGTATATATCATTATACGTATATCTGACCCCCGTATATATCATTATACGTATATCTGACCCCCGTATATATCATTATACGTATATCTGACCCCCGTATATATCATTATACGTATATCTGACCCCCGTATATATCATTATACGTATAACTGACCCCCGTATATATCATTATACGTATATCTGACCCCCGTATATATCATTATACGTATATCTGACCCCCGTATATATCATTATACGTATATCTGACCCCCGTATATATCATTATACGTATATCTGACCCCCGTATATATCATTATACGTATATCTGACCCCCGTATATATCATTATACGTATATCTGACCCCCGTATATATCATTATACGTTTATCTGCCCCCGTATATATCATTATACGTATATCTGACCCCCGTATATATCATTATACGTATATCTGACCCCCGTATATATCATTATACGTATATCTGACCCCCGTATATATCATTATACGTATATCTGACCCCCCGTATATATCATTATACGTATATCTGCCCCCCCCTGTATATATCATTATACGTTTCTCTGACCCCCGTATATATCATTATACGTTTATCTGCCCCCCCCGTATATATCATTATACATATAGGACATCTCATAAATGTACCACCCAGAACCGGCCGCAGACTGTAATATCCTATAATCTCCTGTACGTTAAATGTCTCGTGATGTCGTTATAGAGGCTAATGATTTATTATTATCCCCAGGTCCCTGGTTCGGCATCTTTGTCATAGGGCCCGCAGTGATATCCGGGGGTTTTGCGGACGGTTTTCTGTGTTTTGGCTTCAGTGTAAATGATGAGGTTATTTCTCCGTGTGCTGTTCTCAGGTGTCGCCTGTCAGGTGTTCCCGGGTAATGGTGGAGTGTTGGTTTTGAAGGTGTTCAGGCCGCACTAGGTTTTCGTATGGGTGCTTGCGTAGGGGCCCAACCCGTATAAGGAAAGGTACTATGCACACCAGAAGTCGTTATCCAAAGATAGATTTTTAATATTAGTAATTCTGCCAGTATAAGTGGGACGTTTCGATCATGTCTCTGACCTTCATCAGGCACTGTAATATCCCGGGTCCTGCGTAATGGTGCTTAGTGTATGGCGGCAGCGCCTCCACTTGCGGCAAGCTGCCATACACTAAGCGCCTTTATGCAGGACCCAGGATATTACAGTGCCTGATGAAGGTCAGAGACATGATCGAAACGTCGCACTTATACTGGCAGAATTACTAATATTAAAAATCTATCTTTGGTGGAGTGTTAATGGTTGGGATGGCGGTAGCGCCTGTAATGACGCGTGGGTTGTTTCCTATAACGCAGCGTTGGTGATGAAAGCGTTCTCTATTATCGGGATTACAGGACACTTTTACTGCTGGGTTTGGTTGCAGCATTGAAGGAGGTGAGATTACCGGAGACTTGTTGTCATTGTGCCGCGCGTGTCGTGTTTACTTGCTCATCCTCCAATGTTTGGTCAGGGATTACGTGGAGTTTGGCGCAGGATGTGGCCCGGCCTCAGGAGCATGATGAAGGGAAATCAGTGGCTGGGGTTTGCAGCAGGAGCCTTGAAGGTTCGTCCTTTATAAAGTGCAGGCGATTCTGCTGCTGTCTGCCAAGAGTCCTATTGATTAGCGGGGATGATGTCATGCTGCAATCTCCTGAAACCATAGAACAGAAGCTGAAGTGCGGGGGCTGGGGAGACTCCTCCGTTATCTCTCCAACTATAAGTGACACCCCGGCTTCTCTCATCCCCGGCCTCTGAACCCGTCCACCATGAATTACCCTGGAATATAATTAATCGTGCACATTACAAGTGCGGAGCCTTCAATCCATAGATCTCTGTAGACTTAAAGGGCTTTTCCATCTCCAGTAAATATAATCCCGCAAGTTCTTCTTGCCTCATTTCAATCTGTTCCCAGTTATTTTAGTTTTTCCTTCTTCTCTCTTCGCTTTCCCATAGTTTCAGGGCTGGCGGCTCCCGTAGCTGGCGGCTCCCGTAGAGGATAAATTCTGGCGATACGTTAATATTTATTACTTGTCAGATGAGCCATTCAGGAGTCTGGAAGAAATAGGTGACGACCTGTATATCACCTCTTATGGCCGCCAGCCCCTGACCAGTCTGATAAACATCTCGATATTGGGATAGATTTGTAAATATTTGTCGTCAGATTGTTTATCGTTGGGGATTATTTCTACATCCGCAGCATAAACCGTCACATGTAAATAGAGTTTGAGATTTGGAACAATAATTTTGTCAGTATTGGGCACACCGCTGTCTGGAACACATTAGTTATATATCGACGATCTTCTTCCTCTATGGCGGCCGCAGGTTGTGTATGGAAATGCTGGAAACACTCTGTGCTGTAGATGTTGCGTCTTTCCGTCCGCTGTATCCTGAGGCTGCTTCTCCGGCCGACACTTATTTTGTGACACACAAGTCCTTTGCTTGGAGATATATTTACACCCGGAGATGAGACTATAATTATCTGTGCGCTACCTCCTCCCCACAGCTCCTCTCTAAATCCGTGCAGTGTGAACACGGCCTTAAGGAAGAAGCAGAAAGGAAAGCGTCACATGTTCTATCTCTTCTGCCACGATTTCCTCTCTTGGTATGACACAGCCTAATAACGCTGCTGCCAGGAGGTGTTGCTTTGTGGCGCAGTCTTGCTTTCCTGTAATATTTAGCCCTTTACTGGAGGTTCTCTAATGATCGTGTGTTGGAGTTGTCTGGGCGGGGGTCTTGGATACCGATCTTATTAGTGAACAGAATAGAGATTGATGAACTGCTTGTCATTCTCAGGGCTCAGGAAATCTCATCACGAGACGGACTTCTTGGAGAGATCGGTTGCGTGCATCTATGCTGTCGTTATCGCGGTCTTATTTCTTTCTCTGATTAATGGGTTCATGGTTTTGGGGGATGATTTAGGCTATGTTCACACATTGAGGATTTCAGTGCAGATTTTGTACACTAATCCGCTCACAATCCGCCTCCATTGCAAGTGAATGGGGTTTTATTAGCCTCATTCATGTGCACTTGAAGAAATCTGCGGTGCTTCTTTGTTTTTTTTCTGAGCTGTGAACAAAAATAAAGTGACGTGCTAATTTTTCTTGCGGATTACACGCAGAAAAGCTGTGGATTACAATGGGGCTAATTCTGCATGTCCTTGGCAGAAATCCAAGTCTCAGTCTCAGATTTCTGCCTCATATTATTCAATAAGTCCACATAGGATCTGTGTATCCTGACCGTGTGAACATACCCTTATGTGTCTCGTTAGTGAATATCTTGGATGCACTGGGATAATTTGGGAACCCCATGAAATACATTATTCTCAGTTGCTCTCGTGCAATTTCACAGCTGGGAGTTGTAGTAGTTGGGAGGAGCCGCCGTCTTTTCCTGCTATGTGTTCATAGTTTTTCAGAGATTTTAGCGTTCGGTGTTGGTTGTATTGGTTTCGGGTGCACGGCCGCTCTTGGGGTGTCTGACTCTGTGCCGTGCTCTGTGTGCGGTTCTGACAGCTACGAGATTTTCATTGAGTGGAATTTTCAGCGTCTTTGTTCTTTATAACCAAATTCAGTTGTTGGGATCCTCCCATGTGAGCAGAAGATGACTTCACAGAGTCTCGCACTGATTTGCCTCAGGATCTGTCTGGAAACCTCTCGTGGACTTCTCCCTGATCTTATTTGCTGGGTCGTAGCTGCACCGACCGTCTCCCCGTCACTCCCCGGCTGTTTTGCAGTCTCATGCTCTGTGACATGTTGCACTGTAGTCTGCTCCGCTGTTTCTCGGGATATTGGGCATTGTTTGAGTCTTTTGCTGAGACGCTGAGGTATTTGGTTTTGTGGCTGCAGCGTGACACTCATTTGAGCGATAATCTCTCATCAGACAAGTATCGCAGCTTTCTGTATATGGAACAGGTAATAAAATGAATAGCAACAAAAGCCAAAGACCCAGGCAGGAATCCTGTCCTTATCGTCTCGCTGCAGGGAGGTCACACGTTGCTTTGTGGTCTATATCCGCCTTGTGTCCTTGTTGTCAGGGTTGTTGCAGTCGGCAATCGTGCTAATAATAGGATTCCGTGATTTTTATTAGTGTTGGAGTGGCGGAAGTGTTATGCAGTGGTCGTAGTAATATTGTGGTGTAGTAGTATTGGGCTATAATGTTGGTATTAGTAGTTTGGTGCTATAAGACCACGTTCAGACGTAGCAGAATTGAAGCAGTTTTGCGGTGCAGACTTACCATAATGTTGATGTTTGTAGTATTGTGCTGTTGGGGGTAGTAGTGGTGTGGGGTCTGTCTTTGTAGCGGACTTGCTTTTGTTCTGTTTTCTAGCACCGCACGTCCATTTCTTGCTTCACTATCCGGTCACTGATGGAGATTGTACTGGTCCCAGTAAAGCAACAGGTTCCCCAGCTCTGCTTCAGTCTAGTCAGTGGAGCTACATGTGTCCAGGTTCAATAGTAACAGCACATCAGAAGTAAATATGTTCCTGATCAGTGAGCGGGCATCGTCCAGGGCTGGCCGGGCACAGAGCGTTGCAGGGCGTGGGGGCAGAGCTGCTTCTTACGATGGTTCTGTCACGGTGAAGCCGATGTTTTCTGTGGTTTATTTTTTGGCTATGTTTATACCGTTGTTTTTTTAATATTGGTGACCCTTCTGTGCGTACCTGAAGCTGTACACAGGCCTGTATAGTCATGGTGCAGGAATTCAGGTAGCTTGCGTAGACAGAGCTTCAGCATTATGTAATCCGTAATTCTAACCCCAAAAATGTTCCTAATGACGACAGGATTTCGTAACATTTCACATTTTAATTTGGAGCTGATCTCGGCCTTCAGTGATGACACCTGCACGATCAGGCAGGTACTGACGCCGGCCGCTGTGTATCTTGTGGTGATGCCATAACGATGGAAATGCTGGTTACACATCCAGAAGGTCTCACCCCTGTGTGTGTGTGTGTGTGTGTGTGTGTGTGTGTGTGTGTCTCAAAGTGATCCTAAAAGGTGTCCCCTCCTCCCGTCTTTCTGCTTCACTGTAGTTGTGCCTTTACCTTTTGTTATACGGTCTCATAGAGACGTGCACGGCAGGATATGTGTGTGTGTGTGTGTATATATATATATATACAGCTCAGTGACCATATTAAGCTCCGTTATTAATAACTAAAAGAAAAAGTGGAGATTCTATTTTTAACGGTGACTTTCTCTCTCCTCAGGATTTCTGCAGAACTATGTACCTCTGGACCAGTGGCTTTACGTTTCAGTGCCTCTCCCCTATTTGCTGCATATTTAAATTAGACTTTTAATATCGCAGCAGCTGCTCAGCAGACACATGGTGAATTGCTGTCATTCCCAGGATTGCATCTTTGACGGCCAAGCCCTCTACAGCTTTTTTCATAAAAGTGAAGACCACGAGGATCTAATCCCTGACGGAACGGAGACTTGCTGCCCTCTAGTTTGCCTTTTCCCCTAGTGTGCGCTCCAGCGCCCCCTAGCCATGGAGCAAGGAATGGATTACTGGGTGGCCCAGATACAACAGAAGGATGTTAATAAAAGGCTCCAAGTGGGACCAGACATGATAGATTACTTTTCAGATAGGCAGAAGTCTGTGGACCTTGAACAGGACCAGACTCTGCTGGATAGGATGGTTGATGGACTCGCTACGTCCTGGGTGAACTCCAGCAATTATAAGGTATGAACAAATATCACCCTGTCTGTTTCTGAAAGGCTTGTACATAGGGTGGGATGAACCTTTATGGTCACACATTTAAAATAACATGTGCAATGTCCATAATGAATTATTAAGGTGGTCCTAAGAGGTGCGATGGTATTCAGGATGGGGGGTGGGCAGTCTGCAGGAGGCTCCATTAAACTAGTTCTGGAAGATATGAATAGATGCCGCACTCATCGATCCATTAAAGCTTTTCTGAGGCCTCGCGGATGATGTGATGCGGCTCCCCCTCCCTGCTCATGAGCGCTGTATATATTCATGTCTTCCTGAAATGGTTCTATGCTGAACACTACTTCTCCCGTCTATATCTAGGGCCGTGTCCAGACAGTATGAGGCCCGCTGTGTGGCATGATAGTATTTGTACGTTGGCTTTTACTGGCGAGTTTGGGCAAATGCAAACCAAGAATGAGCACACAGGTTAATGAAAAGTTGCTACACCCTTGAGTCAGACCGGCACGGAGTCCTTCCTTATTACAGTCCATGCCTTCTATCTGACAATTTGTGAAATTGAAATACCAGGCGTTGAAGACTTGGCGTGGTATAACACAGGCACGTTTCTGAATGGCTCTTCCATATGGCTGCCGGTTATCAATGGAAATTTTCTAACGTTAAAGTCAATATATTTCTATTTGAATCTGATCTATTGAAATCATTGAGAATTCGGCATCTGGTTCTATTGATGATAGATTTATTGTGACCGTGACATCAGTGATCCGTCCTCCGCACTGAAGTATAGCATAGATTGCATCCTCTACATTCCGGGCCTTGGTTGTTTTCATTCTGCTTATGACGCTGGGATGTCGACTTGGTACACAGAAAGTCAGTACAAAGTGCAGGAAGTTCCACGTTTCTTGATTGTAAATGAAACTACGCATCTGAGCCGAGTGATATGACCGCAGAGCCCACCGCTAGTGCCCCCCCCGGTGTTAGGATAGGTAATGATATTGGTATAGACCAGGGCTGCTCCCAGCACCCAGGCAGCCAATGCACCTAGAAAGTTGCTGCTGGAGTCTGATTTTATTAATGTCTATGGAAGTTATTGCCCGGCCACAAACTGGATCCTTGAGTGGTCTAATCGGATCCTAAAGTCTCCAGTAATTTGTCCGCCCCTGTAGGTTCATGTAAGTGGTGAAACTGGATGGTGGTCCTGATGGTCATTCTCCCTAATGCTATAAGATGAGTGACCGTGTAAAGGGTTTACACCTGTAGATTTCTGCCCGTAATGAGTGCCAGTCAATGCTATCACAAGGACCGGCGCTCGTTAACAGGCCGTTTTACAGGGGCCGATGCATTACTGGATGGGGACAAACGAATGTTAATATGGGCCCCATCAGTTTACATAATTGTCAGCAGCACATCCTCTGATCTCACAAGGAGAAGTGCTGCCGACAACGATGATTTCATAGCCTACATAAGCGATGTTATCAGCCAACATGCGAGCGCCGGCTCATGTGTCGGCTGATCGATGTATTCACGGGCTATGATCAGATATACGTGTTCGTATTAACGCTCGTTCAGCTGATTATTCGTGTGTGTAAATGGACCTTAAAACATATCCTCTAGTTAAGACTTAGTTTTGCTTCTTCGCACTAAATTTATTTGGCCAAAAACAATGGCGCCCATGAGGATTAGTAACAAGGACTAGTATGTAGTTTGGCTGCTGCGGTTACAGACACTGGTTTCCATTATTTTCTCTTACTACGTCAGTGCACTGATACTGAGGACTGGTAGAAAATGCACCAAAACAGATCGGCACCGACGTCCGCATTCACTTCTAGTTACATTTTATTGATCTTCATTAACTTTCTTATTTTCTGGCCACTTATCAAATCAGACCGGCTCCTACGGCTGACTGGTGTCATTGATGGCTTTTTGCATTAGTTTCTGAGAGTCGCAGGACTTTGGACGCGGCGCTGAGATATTGTGACTAGTAAAAATCGCACTGTAAACAATGTTCCTGCTGCGACTTTATGGTCTGTTGTGAGTGACCTCTGAACACAGCCATAGACGGACAGATATCTCCTTGGGGTGGGAGCACTCTGTCCTGAGACCCCCCTGAGTGGTAATCATCAACCTTTTCTCATAGGGGGCGCTCTTGTTCTTGATATTTGTATTGTTCTATGACATCGGACTGTAAATGTACACACAGCTGGGCACACATTGTTTTCTTGACTGCTTCTTTGACAGGTTGAATTGTGGGTGGTGGGGGTTTATATTGTACAAGGCGTGATCCGGGAGGACTCGGCCTGTTTACATGTACAGATAGTATTACAATGCAAACTAGTGATCGTAACCGTATACGCACAAAATGATTCGTTATTCTCTATCTCGTAATTATTATGTGAACAGGATGCAGGTAGCAGTGACATGTAAGGACGGCAGGACGTGGACGCCGCTCTCGCCCCGTCATTGGCGTTTGTCGCACGGCGTTCCCATGACTGACAGTTGAGATTTTACTTTTTGTTGCACCCTCTTCTGCAGCGACTGTACCCTGTGCATACACCGCTTATCACTGTAATTGCTGGCATAGCCGGATGTATGTGACATAAGGGTTGGCCTGCTTCTTGCTATTAGAAAGCACTGTCCTGTAAGACATAACTGACGTGTGAAATGTGCTGAGAGGAGCTGAGTCAGGCAGAAAGCAAATATAGTTCTGACCTTGTTGCTGCAAATCAGGAGCTGGCGGTGATGTGACCTCGACTGCAGTGGAGACCGGAAGCCGTGAGGAACTTTTATTTTCAGATTCTGCTCAGAACGTGGGATCCATGAAATGAATTTACAACCCTGTGATCTGCAGCCGGCCAGCGTCTTGGCGTGCCGCACTGGATCTCATTAGGACCAGCAGCAAACAGGAATGGACGAAACCCCAGGAGGCAAACCGTCAATGCATGAAGAAATGCGCTGCACGCTGCTCACTTTGTGGCTACTTTTCTATTGATGTCTATGAAAGTTCTTGTCATCGTGGACAAGACCCTCAAACAGATGGTTATAGTAGTGGATATTCTGTTCATATTATAAGGGATGATATGTGCGATACAAAGATACGTGTTCACTGCAACAACATTACAACACGTCACAGGACGAAGCTTTGTCCCTGTTATAATAAAGTAGAGATGATTGTGAAGTGCAGGGACCGTCCAGAGACGCGCAGGAGTTGTCCATAGCCAATAATCCGTTTCCAGCTCGCCGTTTTCTAGGACTGCATTCACACGGGCTGGTTTTGTGCCACCAGAAAACTACATAATATTTATTCATATTTTTGGAAAAAACGTTCAGTCATAAAATACATAATAAACAGTTCTGCAAAACCACATACTTTCCAACAGGCGTTTTGGATGACCAACTAGCACATGTGAATATTTTTTTTATTTTTATATATAAATGTAGCAAAAAGACATAAAATCACAGCAAAAATTGTGGCAAAACGACAAAAACAAATGGTGTGAGTAAATGCAGCATTAAAGGGGTTTTCCCATCGGACATATATGGCATAACCACGGGATATGCCATAAATGTCCGATGTCCAGTGCTATCCCGTTGATCGCACCCCCTGATCCCCGTCCAACTTTGTCCCGCTCTCTGCTCTGCGGCCACTGAGTTACAAGGGGGTCAAGAGTATTGAACAGCCAAGCTTGCTGAGCTACGCTGTTTCCGGAACTCTCTTAGAAGTGAATTGGAGTTACGGAAACCGCGGAGCACAGTGAACTTGGCTGTGCCGTACTCCCGGGCACCTCGTGACCCAAGTGTCGGGAGAGCGGGACAAGGTACAATGGGGCTCAGGAGGTCTCATTCTAACGATAGATGCGGGTCTCATTTCTAGGACCTGCACCTATCGGACATTTATGGATTATCCTGTAGATATGCCATAAATGTCTGAGATGAGAATACTTAACGATTAGTCACAATATCCATAAAAAAGGTCGGGTCCTACCAATGTGAATCTACTTCATCTGTAGGAACTCTTAGCGTATGTTCAGAGGTGGCAGATTTGTTGCAGACATTTCTGCAATTGAAAATCCGTTCCACATGTGTGTATGGGGCTGTTCCTGCAGCATGTGGGTGAGATACGTGGTACAATCACAGAAATGTGGGCAACAAATGTGCCAGGCGGGAACAAACCCTTAAGTTGATTTCACATGTTGTGGTAAAAATGCGTTTCTGCCGTAAACCCTAGCAAAAAAACGCAGTTTTGCAGTGACTTTGCAAAAAAAGAACGAAGCGTGGGCGTTTCTTTGCTGTGGCAAAAAAAGGCAATTTAACCGCAACTTGTGAGAACCCGGCCTAAAGGAGAATTTACACGCAGCAGGTTCCATACATCTGAATGAATGTCTAAAAGAAGTCCGCCATGAGTGACTACACCCTAAGGCCGGATCCACACGAGCATGTGCGTTTTGCGCGCGCAAAAAAACGCTGCGTTTTGCGTGCGCAAAAGGTACTTAACAGCTCTGTGTGTCATCCCCGTATGATGCGTGATTTTTGCGGAGCCGCCATCATTATGACACAATGAAGTGCTGCGTGTGATTTTCACGCACCCATTGACTTCAATGGGTGCGTGATGCGCGAACAACGCACAAATATAGGACATGCCATGCGTTTCACTCAGCGGACATACGAAAATCACGGACAGTCTGAACGGCCCCATAGACTAACATATGTCCGTGCGAGGCGCGTGAAAATCACGCGTGTTGCACGGATGTATTACACGTTCGTCTAAATAAGCCCTTAGGCCATGTTCACACAACATATTTTAAGGCGTATTTCCGAGTGTAAAACACTCTTATCTCACACTCTAATCACTCACGTGACCTATTTTCAGTCGTTTTTCGTCCGTAAATGCCCCGAAAAACAGCTAAAAATGGGGGGCTGAACGCCTCCGAACATCTGCCATAGATTTCAATGTGAAAAATGGTGTTCCATTCCCATGAGTGTTTTTTTACACGTCCTTTTTTTAAAATGGTGCGTAAAAAAAATGCCCAATAATAAAAAATTGCATGTTACTTCTTGAGCCCTTTTTGGAGCTGTTTTTCATCGGGTCAACCAAAAATGCATCAAAAAACAGCTGTAAATCAGAGGCTGTATTCCCTTGAAAATAGCTCCGTATGTTACAGCCGTTTTATGTTTGCTGTGTGAACACAGCCTTATTATGCTCCGCGCCTGCAAACCGCATTGATTAAATGGGAAAAACACCGTGCTGTTCATATGACACAGATTTTTTAAATGCTGAATTATAAAACCCCTCGTAAAAAGTAATGATGTCACTTCTTGAAGCGTTTTACAAGCTGATTCTGCTCATTACTCACTGACACTTAAAAAAAAACAAAAACACTTCGACAATACGCCTCAAAATTTGCTTCAAAAACGCTCGTGAAAATCGGCTGCATAAATGCCTGGATACAGAGGCCATTTTCTCCTGAAATCGGCCTTGTATTTTTCAGCCTGAACATATGCCGTGTGAACGTGGTCTTAGGGTGAGTTCACATGGGGCAGTTTGTTTTTTTTTCTCCCCACCGCTGTACCAGTTTTCACACTTTGGAATGCAATGGGTATAATTTGTGAGAAATCCGCAGTGTAGTAGGTTTGGGACTTGCTGCTCACATATTTGTGGTGATAGTTTGGGTGTGAATGCGAACCGAAATTCCACACCAAAGTGCATTGTAAGTGAATGGAGTTTTAATAAATTCTATTCACATACAGTGTAAAAGATCTGCAGTGGGTTCTAGACCTGCTTATCATGCCTATCTAGTGCGAGTTTAAGCCACAGTTTTTTTTTCTTTTGCGTGATCTGAGGATAGGGAAAAGCGGTTTCCCACGCTAATCTATCCTTCTGCCTCATGCACAAGACCATGTGTGCCGGCCGGGTCCCGTCAGTGATCCGTGGAAAGATAGGACGTCCTATCTTTCCACAGATCGGAAAGTTGGGTCCGTTTTCACCGACCCGATTCACCTGCTAAAGTGACTGGATCCGTGAAAACTATCGGATGCCGTGAGAAACCGCCCCAGAGGCACTTGGTCGTGTGCAACGGGCGTTCTACTGATGTATACAGGCCTGATGGTTAAATGGACGCTCTTTTGTCCTCTGTCGTGCTAATGGAGCCCTATGGACACGTTTAGCGTGTACGTCGAGAGCTTTCCCAATGTACACTCGAAATGAATGGCCAGAAAACGTGATGTGAACTGAGCCTGAAATCGTTGTGTTCGACTGGAGTTTCGTCTGTCCAGTTTCACTGCCGCAGCGATTATTTGTTGCTTTACTTGGTGAATTCTCCTCTGCTTTCTCCTGGATGGGCAGCTCTCTAGTGAGAGTGCACAGAGTACTCCGGCCATGCAGCAGTGGGTGACTGTGATGAATGCAGTTTGTGTATTTTGCTGCGGCTGTGTAAATCTTTTCATTACAGGCCTGGTCCTTGTTTGCAGTGCTGTAGGATTTTCCCGTTGCATATCTGAGGCCCCTCCGAGTATTCACTATAGTCGGCCCTTGTTCTTCAGCAGTCCTCATGTTTATATCTTTCATTCATTTTTACAGGTCGTGTCATAAACGTGCGCTGCTTGTGTTCAGGGATCAGTGGTCCCTGTTTTTTGGAAGGAAAGTCTTTAGTGAGACAACCTATAAAAAGTCTCTATTCTCTGGGACAGACAGAATCCTGCAGATTTGAGAAGCCAAATGAATTTTTCACGGGGACTTGTAAAATGAACTGTTGTAGACATCGCTACACGGCAAAGCCAAAAGTCGGCCACCAGGAGAACATCTCTGGGCACATTGGCCGTCTGCTCCCGGGATTTCTCCTGCTGTGAGGTTCAAATATTTATTCTCGTTCCCGCAATGCAGCACGGATCTGTGCGTTTCCTATGACCTGAAGCAACGTGCTCTGTTTCTGCAGAGTTTTCCATAATGACTTCAATGGGGGAAGACATGGCAGAAAGGAACACCTAAGGGCCTGCTCACATCTGCGTTAGGGGCCTCTGTTGCAAATCCGGACGAAAATACTGGATAAAATAGCGTTGCGTGCTGCACTATTGATTCCGGTAAAACCACGGACACCCAACGGAACCCATTAAAGTCCATGGGTTCCATCAGGCGACTGTTGGATGTCGCTCAACAGAATCGGTGCTTCAACATTCCCTTGTTCTCCTCCGTCAGGAGCAGAGCAACGAAAATCCCAGAACGCAGATGTGATCAGGATTTTGGTTTCCATAGTCAGCGCGAGGGACGTTTCTTTTGTACCACTTGTGCAGTTGTGTTGCAACTAACAAGCAGCTGTCTATAACATGTCCAGATGATATACAGTGAAGGAAATAAGTATTTGATCCCTTGCTGATTTTGTAAGTTTGCCCACTGTCAGTCATGAACAGTCTAGAATTTTTAGGCTAGGTTAATTTTATCAGCGAGAGATAGATTATATATAAAAAAAAACAGAAAATGACAGTCAAAATGATATATATTTATTTGCATTGTGCACAGAGAAATAAGTATGTGACCCCCGACCAACCATTAAGAGTTCAGCCTCCTCCAGACCAGTTACACGCTCCAAATCAACTTGGTGCCTGCATTATAGACAGCTCTTACATGGTCACCTGTATAAAAGACTCCTGTCCACAGACTCAATGATCAGTCTGACTCTAACCTCTACAACATGGGCAAGACCAGAGAGCTTTCTAAGGATGTCAGGGACAAGATCATAGACCTGCACAAGGCTGGAATGGGCTACAAAACCATAAGTAAGACGCTGGGTGAGAAGGAGACAACTGTTGGTGCAATAGTAAGAAAATGGAAGACATACAAAATGACTGTCAATCGACATCGATCTGGGGCTCCATGCAAAATCTCACCTCGTGGGGTATCCTTGATCCTGAGGAAGGTGAGAGCTCAGCCGAAAACTACACGGGGGGAACTTGTTAATGATCTCAAGGCAGCTGGGACCACAGTCACCAAGAAAACCATTGGTAACACATTACGCCGTAATGGATTAAAATCCTGCAGTGCCCGCAAGGTCCCCCTGCTCAAGAAGGCACATGTACAGGCCCGTCTGAAGTTTGCAAATGAACATCTGGATGATTCTGAGAGTGATTTGGAGAAGGTGCTGTGGTCAGATGAGACTAAAATTGAGCTCTTTGGCATTAACTCAACTCGCCGTGTTTGGAGGAAGAGAAATTCTGCCTAAGACCCAAAGAACACCGTCCCCACTGTCAAGCATGGAGGTGGAAACATTATGTTTTGGGGGTGTTTCTCTACTAAGGGCACAGGACTACTTCACCGCATCAATGGGAGAATGGATGGAGCCATGTACCGTCAAATCCTGAGTGACAACCTCCTTCCCTCCACCAGGACATTAAAAATGGCTCGTGGCTGGGTCTTCCAGCACGACAATGACCCGAAAGATACAGCCAAGGCAACAAAGGAGTGGCTCAAAAAGAAGCACATTAAGGTCATGGAGTGGCCTAGCCAGTCTCCAGACCTTAATCCCATCGAAAACTTATGGAGGGAGCTGAAGATCCGAGTTGCCAAGCGACAGCCTCGAAATCTTAATGATTTACAGATGATCTGCAAAGAGGAGTGGGCCAAAATTCCATGTAACATGTGTGCAAACCTCATCATCAACTACAAAAAAACGTCTGACTGCTGTGCTTGCCAACAAGGGTTTTGCCACCAAGTATTAAGTCTTGTTTGCCAAAGGGATCAAATACTTATTTCTCTGTGCACAATGCAAATAAATATATATAATTTTGACAATGTGATTTTCCTTTTTTTTTTTTTTATATAATCTATCTCTCACTGGGAAAATTAACCTAGCCTAAACATTCTAGACTGTTCATGTCTTTGACAGTGGGCAAACTTACAAAATCAGCAAGGGATCAAATACTTATTTCCTTCACCGTATGATCAAACATTGCTTGGTGTGGGCCTGACTCCGCACTTCCTGTAACTCTTAGGCCTTAGTCACACGAACGTGTTTTACGTCTGTGATACGCGCGTGAAAATCACGCGTGTCGCACGGACCTATGTTAGGCTATGGGGCCGTTCAGACAGTCCGTTATTTTCACGCGGCATATGTCCGCTGTGTAAAACTCACGACATGTCCTATACTTGGCCGGTTTTCGCGCATCACACACCCATTGAAGTCAATGGGTGCGTGAAAATCGTGCACGGCACACGGAAGCACTTCCTTATGTCGCGCGTGATTCGCGCTACAGTAGATCAAGAAATGAAGGAAAAAATAAAACCACTTCCTTCATTTCTTTTTCTAACCCTCAAAACCGCGTGTCATAAGGATGACATATCCGTGAAAATCATGCAGCTAAGCACCAAACACCATCGATGACACTCTGAACTGCAACGCGTGCAAAACACTGCGTTTTTTCTGTGCAAGCAAAACGCACACATTCGTGTGAATAAGGCCTAAGGGTAAGTGCACAAAGGGCAGATGCGTTGCGTAAAAGTACACTGTGTACCCGTCCTGGAAACCACGCAAAATTCCATCCGTAAAAAACAAAATTGTTTCTTTCTGATCTGCTTTTTTTTCCGACAATTTGTTGCAAATTTTACCTCTCCATTTGAAGTCGATGGGGAAAACCCACAACAGAAAAGCAGCGATTCGAAGCATATATTCACATGCTGCGGATTTAAAGAAAACACATCGCAGGTCGATATAAAGTTGTTTTTTTTTTGTCCCACTGCGTGTGGATGAGATTTGTTCATATCTCATCCATTCTGCTGCTACTGTAATACGCTGCGTGTGAACATGGCTTTAGGCTAGATGCTTACATTGTGGAATTTGATGCAGAAAATCCGCGTATCCCCGGTGATCGTCTGTGGCTTTCTCTGGCTGCGCTAATCTTTGGTTGAGAATCAGAATTAATTTGTCTTTTTATCTCTATGGATAAATCTCTGATCGTCACATATCATCATCTGATCATTCGATTTTCCAGGATGTCTGTAGCTTTAAAGAGGCTCTGTCACCACATTATAAGTTTCCTGTCTCCCACCTAAGGAGATCAGCGCTGTAATGTAGGTGACAGTAAAGCTTTTTATTTAAAAAAACTATCTATTTTTACCACTTTATTAGCGATTTTAGCTTTATGCTAATGAGTTGCTTAATGTCCAAGTGGGCGTAGTACAAGGGAGTGTGACGCTGACCAATCAGCATCATGCACTCCTCTCCATTCATTTACACAGCGCATAGTGATCCTGTTAGATCCTTATGTGCCGTCTTATACTAACACATTAACAATACTGAAGTGTTTAGACAGTGAATAGACATTCCACGGGATGTCTATTCACAATCTCTGCACTTCGTTACTCTGTCTGTGGTAGTTACCACAGAGGAAGCGTGATCTCGCGAGATTACGCGGTAAATGACAGGTTACAGCGAGAACACGCTTCCTCGGCTGTAACTACCATAGAAACAGTAACGAAGTGCAGAGATTGTGAATAGACATCCTGTGGAATGTCTATTCACTGTCTAAACACTTCAGTATTGTTAATGTGTTAGTATAAGACGGCACATAAGGATCTAACAGGATCACTATGCGCTGTGTAAATGAATGGAGAGGAGTGCATGATGCTGATTGGTCACTGATTGGTCAGCGTCATACACTCCTCTGTACAACACCCACTTGGTCTAAAGTAAAAATACGCCCAGTTGGGCATTAAGCAACTAATTAGCATAAATCTAAAATCGCTAATAAAATGGTAAAAATAGATTGTTTATTTAAATAAAAAGCACTGCTGTCCCCTACATTACAGCGCCGATCACATTATATAGGAGACAGGGCACTTATAATGTGGGGACAGAGACTCTTTAACAAATCCGACAGGTTTTTGAAGTTTGTTTAGACATTTATTTCACGTTGTGGGATTATTATGGACAGGAAAGTTCCCGGGAGGCCGTGTCAGGATTACTTGTCATTAGTAATAAAGGTGTCGGCCGTTGTGTGGACCGGATGTCTCCATGTTATCTATTTGGTTGGGGGGTGCAGGTTGGGGATCATTTTTAGGGCATCAGCTCCTCTTTTGTGTGTGTGCAGGGTCACGATGAGCTTGAGGGTTCATTTTGGGACGACTTACCAGAGTTTTGTTGCTTTTCTGGTTTGCCCTCCAGCGCTTCCTCGCTGTTGCCATAGACTTCTGTGTTCTTCTGGTGACGTGACCTCATAAAGGGACCTGTTTCAGGTAATGATCGGAGCTGCTGTCTGGCTGCACGTGTGATAATTGCTGGGTGGTGATGATTTCCACCCCTGGGCTTTAGTCTCCGCACCTCTTGGAAGTGGGGTAACCTGTCAGGGCCACTTCATGCCATTGTTTTCAGACGGGGCCAGGTGTTTAGGAGGCAAAGTTTATAAACTTTTACAGCATGTGGTGCCCATCCACGTGACCATGGAAGATGCTATGGAAGTGACCGCACTGCATCATACAGGTCCAGTATCTGGCAGCATAAAAATATTAGCGGTCCGTCAGGCTTCCAGTTTTATTCTATGTCTACACTGACTTTTATTAGTGCAGCATGCAGTACGACATCCAGAGTCAACGGAAACCTGACAGAAAAGAACCGTGTGAACAGAGACTTATTCATCCGCCAGGCCCCTGGAGTGACTGCGGAGCGTGCGGTGTATTGTAGCTTCAGGAGGAATCCAATATCTGCAGCCTGTAACCAGCCGTAGGATCGCAGCACTTCTTCCAGGAACTTGCCCCACCACGTGTAGCTGCCGATCACACTCCAATTCTGCATCTCCTCAGTCTCCAGTTTATGACCTGAAAAAGAAATGTCGCCCCATTATCCAGGAAGCCCACCTGTAATGTGATCTGGGTGAACGTCTCCACGTAAGGGAAGCTTTCCTGCTACGTTTTGTATGATTTAGTGAACGCCGGCGCCACATCACATGACCCCGTATAGGTGACGCGCTGGTACATTATAACCGTGCTGCGCGAGGTGTCGACTGTCTGCGTCCTGCGTGCCTCTCTGCAGCGGAGGGTCAGAGCTCCTCCTGGATGTGATTTTGGGGGAATAATCCCTGTATATAGACTGATGAACAGCTCCACTTTGGTTCAGTTTGTACATTTTGGGTTGATCTGATCCCGGAAGTGTCTGAATAATTGCCGTGTCCTGCTGCAGCTGCTGGAAGTCCTCGCTAACAGAGGGTTGTTTGTTGGGACTTGTTTCCCTGAAGTTTCCATGCCCGAACTCTTCCATTTGCTTTCATAACAACGGTGTCTAAGTTGATGTCAGCATGAAATTCCTATCGATGAAATCATCAGCACTGAGCGATGGTTGAGGGGGATCTTCTAGAGAAATGTGGCCTCACCCATACTGGCAAGTGACACTGGGGGAGAGTCATCACAACCAGTTAAAATATATCAGCCAATCAGATACCTGCTGTTATATTTCTAAGGCCGTACAGTGAATGAAAGCTGCGACCTCATTGGCTGCTTTTTGTCACTTTTTCCCACTTTATTTTTTATTTTTGCACGGATTTTGATACATTTTCTCCTGTTCATATTTTGCACACGGCCATGCATGTAATCATGAGCCGCGATTGTGGGCACGTCCGGACGCGGACAGCTGTCCGACTTTTCGGCCCGTTCTTCCATACAAAGTATGGGAGCACAGACCATAAAAAGCAAAAAAACATGTCATATCTTTTGCCGTCCGTTTCTACCGCCCGGGCACCTTCCCGTAAGTAAATGGGAAGGCGTCTGTGGACAATAGAAGTGAATTGGTCTGTAATTGTGGTCCGCAATTACGGACGGTTTTTACGGTCGTGTGCATGGGGCCACCGTATTTTCATCTATCTTTAAATATTCGTAGTCTTCCGTATATACGGAAGGTTATCTATATACGGGTCAGTAAAAAAAGATGGAGCATTAAATGCTGTCACCAACATGTTGCATAGCTAAGTTTCCGTAATTACGGAAGCTCCCATAGGCTTCTATAGGAGAGTCCGTGCTGTATTTATGGACCAGAATAGGACCGGTTCTAGAATTTTTTTTTTTTTCCAGCACGGACACCGATCCGTAAAAATACTGAAAGGTGTCCGTGGCCAATAGAAATAAATGGGTCCGTAATTACAGATTAAATATACGGTCGTGTGTAGGGGGTCTTAGTCTTAGTTCGTTTTGGGCTGAACATGTCGGGAACTAAAGCTCCAGTTTTTTTGTTGGTGGAAGTTTTTATTGAAATCTAAACACCACGGCGTCTGAACTGGTCGAGCCGGCTCCGTAAGGCCGGCTTTACACACAGCGTTTAGCAGTGTTTTTCATGTATTTTTTATTATTATTCAGGGGCTGAAATGCAGTGAATAGATGTGAGTTGAAAGACTATAGGAAAATATAAATAAGGCTATAAGCACGGCAGGTTGGTTTGTGTAGATCTTGGCGTCAGTGATGTTTTTATCAAGTTGCAGCAAGCTCTAGTTATGGCGTCCCCTTCTTTTTTTTTTTTTTTCCAGGTGTTTTTTTTTCCGTCATGTCTTCTCAATAGAACTTCAAGAAAAACGCATGTAAAAAATGCAATTAAAAAAAATGCATGTGAAAAGAAAAACACCTTCAGACTAGGGCTGGGCAATTATGACCGAAGACAAAATCTCGATTTAATTGAACGTGTAACCTTAAGTACGATTGTTTAGACCACACCCCTTTTGCTTGTCACACCCTTTATTTGCATGCCACGTCCCCTATTCGCTTGCTACACCATTGAATTATTATTTATCCCATGAGCCTGCTTTATACTACTGTATATAATATGCCCCCATAGTGCCCCCACACAGTATATTACCCCCATAGTGCCCCCACACAGTATAATACCCCCATAGTGCCCCCACACAGTATAATACCCCCATAGTGCCCCCACACAGTATATTACCCCCATAGTGCCCCCACACAGTATATTACCCCCATAGTGCCCCCACACAGTATATTACCCCCATAGTGCCCCCACACAGTATATTACCCCCATAGTGCCCCCACACAGTATAATACCCCCATAGTGCCCCCACACAGTATATTACCCCCATAGTGCCCCCACACAGTATAATACCCCCATAGTGCCCCCACACAGTATAATACCCCCATAGTGCCCCCACACAGTATAATACCCCCATAGTGCCCCCACACAGTATATTACCCCCATAGTGCCCCCACACAGTATAATACCCCCATAGTGCCCCCACACAGTATATTACCCCCATAGTGCCCCCACACAGTATATTACCCCCATAGTGCCCCCACACAGTATAATACCCCCATAGTGCCCCCACACAGTATAATACCCCCATAGTGCCCCCACACAGTATATTACCCCCATAGTGCCCCCACACAGTATATTACCCCCATAGTGCCCCCACACAGTATATTACCCCCATAGTGCCCCCACACAGTATATTACCCCCATAGTGCCCCCACACAGTATATTACCCCCATAGTGCCCCCACACAGTATATTACCCCCATAGTGCCCCCACACAGTATATTACCCCCATAGTGCCCCCACACAGTATAGTGCCCCCATAGTGCCCCCACACAGTATAGTGCCCCCACACAGTATAGTGCCCCCACACAGTATAGTGCCCCCACACAGTATAGTGCCCCCACACAGTATATTACCCCCATAGTGCCCCCACAAAGTATAGTGCCAGGCGCGATGACGTCACTGCCACGCGTCCAGCGGTACATGGTGAATGGTGGAGCAGGGACCTCACGGTCCCTGCTCTACCATTGGTTTCAACTGCATCTTCGTCCTGAAGATACAGATAGAGGTTAAAAATAATTGATCAAACCAAAATTTGCAAGATGACATCTATTTTTTTTTTTATTCATTGCGCTGAATTTTGATTTATTTTTAGTTTAATTACCCAGCCCTACTTCAGACTGCGGGCGTGCTGCTTACATTAAAAAACGGAGTGAAGGAGGCCAAATCCGGGTCCACACGGGATGGAAATGGTATGGATTTTCGGTACGCCATGTTGGTTGCACAGAAGGTGGAGCGTGCAGGGAATTTCAAATTCTGTTGCGGATGTTCACGAGTGGATCTGCGGGAAAATCTGCACATAAGACGTAATATTTTCTTGTAATACCTGCTGATTTTGCGGCAGATTCTTTAGATTTGCTGCTGAAAAAAAATCTGTGTGCGATTACTCAAGTCCTCAGTGATTTGTCCACCCTTGTACCTGTATGCGTCTTATTGCTGGAGGTGCAGCCGGACTTCTGTCCACACCGGTATCTAGCGGTGGGACTACGTTTGGCCAGTTCAGTTGCCATCCAGCCGGTTTGCTCTCGTGTCCTCTGCAGGAAACGCAGCGTGTACATGAATGTTCAGTAATAATCCAGTGCACGTCACCCCGGAGCCAAGTCAGGTTATTAGAAGCAGAGTAACTGAACATGGTCTCTCTCCAGCCCCAACCTCTACCCTGTACAGCAGCGGCCGGGCGCTTCCCACCTGCTGAGGGCGGAGGAGGTGCAGGGTGACTCTAGCAGGGTCGCTGCATTTCATGTTCACCCCACTGCTCAGGGGTTTGGGTACAAGAAATTGAATTAACTGGTGTATAATCCATTTTTGGAGTCCTGTGCTGCTAAAGATACTGTGACCTACAAATACCCTGCGCTTCTCTGGTGGCAGCGGTTGAGGTGGCCAGAATGACTCGATGTCACAGCTGCTCATTGCCAAGGAATATGAGCTTATGCTAGAGCAATGATAACATGCGGTGGACTCCACAATTGTAGCATTGTTAGGCTGGATTTACACGAGCATGTTCGGTCCGTAATTGACGGACGTATTTTGGCCGCAAGTCCCGGACCGAACACACTGCAGGGAGCCGGGCTCCTAGCATCATAGTTATGTACGACGCTAGGAGTCCCTGCCTCGCTGCGGGACAACTGTCCCGTACTGTAATCATGTTTTCAGTACGGGACAGTAGTTCCACGGAGAGGCAGGGACTCCTAGCAACGTACATAACTATGATGCTAGGAGCCCGGCTCCCTGCACTGTGTTCGGTCCGGGACTTGCGGCCGAAATGCGTTCCGTCCATTACGGACGTAATGTGCTGGTGTGAATCCAGCCTTACTCTGCCGGAGGATCTACAGGCATGAAATAGTAAAGTGCTTGTCTGGTTTAGACATCCTCTTGTTAAATGCTCTATTAGAGCATGACGCGCTGAGTGACTAGGGTTCAGTGTATTGAATGCAGCTCTGGAGCACCACTGGCATCTGATGAATACAATTCGCACTATGGATGTAATGAAACGCTGCTCTGCTGTGTGTGCGGAGCTCCTGCACCGGTTTGTACAATTCAGTAATTTGTAAAATAACTCTGCATCTTTGGTGTCTGTAAACTTGAAATGGTGCCCTCGTATATTCGGGAGATGCTTTACAAGTGGCTGCTGACATTTTGACAAGTTGTGTGAAGAAAAAAAGCACCATAAGTATGTCCAGTCTCCAGTATATAAAGCAAAATCATTGTATCATGAATATTTTGTTTTAAGTCATCTCTATTTTTGAAAACTCTGCTTGCTGTCAGTAAATGGGAACATTTTCATTTTACGTACAGACTGAAAATCATGCCCACGTGCAGTAGGCGCAGATTACGACTTGATAATGGCTGCATGATTTTGCAGGTAATACTGAAGTTTTACCTGCAAAATTGTGCATCTATTAACTATCAATTAGTAATCACAAAATAACAAGTTTTTTTCTGCATAAAAAAACGCAATTAACCACGACATGTGAACCCAGCCTAAAACAGGCCAGCCAATTCTAAATCCAATTGCAAACTCTACTTTCTGAACCTATAGTCCTTAATTTACCCATTAGACGTCTATGAGGGACATGTCAAATGCCTTTGCAAAGTCCAAAAACACTGTATCCACAGCGGCCCCTCTGTCTAGGCTTCTCCTCACCCCCCATATAATCATTATATCCACAGCGGCCCCTCTGTCTAGGCTTCTCCTCACCCCTCATATAATCATTATATCCACAGCAGCCCCTCTGTCTAGGCTTCTCCTCACCCCCCATATAATCATTATATCCACAGCGGCCCCTCTGTCTAGGCTTCTCCTCACCCCTCATATAATTATTATATCCACAGCGGCCCCTCTGTCTAGGCTTCTCCTCACCCCCCATATAATCATTATATCCACAGCGGCCCCTCTGTCTAGGCTTCTCCTCACCCCCCATATAATCATTATATCCACAGCGGCCCCTCTGTCTAGGCTTCTCCTCACCCCTCATATAATCATTATATCCACAGCGGCCCCTCTGTCTAGGCTTCTCCTCACCCCACATATAATCATTATATACACAGCGGCCCCTCTGTCTAGGCTTCTCCTCACCCCTCATATAATTATTATATCCACAGCGGCCCCTCTGTCTAGGCTTCTCCTCACCCCCCATATAATCATTATATCCACAGCGGCCCCTCTGTCTAGGCTTCTCCTCACCCCTCATATAATCATTATATCCACAGCGGCCCCTCTGTCTAGGCTTCTCCTCACCCCACATATAATCATTATATACACAGCGGCCCCTCTGTCTAGGCTTCTCCTCACCCCTCATATAATTATTATATCCACAGCGGCCCCTCTGTCTAGGCTTCTCCTCACCCCTCATATAATCATTATATACACAGCGGCCCCAATTATTATATCCACAGCGGCCCTTCTGTCTAGGCTTCTCCTCACCCCTCATGTAATCATTATATCCACAGCGGCCCCTCTGTCTAGGCTTCTCCTCACCCCCCATATAATCATTATATCCACAGCGGCCCCTCTGTCTAGGCTTCTCCTCACCCCCCATATAATCATTATATCCACAGTGGCCCCTCTGCCTAGGCTTCTCCTCACCCCCCATATAATTATATCCACAGCGGCCCCACTGTCTAGGCTTCTCCTCACCCCTCATATAATCATTATATACACAGCGGCCTCTCTATCTAGACTTCTCCTCACCTCTCATATAATCATTATATCCACAGCGGCCCCTCTGTCTAGGCTTCTCCTCACCCCTCATATAATTATATCCACAGCGGCCCCTCTGTCTAGGCTTCTCCTCACCCCTCATATAATTATATCCACAGCGGCCCCTCTGTCTAGGCTTCTCCTCACCCCCCATATAATCATTATATCCACAGCGGCCCCTCTGTCTAGGCTTCTCCTCACCCCTCATATAATTATTATATCCACAGCGGCCCCTCTGTCTAGGCTTCTCCTCACCCCTCATATAATTATTATATCCACAGCGACCCCTCTGCCTAGGCTTCTGGTCACCTCTTCATAAAAACATATCAGGTTGGTTTGACAAATTCTGTCCTTGGTAAAACTGTGCTGGCTGTCACATATAATACTATTTTTTGTCACATAATCCTGTATATAGCCCCTCAAACATTTTCCCCACAATTGATGTTTCGCTTACTGGTCTATAATTACCCGGCGAAGACCAAGAGCCCTTTTTTTGAAAATAGGCACCACATTTGCCCTGCGCCCGTCCCTTGACACTATACCAGTCACTAGAGAATTTCTGAATATTATGATGAGGGGGACAGAAATAACTGAACTAAGCTCTTTAAGAACTCTAGGGTGTATCCCATCTGGTCCCAGGGCCTTGTGCACATTTATTTAATTTAGCTTGGACCATATCTACATTCATCCAATTCAGTATATCAACTGATATATTAACAGCACTGGCACCGGCTACATCAGCTCCTCAGCACTGGCACCGGCTACATCAGCTCCTCAGCACTGTCACCTTCTACATCAGCTCCTCAGCACTGTCACCTTCTACATCAGCTCCTCAGCACTGGCACCGGCTACATCAGCTCCTCAGCACTGGCATCGGCTATATCAGCTGCTCTTCTGTTCTATATACAGAGCTAAAGAACCCATTTAGTAACTCTGCCTTCTCTTGATCCCCTGTGACCAACTCCCCATTACCACTATCTAGGGGTCCTACATGTTCAGAATTTGGCTTTTTTGCATTTATATGCTTGAAGAGTTTTTGGGGATTTGTTTTACTATCCTTGGTCACCTGCCTTTCGTTTTGTATTTTTGCTAATTTTATTTTTTTTACAGATTTTATTGCGCTCTTTATAATTTTAAAAAGGCTACAGCTGTACCCTCAGATTTTTTTGTCATGTATTGCCCTTTTTACAGAAGGTGTAAGCCATGTGGGGTTTCATTTTAGTCGTTTATACTTGTTACGTATAGGAATACATTTTGCTCTATAATTATACAAAGTAGATTTGAAAATCTCCCATTTATCATTTGTCCCATTATTTGACATTGGTTCTTCCCAGTCTATATCCTGAATTGCAGCCCTCATCCTGGGGAAATTTGGCCTTCTTAAAATTAAGTGTTTGCCCTCCCAGCCTGTTTCTTTTTTACAGTATAGGTAAAATGTAACTATATTGTGATCACTGTTAGGCCCCATGCACACAAATGTAAAAACGCCCGTAATTACGAGCCCATGGACTTCTATTGGCCACGGGTATCTTCCCGTTTGCTTACGGGAAGGTGCCCGGGCCGTTGAAAAATATAGAACCTGTCCTATTTCAGGCCGTAATTACGGCACGGGAAGGCCCATAGAAGTCTATGGGGCTCCCGTAATTACGGGTGGCTGCGTGTGTGCACCCGTAATTACGGGAGCGTTGCTAGGCGACGTCAGGGGATAGCCACTGTCCAGGGTGCTGAAAGAGTTAAACGATCAGTGGGGGATAGAGTGAAGGGGCTGCCCTGATCGGCAGTAACTCTTTCAGCACCCTGGACAGTGAGCACCATGTGCGGCGCTCACATTATAGATATCTAATGTTAACTTCAAAAACCTGTAACAAAAAAAAAGTTAATACTTACCCAGAACTCCCTTCTTCTTGCTCCAGTCCGGCCGCCTGGTATGACGTTTCAGCCCATGTGACTGCTGCAGCCAATCACAGGCTGCAGCAGTCATATGGACTGCTGCGTCATCCAGGGAGGTCGGACTGGATGTCAGAAGAGGGACGCATCACCAAGACAACGGCCGGGGTACGTATGAACTTCTTTTACTTTCAATCGCTGCGTTCCACTGCGGAAACTCTGCCCGAAAGGCCTGCCCCTTCTCTCTATCCAGCACTGATAGAGAAAAGGGGCTGCCGATTAGTGCAGTGCAATATAGCCGAGAAAACTGGTCCGTAAATACGGGTGGAATACGGGTGACAAAGGACCCGTATTTACGGACGGGAAAAAAATATGTTTGTGTGCATGGGGCCTTACCAAGGTTTTCACGAACATTAACATTCCCAACAAGCTCTGCATTATTATAAATGACCAGATCCAACAGAGCTTCACCTCTATTCGGGTCTTCCACAAAATGGCCCATAAAATTTTCCTGCAACAGGTTGAGGAAATGTCTCCCATTTGCAGTTGAAGCCGAACCATGACACTAATTAATATCCCGGTAATTAAAATTTCCCATTATCACTACTGTAGCAGCCTGTGCAGCCCGCTCCATCTGTTTATATAGCTGGCTTTCCATCTCCTCCGCTATATTGGGGGGGTCTATAGATTACACCAAAAGTAATTTTTCCGTTTTTACCTCCCTTTTCTAGTTCCTCCCACAAGGTTTCAGCCTCCTCAGTCTTCACCCTCTGTCTCAAACACTCACCTTCATATCACTTCTCACATACAGACCTACACCACCGCCTTCATATCACTTCTCACATAGAGACATACACCACCACCTTCATATCACTTCTCACATACATACACCACCACCTTCATATCACTTCTCACATACAGACATACACCACTACCTTCATATCACTTCTCACATACAAACATACACCACCGCCTATTTGTCCTGCCTTTCCGAAAAAGTGTAAAACCCTGTAGATTTACAGCCCAGTCATTTGAAGAGTCAGGCCATGTTTCAGCAACACCAACGATATCTATATTTTCTTCCAGTATCAAGGCCTCCAGCTCCCCCATTTTGCTTGCTAGGCTTCTGCCATTTGTGAACATACACTTTAACTTGCCCTTCAGTTTTTCACTTTCATTATCAGAGATGTGATTATTTGACATTATTTGGGCATTTTTATTTTCATTTCTGAATTGTAACAAAAGGATCTCCTTATCCAATTGTCTAGTCCTCTCCCCACGGTCCATTTCTCCCCCCACCAATAAAGTCTGACCCCTCTCTAACCTGACTACCCCTTTATTTTGTTCATTGACCTCCCTCCTCAGCCCTAGTTTAAATACTCCGCCACCCCAGCTAAAATTCTCTCCCCCAGCACAGCGGACCCGCTTCCATTTAGGTGCAAATCGTCTGCAGAATACGGTTTGTACCCCAATGAAAAGTCAGCCAATTTCTCTAGGAACCCAAAGCCTTCTCCTCTACACCAAGACTTCAGCCATGCATTTAACTCCCTGAGCTCCCGCTGTCTTTCCTGTGATGCGCATGGCACAGGCAGTATTCCTGAGAATACAACCTTGGAGGTCCTTCCCTTCAGCTTGTAGCCTAGTTCTTTAACCCCTTAAGGACGCAGCCTAGTTTGGGCCTTAAGGCTCAGAGCCCATTTTTCAAATCTGACATATTTCACTTTATGTGGTAATAACGTCGGAATGCTTAAACCTACCCAAGCGATTCTGAGATTGTTTTCTCGTGACACATTGGGCTTCATGTTCGTGGTAAAATGTGGTCGATATATTCAGTGTTTATTGGTGAAAAATTGCAAAATGTAGAGAAAATTTTGAAAAAATTGCATTTTTCAGAATTTAAATGGATCTGCTTGTAAAACAGACGGTTATACCACCCAAAATAGTTACTAGTTCACATTTCCCATATGTCTACTTTAGATTGGCATCGTTTTTTGAACATTCTTTTATTTTTCTTGGACGTTACAAGGCTTAGAACATAAACAGCAATTTCTCATATTTTTAAGAAAATTTCAAAAGCCTTTTTTTTAAGGTACCTCTTGAGTTCTGAAGTGGCTTTGTGGGGCCTATGTATTAGAAACCCTGATAAAACACCCCATTTTAAAAACTAGACCCCTCAAAGTATTCAAAACAGCAGTTATAAAGTTTTTTAACCCTTCAGGCATTTCACAGGAATTAAAGCAAAGTGGAGGTGAAATTTGCAAATTTCATTTTTCTTGCTGAATTTCAATTTTATTCATTTTTTTTTCAGTAACACAGAAGGTTTTAACAGAGAAACACTACTAAATATGTATTGTCCAGATTCTGCAGTTTTTAGAAATGTCCCACATGTGGCCCTACTGCGCTCGTGGACTAAAACACAAACCCTAGAAGCAAAGAAGCACCTAGTGCATTTTGAGTAATCTTTTTTATTAGAATATATTTTAGGCAGCATGCCAGGTTTGAAGAGGTGTTGAGGTGCCAAAACAGTAGGAATCCCCCAATAGTGACCCCATTTTGGAAACTACACCCCTCAAGGAATTCATTTAGGGTTGTTGTTACCATTTTGACCGCACAGTTTTTTCACAGCACGTATTTGAATTGGGCTCTGAAATGAAAAAAATGTCATTTTTTCCAATAAAATGTCATTTGTGATCAAAATTTCTTATTTTCACAGGGAACAAAATACCCCATTTTGTTGCCCAATTTGTCCTTAGTGTGGCAATACCCCATTTGTGGTGATAAACTGCCGTTTGGGCCCATGGGAGGGCTCAGAAGGAAAGGAGCGCTATATGTTTGTTGGAGTCCAGATTTTGTTGGATTGGTTTTCGGGTGCCATGTCGCATTTGCAGAGCCTCAGCGGTATCAAAGCAATGGAAACCCACCAAAAGTGACCCCATTTTGGAAACTACACCCCTCAAGGAATTCATTTATGGTTGTTGTTAGCATTTTGACCACACAGTTTTTTCACAGCACCTATTTCAATTGGGCTGTGACATTAAAAAAATGTCATTTTTTCCAATAAGATGTAATTTTTTACCAAAATTTCTTATTTTCACAGGGAACAAAATACTCAATTTTGTTGCCCAATTTGTCCTGAGTGCATCAATACCCCATTTGTGGCAATAAACTGCCGTTTGGGCCCATGGGAGGCCTCAGAAGGGAAGGAGCGCTGTGTGTTCTTTGGAGTACAGATTTTGCTGGTTTGGTTTTCGGGTGCCATGTCGCATTTGCAGAGCCCCAGAGTTATCAAAGCAATGGAAACCCACCAGAAGTGACCCCATTTTGGAAACTACACCCCTCAAGGAATTCATTTATGGGTAATGTGACCATTTAGACTCCATAGTTTCTTCACAGAACTTATTTGAATTGGGCTGGGAATTCAAAAAATATATATTTTTTCCAATAATATGTCATTTTAGCTCAAAAATTCTTATTTTCACAAGAAATAAAATACTCCATTTTGATGCCCAATTTATCCTGAGTGCGGCAATACCCCATTTGTGGTGATAAACTGCCGTTTGGGCCCATGGGAGGGCTCAGAAGGAAAGGAGCGCTGTGTGTTCTTTGGAGTACAGATTTTGCTGGATTGGTTTTCGGGTGCCATGTCGCATTTGCAGAGCCCCAGAGGTATCAAAGCAATAGAAACCAACCACAAATGACCCCATTTTGGAAACTACACCCCTCAAGGAATTCATTTATGGGTGTTGTGACCATTTTGACCCCATAGTTTTTTCACAGAACTTATTTGAATTGGGCTGGGAATGAAAACAAAATTATTTTTTTCAAATAATATGTAGTTTTGGCAGAAAATTTCTTATTTTCACAAGAAACAAAATACCCCATTCTGTTGCGCAATTTGTTCTGAGGGCCGCAATACCCCATTTGTTGTGATAAACTGCCGTTTGGGCCCATGGGAGGGCTCAGAAGGAAAGGACCACCATTTGGCCTACTGGGGATTTTCGAGTGCGAAGTCATGTATGCAGAAGCCCCTGAGGTACCAGTACAGTTGAAACCCGCAAGAAGTGACCCCGTTTTAAAAACTACACCCTTAAGGCATTCATATAGAGGTGTAGTGAGCATTTTGACCTGAGACCTACACCCCATAAACTGTAATGTGGGTTCTCCCGGGTATGGCAATACCCTACATGTGGCTGTTATCAGCTGCCTGGACACACAGCAGGGCCCAGAGGGGAAAGACGTGGGGGGATAAGCTGTGTGGAGTGCATCAGGGTAAGTAAAATTGGGGTAAATTATAAACCAAGGGATGGATGATAAATTTTAAAACCCTTTCATACAGAGCTCTGGTTATTCGGGACACGTGTCACATTGATATATTGTGTCCTCCCTTATCCCCCTCTTATAGCAGACTTTGCACCTCTTTTGACTTTTTCCCTTCTTGCCAGTTTGGGGAACTTCCCCTGGAAAGTGTTGCCGCCCTGGTACGATGCGTGTGGCCCCGCTTCCAGAAGTACTGGGTGCCCCCCCTTCTTGGTCCCTAAAGATTAGGTTCTTGATAATCACCTCTTGAAATTCCAGGAAAGTTCCCGTCTGGCCTGCACATCGACGTAGCACGTACGCATTGTACAAAGCCATCTGTATGATGTGCCCGGCCTGCTTCTTATACCTCACCGCATGGCGCTGTAGGGCTTCAGGGCTTGATCTTACAAGTCCATCCCTCCCATGTACCTATTGTAGTCCAGGATGCAGTCTGGTTTGGGGGTGGCCTTTCCTTCATATATCCTAAACCTGTAGGTATACCCTGATGCACTCTCGCAGCTTATACATCTTCACGCCATACCTTGCCCTCTTACACGGCAGGTACTGGCGGAATTGAACCCTCCCTTTAAAATGTACCAGGGACTCATCAATAGAAATACACTTCTCGGGGTGTATGCTGGGGAAAACCGGGCACTGGAACGGTCTAATAGGGGTCTCCGTTTATACAAACGGTCAAAACTGGGGTCATCTCGGGGTGGACACAGCTCATTATCAGTGTAATGTAAGAAGCAAAGTATTGCCTCATTTATTTATTTTTTTAGGTTCCAGTTCAGTTCTGAAGTTGCTTTGAGGGGCCCATATATTAGAAATCCCTATGAAATACCCCATTTTAGAAACTAGACCCCTCAAAGTATTCACAACAGCATTTAGAAAGTTTATGAACCCTTTAGGTGTTTCACAAAAATTTAGCGCAAAGTAGAGGTGAAATTTAAATTTTTTTTTTGTCAGAAAATCCTCTTTATACCATTTTTTTTATAACACAAAAGGATTTATCAGAGAAACGCAAATTAATACGTATTGCCCAGATTCTGCAGTTTTGAGAAATATCCCACATGTGGCCCTCGTGCGGTAATGGACTGAAGCACCGGCCTCCGAAGCAAAGGAGCACCTAGTGGATTTTGAAGCCTCTTTTTTATTAGGCACTATGTCCGGTTTGAAGAGGTCTTGTGGTGCCAAAACATTGGGAACCCCCCAAAAGTGACCCCAATTTGGAAACTAGACCCCTTGAGGAATCCATTGTAGTTTTCTTGGGGTGCATGCGGCTTTTTGATCAGTTTTTATTCTATTTTTAGGTGGCGTGGTGACTAAAAAACAGCAATTGTACGATTTTTTTTTTTTCGTTTTTTTTTACAGCGTTCACCGTGCGCTATAAATAAAATATTCACTTTATTCTGCGGGGCGATACGATTACGGCGATACCAGATGTTTATGGTTTTATTTTATGTCTTATGGCGTTTGCACAATAAAATACGTTTTGTAAACAATCATTCACTTTTTGTGTTACCTTATTCTAAGAGCCAGAACGTTTTCATTTTTCAATCAATAAAGCCGTGCGAGGACTTATTTTTTGCGTAACGAACTGTAGTTTCGATCAGTACCATTTTTAGGTACATGCGACTTTTTGATCTCTTTTTATTCCATTTTTTGGGAGGTGAAGTGACCAAACAATTGTGATTGTGGTACGGTTTATTATTTTATTTTACGGCGTTCACCGTGCGGGATAAATAATGAAATAATTTTGTAGTTCAGGCCGTTACGGACGCGGCGATACCAATTATGTATAGTTTATTTGTTTGTTTATATATTTTTATTAATAATAAAGGACTGATAAGGGAAAAGGGGGGATTTTTACTTTTATTACTTTTAAAACTTTTATTTTCTTATTTTTACACATCTTTTTTTAACTTTTTTTTCACTTTATTACTTTGTCCCACTAGGGGACATGAGGGCAGGAGGCCCTGATCGCTATTCTAATACACTGCACTACATGCGTAGTGCAGTGTATTAGAACTGTCAGCTACTCACTGACAGCAAGCAGTTGTCAGGACCCACTAGGCTTCCGTCTATGGCATAGCCGGACGCCATTGTTTGGTGTCCGGTTGCCATAGTCACCATCGCCGGCCGCTATCGCGTAGCAGGCCGGCGATGGCAGCTTAACCCCTAAAAAGCCGCGATCTCTATAGAACGCGGCTTTTAAGGGGTTAATCAGCGGGGACACAGCGATCGGTCCCCGCTGTAGGAGCTGTGACAGCTGCTGAACAAGACAGCAGCGTCACAGCTCCTGTATGTGTCGGGAGGACGGCCGAAACGGCCGTTACTCCCGAGACGTACTATTACGGCATGGAGCGCTAACGATACAGCTGCCATGACGTAATAGTACGTCAAGGAGCGGGAAGGGGTTAAAATTATTCTTAAGGCTCCTCCACCTACCATTTATTCTGTCATTGGTACCTTCATGGACCACGACAGATGGATCATCACCAGCCCCTCCCAGTAATTTATCCACCCGTTCCACCACATGCCGAACCCCGGCACCAGGGAGACAGCAAACCATTCGGTTGAGGCGGTCTTGGTTGATTATAGAATCCCCTACAACTACCAATTGTCTTGCCTTACCTGCATTTCCATCCCGCCGACTACTAGCCCGGCTGTTCTCCCGGCTGTTAGGGAGATCAGTATCCACTAGGGCTGCCATTTCTGAGACCGACACTCTCGCATCATCACCCAACTTGGCAATATTGCTTGGAATATCAGAAACCGTATTGGCCTTACTTTTCTTTGACCCCTTTCTACTGCCCCTAACTACATTAACCCAACTACTTACCTGATCCTGCTCACCCCTGTCTTCACCCTCCAGTTCTACCCCACTAACTGCGTGCTCAGTCAGCAGCAAGCTCCGCTCAAGATTGTCTATCCTCCTCAGTGTTGCATTTTGCTCCTCCGGATCTCTACTGCGAGCTTCCAGGTGACCAACATGCTCACGTCTGCCACAGATATATTCACCCTGGAACTCCGGCTCCAGTCGTGCATACATATGGCAAACTGTGCACTGAAGAAAACCTCCAATCTTGCTGTCCATTATCCCAGTTAGAAAAAAACTGTGAACAATTGTAAAAGAAAAGAAGCAGAAGAGGAGCACTTACAGGGGCTTTAACTCCTTTTTAATTCCGGTTTTGTAACTCCACTTGATATACAAACCACTTGTTAGCCAGCCAAAACTTCTTACAGTAGAAGAGACGTCTCCCCGGCATCCACAACCTGTTATAGGATACGTAACCTTCCCCGCTTGTCCCTTCTCTTCAATGCAGCATTGTTAGCACTGGAGTGGGCACGGTCGCCACAATGATGTCAGTGTCACGTCTCTTGGCTGCTCCCCAGAAAACGCTCCAACGCCATGTTGTATAACTCCTTAATCATCCACTAGGGCAACACCAGATGCAGATGTGAAATCCCTCCCATGTAGTAAAAATTCATATTGTGTGGTGATCTGTCCGCCATAAACTCCAGCACTGAGGGGTACATTCACACGAGCGTGCCAGATCTGTGAGCATTGTGAAGCATGGACAGCGCAGGGATGTCGTCAGTGTGTTTTCCGTGGTTTTCAATGGGTAACAAGGTGTGCAAAAACGCAGCAATATAAGACATGCAGTGAGCTTCACACAACGGACACTCGCTGTGTGAAAAAACATGCGTGTCTGAATAGCCCCATTGAAATGAATGCGTCCGTGTGCTGTGAGTTATTTCAGTGGACAGCACACGGACGAGCATTGCGCTAGTCTAAATGAGCCCTAAGACCCCATGAACTCGGCCGTAATTTTGAGCCACAATTACGCACCGTAATTGCGGATCAAAGTACAAACCCATTCGTTTCTGTTGCCCACGGACACTTTCCTGTATATTTACGGGTAGGTTTCCGGGCTGTAGACATGATCCGCATAAAATAGGACATATCCTATTTTGTTTTATTTTTTTTATTTTATTTTTTTTAGATTTTTTTTTTTACAGACCGTGCTCCTATACTCTATAATGGGAGCATGGCCCGCAAATGCAGGTGACTGTCCGCGGCCGGCCGTGTGCGGGAGGCCTAAGAAATGATTGAACATGTCCTTTTTTTTGTCTGTAATTATGTCAGACTCCCTTTAGAAGTCTATGGGCACTTCCATAACTATAGACTGCTACGGATGTGTAGCTGTCCGTAATTACGGAAGCCTTGCTATGCGACGCCGGGGGATTACCTAAGATTCCTCCCTGTTTTTGTTTTTTTTTGCGGATATGTAAATTTGGATGAATTACGGATGCACTAGGGACCGTATTTATGGACAACGTTCCCTATATGTGGATGATTTATGGATGGCTATAAATGACTACGGATACGTGTTTTACATACAGTATTTACGGATGGGTATCTACGGCTGTGTACATGTGACCTAAGGCCACATTCACACGAACATGTCTGTTTTCAGGCGTTGCAGTTCTATGTGCCATCGGCGTGAGATTTTTATGTTTTTTGAACATTTTTTTTACATTTATTTCTCTGCATTTCTTTAGCAACTGTTGTGTGAAACACGGACAGGGCATGGATGATGTCCGTGTGCTGTCCATGATCTTCACTCGCCCATAGACGGGCGCGTGGTCCGCAAAAGTGTAGAATAAGACATGCAGAGGAAATTATATGGGAAAATCACTACCTGAATAGCCCTATTGAATCGCGTAGGTCCGTATGCTGTCCGCTGGTTTAACGGACAGCACAAAGACGTATACAATGTTCGTGGGCATCGGGCCTAACTGCAGATCATAGAACTGTAAAATAAGGGGTAAAAAAAATCTGTCCTGGTCATGTGGTGATCACACAGGTACACAGCTCTGACAACTGTAACGAGCCCTGCACCTGTGTGTCCAGCACATGACCAGGACAAAGGACAGTCCTATGGAATGACAGCAAGCAGAGATCTTAAACGGCTCGGATTTGATATTGAAATTATACAGGAAACTTGTATAACTTTGCGTTCTAACAAGATAATTTATTTGTTAAAACTGGAATATGTCTTTATCACCCCATCCGTGGGCGACATGTCACATTTTATCTGCCGTCAGTCCCGGTTTCTGTTATCCGTCACTTTGTATTGCGCAGGGTCCGGCTTCTTTGTGCGGCTGCTGATCAGTGATCGATTTCCGCCTAAACAACAGCGAGCGCTTTACTAACATCACCAGCGATCAACCATCCACAGCATATTGTAATGCATTAGACCCTACATTAGTGACTGATATGCATTAGATCTGTAATTGAGGTGGTGACTAATTGCATAAATTAGTAATTTGTAGTAATAATAAAAAGTAAGCAAAAAAGTTTTAGGCCTGTTCATGCATTTTTTTTTTTATTAACACCTCAAATCTGCCCTGTGTGAACAATGCGCTAATGATGTGACTTGAAATGGCCGGTGCGGCTTCATGTCTCTGTCGTTCTTGTTTTCCCGCTGTATGCGGTGCTCATGTGAAGGTTTATTATGGCCACTCAGCTGGGGATATAATCATTAACCCTGGCAGAGCAGCAGTGCCGTGTGTGTGTATATAGAGCAGCGGTGCCCTGTGTGTGTATATAGAGCAGCGGTGCCCTGTGTGTGTATATAGAGCAGCGGTGCCCTGTGTGTGTATATAGAGCAGCGGTGCCCTGTGTGTGTATATAGAGCAGCGGTGCCCTGTGTGTGTATATAGAGCAGCGGTGCCCTGTGTGTGTATATAGAGCAGCGGTGCCCTGTGTGTATATAGAGCAGCGGTGCCCTGTGTGTATATAGAGCAGCGGTGCCCTGTGTGTGTATATAGAGCAGCGGTGCCCTGTGTGTGTATATAGAGCAGCGGTGCCCTGTGTGTGTATATAGAGCAGCGGTGCCCTGTGTGTGTATATAGAGCAGCGGTGCCGTGTGTGTGTGTGTATATAGAGCAGCGGTGCCCTGTGTGTGTGTATATAGAGCAGCGGTGCCCTGTGTGTGTATATAGAGCAGCGGTGCCCTGTGTGTGTGTATATAGAGCAGCGGTGCCCTGTGTGTGTGTATATAGAGCAGCGGTGCCCTGTGTGTGTGTATATAGAGCAGCGGTGCCCTGTGTGTATATAGAGCAGCGGTGCCCTGTGTGTGTGTGTGTGTATATAGAGCAGCGGTGCCCTGTGTGTGTGTATATAGAGCAGCGGTGCCCTGTGTGTGTGTGTATATAGAGCAGCGGTGCCCTGTGTGTGTGTGTATATAGAGCAGCGGTGCCCTGTGTGTGTGTGTATATAGAACAGCGGTGCCCTGTGTGTGTGTATATAGAGCAGCGGTGCCCTGTGTGTGTGTATATAGAGCAGCGGTGCCCTGTGTGTATACAGAGCAGCGTTCGGGGAGGGGGCAGTGAGTGGCAGCTGTTTGTAGGGCACAAGTAGGTGACGCGGCCGCCTGTCACTGTCCGCGCTGGCCGTGTGTATATAGAGCAGCGGTGCCCTGTGTGTGTGTGTGTGTATATAGAGCAGCGGTGCCCTGTGTGTGTGTGTATATAGAGCAGCGGTGCCCTGTGTGTGTGTATATAGAGCAGCGGTGCCCTGTGTGTGTGTATATAGAGCAGCGGTGCCCTGTGTGTATACAGAGCAGCGTTCGGGGAGGGGGCAGTGAGTGGCAGCTGTTTGTAGGGCACAAGTAGGTGACGCGGCCGCCTGTCACTGTCCGCGCTGGCCGTGTGTATGGAGGTGACTTTCCTCACTTTTATTTTCAGTCTACCAGGAAGATCAGCAGAGGAGACGGCACATGTGTTTCCCACTTATGTTTGTAGTGTCTCCGCTCTGAAACCCGTCTGCTCAGTCAGCACATGAAAGCGATACTGATGGCGAGCCTGGAGCGCCCGTCTCTCGCACCTTTTTATTTTAGTTGCTTTCTCAAGATTGTGCTGCTGCGCGTGGCATGAATATTTTAGCATCCGCGCTGGTAGAGGGAGCTTTGTCTTCTCACTGTCACTTGTATTTACATGGATAGTTTTACTTTCTGTCCCTTTCTCTATCCTCCCTCCCGTAGCCCCAACATATTGGTCCCTGAATTAAGGAAACACAATGCCGCCCTCAGAACTGGGGGGGGGGGGGGGGGGATGATGGGCGCAGATGATTTCTGCTGCAATTAGGGATTACTCCTGTTTTTCACAATCTCCCCCCAATGTTATTTGGGGAGATTTATTAATACACCGGATAAAACTACAGCAATAAGTCGCAGTGGCGCTCGCTGTACGATAAACATGGCGCATCTTGCAAGACGTTACACATCTCTCTTACGCCAACTATTGTTGGTGTATTTTACATCAATATTTTCTGCCAAAAAATGCTGCATACTGTAGATAAGAAAAAAAAAAATCTTGCGCATTTTGTGATTCCACGTAGCCATGCCAGGTTTTTTTCTACTTACTTTTCTAAGCTGTTGAGGAAGATGCAAAAAAAAAAAAAAAAGTGTCAAACACATAATACATGTGGTGCATTTTTCTTTGTTGTCGGCCCCTGTGAGATCGCAGCGTTCTGCCGCACATGATGTGTAGTTTTATGAATGATTTTATTCTGCGTCTCGCGGTCCTCTTATGACTTGAGCTCTGGATTGCTCACACTTTGGTGATGCTCTGCGGCCGCCTGGAATGAAGGATGTTCTGTCGGAGGACGTCACATTAGATCCTCTAAAGCCCTGAGCTCTGGTAATCAGAGCTTTATCCTCCGTCCACCACCTCACCCTGTCCTGGTGCAAAATATAATGATTATAATGAATATAATGGTGATCTATAAGGAGCGGCGGCACCACTGCCTCCTGTATGTTCACACCAGTGCAACGCCTCAAGCACGCGTCCGTGAAATTCTTCGGGTGCTATTGTTTTTTTAACAGATCGCACCCTGACCCTCATTTCTATGGGGCCATGTACACTTCAATTGTTGTTTTTTTTGCGGAACAGTGTGGCCATTCTATTCATTGGTCCGTTAAACCTGCAGACCGCACACGGAAGCCATGTTCTGCGGATTCGGGATTTGCAGCCGTATAAATGGCCACAGATGTGTGCTTGAGGCCGAAGTGAACGAGGTTTTAAATCCTATTCACACATTGCGGAACAACTTGGTTTGGATTGCGGGAATGCTGTGGATTTTCATATTGATTCTGCTTTATTCTGCACAGGTGGTGCATTTCAGGGTGAAATCTGCGGTTAAATCTGCATTGTTTCTTATTGTAGATTTCTCCACAATAAGTCCGCTCTGTTCTCTCGTATAACGCTGTTAGGCCGTGTTCACACTGGGCGGATCCGCTGCGTAAATGTGTGGTGCTTTTTTTCGCCCCGGAATGTCCGCTGCAGAAAACTGCTGCATTAACCTGCCTGCTGTCATAATGATTCATCCCGGGAGACCGCTGCAGCCTGTGATTGGCTGTAGCGGACCGGTCACATGGGATGCAGTGTCATCCCAGGATGCCGGCCCTCTGACATCATCCAGGCCGGCCTCTTGGGATGAGGTTTAATCGCATGTGACCGCCGCTACATCCTGCAATTGGCTGCAGTGGTCACATGGGATGAAACGCTAAAGGGAGGAACACAGACTTCTGGGTAAGTATGAGATTATTTTTTTGAAGTTGCGTTTCTTGCGGCGGGATTGCTGCAAACCCGCCGCAAAAAAACGGCAGCAACTGCGATTTGCTGCAGGTTTTACCTCCCCGTTGAATTCAATAGGGAAAACCCGCAACAGATAAGCACAGTTTACGTAAATATAATTGACGTGCTGCGGAAAAAACTCCGCACCGCAGGTCAATGTCTGAGCGTTTTTTCCGCTCTGTTTTTACGCAGCGTGTGGATGAGATTTGTTTTATTTCATCCACTTTGCTTCTGCTGTATTTGCGGCAGATTTTCCACAAAAAATTCCGTTGCGGAAAAACCATAGTATTTACGCAACGTGTGAACTGACTCTTATGGTTTCTGTCTGAGGGGATTAGATCATATTCAGATTTGTGGCATGTGGCACCGGTTCAGATGATGCCACCACCTGCTTGGGCCGCACTTTTCTATTATATAGGTTTGGACGTTATGCGACGTGTTCTTGACACTGCTGCGACCCGTAGACGTTACTGCTCGGAGCATCCCCCTATTATATACATCTCTTGTAATGTTTGTCTTCTACAGCTCCAGGTAAGAATAGATCTTGATTGCAGGTTTATAACTTATAACACATTTTACGGTTTGGGGTCAGATCTGTCATTGTCTTTTACAAGGTATCAGTTGGTTGCCATAAACTGTATACAGCCCCCCAAATTCTAGATCGGGGGCTCTTGACATCTGCTAGTTCCGCTCCTTCAGGCGTCTTTGCACCAGATTTCCGCCCGTAGCAGCCAATCAAATTGCAGATCCCTTTATCCACATCGGAGGACAGCGGAGGGGACGTGACAGCGGAGGGGACGTGACAGCGGAGGGGACGTGACAGCGGAGGGGACGTGACAGCGGAGGGGACGTGACAGCGGATGGCTCCGTAACTTCATTTGTAATTAGCAGACCTGCTCCCGGTTGTCCGGTTACGTCCCCCTCTTCCGTTTATTCTATGGCTACTTGTTTGCTTGGCCCGGGATTTTGCCATCCGTAGAAAACGTTCAGTGAAAGCCACTGGAGCGTGAAACTCATTAACTCCGAGTCAATAATTCTCCTCATAACCTGCGATGCTTGTTATGTATACACAGATGGCAATGTCCAGTGATATACAGCCAGCCCCTGTTTCTGCTGCCTGGAAACCCTGCAGCACAAGGCACCACCCTGCCAGTCATGGTCCCTCTCAGAACTGTAGTATCGAGTGGATAGGGAGGGAGCTGGTCCGTCCAGGAGTCCTACATAAGCTTATGGCTATTTATTGGCTTGTCGTTTTTTTTCTTGTCCTGTTTTATGTTCTCTTATGATCTTGATACCAGTTTCTCCGGCTCAGGCAGAGCAATGTGTCCCTTGTTTACATCCAAGGGGCCTGAACCCATCACACTGACCTGGGGGGGGGGGTGTCACTTTCCACATACAGGAGCTGCCACTGGCCGAACATGTGCTGCTACATCATATTGTCGGAGATGCCAACCGTGGGCATGAGCTTTTATTCTGCACTAGAGTCCAAACAGATGCCAATATTTCCCCTGACCTGATGGACGTGTCAATATCTTTTACATCCATTGAGCCGCACTGGTTTCGCCGCTGCAGATGGACAGGTTTGGCTTGTGTTGCCCTCTATAGGGAGCCCTCCGTGATGTGATGCAATGATTGGACAGTCATTATGGTGAATTATTGGTGATGTAAATCAATTCTTCCCTTTTCACCTGTGGCTACGTTACGGCGGGGTCAGGCGCTGGTGGGTGACGTCATACGCTGTGTGCGCCTTCGCCGTTCCTTTGGACTGTTCGGACATCTATTACATGAGTCCGCAGTCTTCTCTTCAAAGTTGCCACTAGAGAGAAGCCATATCTGAAAGTCACGGCAACATAAATCGTTGTGGCTACTGCCGGGTTTGTGTAAGCGGGTGCTAGAGCGGGAGGAAATGTCCGGGCCAAGTATAGTGATTTTGACATCCGATTCCAAGCGGCACCAGCCAGTCCCTCAAGATTTGTCCCCAGTGTTTTTTCTGCACTATTCTCAGATGATCGGAATATTCACCACTAACAACCAAGGAAACATTTTGAAGAGTTATAAACAATGGTCAGAAACGCTAGTCTATTAGGACTATAGACATAATGATTATCCATTACCAGCAACAGTACTCACCTGTATGCCGTATAGGCAGCAGCAGTGCTCACCTGTATGCCGTATAGGCAGCAGCAGTGCTCACCTGTATGCCGTATAGGCAGCAGCAGTGCTCACCTGTGTCGTATATGCAGCGGTTTGTCAGCGAACGCTCGTTAGTTTATTCTCCGTTCAGCCTGAATGTTTTTTCCCGTCTGCTCACTTAGGCCCCATGCGCGTGACCCTAAAAATTGTCCGTAATTACGGTCCCATTGAGTTCTATTGGTCGCGAACAACTTCCTTATCGCTACAGATGGTTGTCCGTGCCGTCGAATAGTTTAGAAAATTATGAAACCTGTCCGTTCTTTTGCATTTTTTGGGCTGTGCTCCTATACTTTGTATGGGAGCACGGCCCAAAAATGCGTGCGGCAGTCGGCGGCCGGCTGTGATTACGGGCATGGCCGTTTGCATGGGGCCTTACAGCTGGACATATAAACCAGGAAGGTGATGTGGGGTGAAAGACTGCAGTATGGCCTCCTTTATCAGAAGGTAGATCTACAGAAAGGCCCCATGCACCATGACCGTGAAAATAGTCTGCAATTACGGTGCACGGACAACCCATCTGTAGCAATACGGAAAGGTGTCCGCGGCTATCTGTGGGTGACAGCTCGCCATATTTGGGTGCAGGCTCATGGTATAGATTACAGCATGGAGATGCTGTCTCTCTCCTGCAGTCGTGTCTCTGCTGCCACCTTGTGGTGTTTATCCCTTATTTCACTCTCTTGAAGCCTTTTGTTCACTTAAATGAAAGGGAGGTTCCAAAAATTGCACCGTGCAGGTGTTTGCACACCAGTGGCGCGTATGTGTTGTCATCAGCGTCAGCAGTACTGCCCTCACTACACGTTCATTGGCCAGTAGCTCACCCCAAGACCAGGATGGTTGATCTCTTTAGTTGTTGGAATTTGCTGGGAAAATCTTAAATTTCTTTTAACTTGCGGTGACTTTTTGTGTTGTCATTTCTATTGTTGCTGGATTGTAACAGACAGGGGCGCAGTTCAGGCTGCAGGATTTATCATGTTCTTTCCCTTTAAAAATGCAATAAAATAGCTCATTGTTTAGAAGAAATGCCCCATTACCCATAATGCTTTGCATACGCTAATTTGCATGTCGGTGAAATCTCACAATTACAGCTGACTGCACTGATTTTTTGCATTTCATTGAAGTTTATTTGTCGATTTACTTATTTGATGAACTTTGTCCTATTTTAGTTTAACTATTTTTGTCCCTTTTCTGCCTGCAGGTTGCTCTTCTGGGAATGGACATCTTGTCGGCATTACTCGCACGTCTGCAGGATCGCTTCAGATCTCAGATTGGAACAGGTAACCTGGAACATATGATTTATTATAAAATACGTCTCTACTTTACACCCACCTCACCCGTACGTACTGAGATTAGAGACTGTCAGGAAATCTCAGGACCATGTTCCATCTATGACCCATAAATGCAGAAGTAACGAAATCTATATATGACACATTGGGGAAGATACTCCAGAATTCAGACCGTTCATAAAAGTACAGAGAGAACGCGGGGCGTAGGGCTGTCACAAAATGTGCGAAATGGCTGGCGCAAAATATTGGTGTAAGGCGAGTCAACCTAGAGGTGGTATAAGGAACAGCAAGATGAACCAAATATCGTACAGCGTCCGCCATTGTGATAAATGTGACGCAGCCTATGCCGGTCTGGTCTGTGTGTTAAGTCGTCTAAATTTAAGACCGTGATCCTAAATCTGCCCCATGGAGGTTTTTGTGTTTTTTTTTTTTTTTTATCAACATGTTTTTATTGTAAATATTTTCTGACTTTTTACAACCAGCCATGGAAAACCGAACAGGAGGGAAAAGGGGAAAAAAATATATAAATAGGGATGGGGAGTTCACGCAGAGTTTTTTTGGACGCCGAAACCGCGCCAAAAAATGGCCGAAAATGCCTCCCATTGATTTCAATGGGAGGTGGAGGCGTTTTTTTCACGTGAGCGGAAAAACCGTCTCGCAGGAAAAAGGGACATGCCCTATCTTTTGGCGTTTACGCCTCTGACCTCCCATTGACAATGGGAGGTAGAGAAAGCATATTTCGCAGCGTTTTTTTGCCCCTGGAGAATATGGCCGCAGGCGAAATGCGCTGTGAAAATCGGTGTGCTGGCAAAGGAAAATCTGCCTCAAAATTACAAACGGAATTTTGAGGCAGATTTTCCGCCTGCAAAAAACTGTGTGAACGCGGCCTCAGGCTATGTTCACACGGAGTATTTTGCAGGAGGAATATCTGCCTCAAAATTCCGTTTGGAAGTTTAAGGCAGATATTCCTCTCCCTGCACGCCGATTTTCGCAGAGCTTTTCGCGGCGTTTTTCGCCCGCGGCCATTGAGCGCCGCGGGCATAAAGCACCGCGAAATACGCTTTCTCTGCCTCCCATTGAAGTCAATGGGAGGTCAGAGGCGGAGGCGCCCGAAGATAGGGCATGTCGCTTCTTTTTCCCGCGAGGCATTTTTACTGCTCGCGGGAAAAAGACGCCGACGCCTCCCATTGAAATCAATGGGAGGCATTTTCGGGCCGTTTTCGCCGAGTTTTGGGACGCGGTTTCCGCGTAAAAAAACTCGGCAAAATACTTCGTGTGAACATAGCCTTAGAGTCCAGAAAGAGAAAAGTCTCTTGGCCATTTAGGAATCATTCTGATAAGGGCTCCAGGGATCCGGTCATTCAGGGGGAGTCCAGATCGGGAGCTGGCAGAAATACAGGAGGGGTGGTGTCCGCTTACACTCGGTGCACAGAATTCCGGGCTGCAGTGGTGTATTGAAGGCTGGCGTTTAGCGGTAGCGAGGAGAAAAAAAAATGAATAAAAATGAAGAAATAAATGATGAGGACACGGACCATAAACACCCCAATGGTTCAAAGGGACAGCCCCATGGAGTTTTTGATGTCGGCTTATGTGTGGGGTCGCTCCATGTACACCAGTTGCATTTTGTACTTGCTCTCATGTGTTTGTGGCTTTGTCTTGCTATTGGATATGCTGTAAATTCCTGCGTCCGCCTTCTCTGGTAACAAAGAGATGGGTGACAATAGGCTGAAAGACCCGGCAGACGCCCTGCCCATAGACCTAAGCCTACGAAGAGAGATCAGTCTCATTGAGAGAGGTGCATATTGTGGTATACGGCCTCACCCACGTTACCCTCAGACGGTGGTAAATGTCACTACTGCTGCACATACCACTAATGAGATAAATGTCAGTCTGAACCACAAGGGTATGTTTACACGTAAAGGTTTTGATTGCGCAGTTAAAACTGCATAAAAAATGTGCGCGGTTTAAGGCTATGTTCACACGCAGTGGTTTTAGCTGTTTTTCGGGGCTTAAGCGCCTGAAAATAACAGAAGCTGAACGCCTCCAAACATCTGCCAATTGATTTTAATGGGAAAAACGGTATTTAGTTCAGACGGGGAGTTTTTTACGTTTGAAAAAGCGGCGGATAAATAAAATTCCCCCGTAAAAAGTGTATGTCACTTCTTGAGCTGTTTTTGGCGCAGTTTTTCATTGGGTCAATAGAAAAACCGCTCCAAAAAATACGTTTGAACCTTTAAAAACGGCCGAAACTCAGGCTTTCCCTTGCATACCGCTCCGTAATTTACCGCTGTTCTTACTTTAGCGTGTGAACACGGCCTTACACTGAATTTCTGCAATGTGCGAAGCCAAAAACCGCTGCAATTCGCAGTGAAACCGCATGCGATTTTGCGGAGATTTTAAGCTGTTGTTTTCTGTTATCATTCACTATAACTTTTACTGCTCCTGCTTCTCTCACTGCTCGGCCAATTATTCAGGACACGAAAACTCCGTCCTGTCGCAGTCTTGTCTCCTGCAGTTCTCAGCCCCATACACACTAGATCGTCCGCAGTCCTGCTATCGGAAGCCGTAGGGTATGTTCACACGCAGTGACCAAAAACGTCTGAAAATACGAAAGGTGAAAATGGCTCCGGATTTTCAGACCTTTTTGTAACTCGTTTTCCGCGGCGTATTTTATGGCCGTTATTGGAGCGGTTTTTCAATGGAGTCCATGAAAACCGGCTCCAAGAAGTGACATGCACTTCTTTTTTGGGGGCGTCTTTTTATGTGCGGTCTCTTGACAGCGACGCGTAAAATTACACCTGGTGGGAACAGAACATCGTAAAACCCATTGCAAGCAGTGGGCAGATGTTTGTAGGCGTAATGGAGCCGTTTTTTCAGGCGTAATTCGAGGCGTAAAACGCCCGAATCACCTCTGAAAACCCTGCGGGTGAACATACCCTTAGTGGTGTCCTTGTTCCAAGCTTGTGACTCCTGCATCTTATCAGTAATGATTCTTGTAATGATGCAGCTGCTGCTTTAGGCCTTGTCCACACAGTGCAGATTTACTGCAGATTTTTTTTAAATGTATTTTTTAATCCTAAAACTGGGAACGTAACCTAAACAGAAGAAATATATAAAGGAAGGCTCTATAGAGGTCTGCTCTCGTGGATCCAAGTCTGGTTCGGGCTTAAAAAAAAATGCATGCAAAATCTGCAGCGAATCTGCAAAGTGTGAATAAGGCCTTACTCTGAATTATTTTCTTCTAGTTCTGCCAAGTTTGATTGACCGCTTGGGTGACGCAAAAGACTCCGTCCGAGAACAGGACCAGACGTTGCTTGTAAAGATAATGGAGCAGTCGTCCAGTCCGCAGGTAAGTCGCCCTGAGCTCCCACTGATCAGAAGAGCGATGAGGAAACTTTGTAGTGTTGCCAGAAAATCTTTTGTAAACTTGTCTCCGCATCGTAAACCCATTGAGAAACCTTTCCATTGCCTGACGCTGCCACCTGAGGACCCTCGGTCTGAGGTCGTTGTAAGATTAGAAAGATCTCATCAGGACCCCAAACCCAATATATCTGACAGTCCCGGATGTTTCTCTGCTGATCCAGGACTCTGTATATCCGCTTAGTGTACGCGGTGCTGCGCAGCATTAACCCTTCATTTCTTGTCTCTCCAGTATGTCTGGGATCGGATGCTCGGAGGCTTTAAACACAAGAACTTCCGCACTCGGGAAGGCGTCTGCCTCTGTCTGATCTCCACTCTTAACGCGTGAGTTTCTAATACTCGGACAGCCGCTCCGTCCTCCAATACACCGGCATTATTATCTATCTCTCTTTTTCGTCCACAGATATGGAGCAAACAGCCTGACACTGAGCAAGATTGTACCTCATATATGCAACCTGCTGGGGGACCCAAATAGCCAGGTGAGGCCGCTCTGCCTTTACCACTTGTTTCACGTTACCCTCTTCCCATACGTTAGTGTGGCCAGGAAGGGAAGACATTCACATGAACCCTGGAAATTATACATGGAATGAAAACTGTAATAATCTTTCCAAGCACGATCTGAACGCCCATCGGGCTGTGTAATGAGCTGATTTGGATGCAATGAGTGTTTGGGCGTCCACTTGGCAAATGGAGTTTAATGTAGATAAATGTAAAGTTCTGCATCTGGGTACCAATAACCTGCAGCATCATATGTCCTAGGGGGCGCTACACTGGGGGAGTCACTTGTTGAGAAGGATCTGGGTGAACTTGTAAATCATAAACTCAATAACAGCATGCAATGTCAATCAGCTGCTTCAAAGGCCAGCAGGATATTGTCGTGTATTATAGAGGCATGGACTGGCGGGACAGGGATGTAATATTGCCACTTTACAAAGCATTAGTGAGGCCTCATCTAGAATATGCAGTTCAGTTCTGGGCTCCAGTTCATAGAAAGGATGAAAAAATACAAAGAAGAGCAACGAAGCCAATAAGGGGCGCGGAGAATGTAAGTTATGAGGAAAGATTAAAAGAATGAAACCCATTTATCCATGAGAAGAGACGACTGAGGGGGGACATGAGGAACTTATATAAATATATTAATGGCACATACAAAAAATATGGTGAAATCCTGTTCCATGTAAAACCCCCACAAAAAACAAGGGGGCGCTCCCTCCGACTGGAGAAAAAAAAGGTTCAACGTCTTCTTTACTGTAAGAGCGGTGAATCTATGGAATAGTCACCGCAGGAGCCGTCACAGCAGGGACAGGAGATGCTGCAAAAAAGGTTGAAGATCATTTCCTAGAACAAAAAATATATCCGCTCCTGTGTGTAGAAATATTTCCCTTCTCTTGGTTGAACTTGATGGACATGTCTTTTTTCAATCGTACTATATAACGCCGACGCGGTCCCCACTGGAGTCGCTAGGAGCGGTTGTCGCCCCCCCCCCTACTTGAAGTCACAGAACAGACGCCGGTATAATGAACGTGCTGACTCCGGCACCACAGAATATTCAGAGTAATAGAATGGCTCAGGTCGTCATTTTCCGCATAAGGGTATGTGCACACACTAATTACGTCCGTAATATACGGACGTATTTCGGCCGCAAGTTCCGGACCGAACACAGTGCAGGGAGCCGGGCTCCTAGCATCATAGTTATGTACGATGCTAGGAGTCCCTGCCTCGCTGCCGGACAACTGTCCCGTACTGTAATCATGTTTTCAGTACGTGACAGTTGTCCTGCAGCGAGGCAGGGACTCCTAGCATCGTACATAAGTATGATGCTAGGAGCCCGGCTCCCTGCACTGTGTTCGGTCCGGAACTTGCGGCCGAAATACGTCCGTATAATACGGACGTAATTAGTGTGTGTGCACATACCCTAACTGTTTCATCCCTGCAAGTGAAAGTCGCTCTGCACAGCCGCACTGTTCATCCTCACTATGTCCCATACAGATCTGTGCGCTTGTTCACAACTGCAGGTATTTGTGCCAATGACTTTTGTACGCTCTACATAAAGGGAATTCATCCTACATCTCTGATACTCTATGGTAAATGGTGTAATTGTAGCTCCCTCTATTGGTGAGAAGCGGTATAGCGCATTATTCCGTGCAGGCTTATTCCTCTGTGCTGCTGTACTGGTAATTATTTAGCCGCATGCCCGTTATTCATACAGGGGTGTCTGGTTTCTGTTCTCTTCTACCAGTTGTAGGTTTGATAGTCAAAGATTGTTTTATTTTCATCTGTATTCATTTCTCATTAAACTGTAGAGCAGAAAAAACACAAAGTGCACAAAGGGTGTCAAATGATATAGGAAAAAATCCCCAGATAGGTGATCCATTCAGCTGACCTGGTTGGTTGTGCTAGGAGTGCAACATCCTTGAAAGTGTGTTATATAATATTGCTGCGGCCTGGGTTCTGATCTGGAGCCAAAGGGTCCAAAGGTAAACGGTAGATTGAAGAAAAAACGGATTTTCTCTGTCGCTGCCAAGTGGTAAAACCCTTTGTGAGTAGTGAGGATTTAAAACAAGCAAAAGTAATATCAGATATTGTGTTATTTACAATGCGTTTCGAGGCCGGACCGGACTCTTCATCAGGTGAAACAGCATTTGTATCTCACCTGATGAAGCCGGTCTGGCCTCAAAACGAAGGGTTTTACCACTTGGCAGCGCCAGAGAAAATCCGTTTTTTTCCTCAAATTTCTTAAACTACCAGTTCTCGTTAAAGGGCTAGCTTAAAGGATTTTTATTTTATTTATTAATAAAAAGGTCAGTCAGTCTGTTTTGTGCCACTTTATAATTTGTTTTTATTAAATTATTTTTACCATTTGAGATACAGCTGCTTTGTATTCTGTATACAGGATTCAGCGCTAGATACAGCCGCTCTATATACAGGATTCAGTGCTAGATACAGCCGCTCTATATACAGGATTCAGCCGCTCTATATACAGGACTAAGCGCTAGATAAAGCCGCTCTATATACAGGATTCAGTGCTAGATACAGCCGCTCTATATACAGGATTCAGCCTCTCTATATACAGGATTGAGCGCTAGATACGGCCGCTCTATATACAGGATTCAGCGCTAGATACAGCCGCTCTATATACAGGATTCAGCGCTAGATACAGCCGCTCTATATACAGGATTCAGGGCTAGATAAAGCCGCTCTATATACAGGATTCAGGGCTAGATACAGCCGCTCTATATACAGGATACAGTGTAGATACGGCCGCTCTATATACAGGATTCAGTGCTAGATACAGCCGCTCTATATACAGGATTCAGCGCTAGATACAGCCGCTCTATATACAGGATTCAGGGCTAGATACAGCCGCTCTATATACAGGATTCAGGGCTAGATACAGCCGCTCTATATACAGGATTCAGGGCTAGATACAGCCGCTCTATATACAGGATTCAGCACTAGATACAGCCGCTCTATATACAGGATTCAGCGCTAGATACAGCCGCTCTATATACAGGATTCAGCGCTAGAAACAACCGCTCTATATACAGGATTCAGGGCTAGATACAGCCGCTCTATATACAGGATTCAGCGCTAGATACAGCCGCTCTATATACAGGATTCAGCGCTAGGTAAAGCCGCTCTATATACAGGATTCAGCGCTAGATACGGCCGCTCTATATACAGGATTCAGCGCTAGATACGGCCGCTCTATATACAGGATTCAGCGCTAGATACAGCTGCTCTATATACAGGGTTCAGCGCTAGATACAGCTTCTCTATATACAGGATTCAGCGCTAGATACAGCCGCTCTGTATACAGGAATCAGTGCTAGATACGGCCGCTATATATACAGGATTCAGCGCTAGATACAGCCGCTCTATATACAGGATTCAGCGCTAGATACGTCCGCTCTATATACAGGATTCAGCGCTAGATACAGCCGCTCTATATACAGGATTCAGCTCTAGATACAGCCGCTCTATATAAAGGTTTCAGCGCTAGATACAGCCGCTCTATATACAGGATTCAGCGCTAGATACAGCCGCTCTATATACAGGATTCAGTGCTAGATACAGCCGCTCTATATACAGGATTCAGCCGCTCTATATACAGGACTAAGCGCTAGATAAAGCCGCTCTATATACAGGATTCAGCCGCTCTATATACAGGATTCAGCGCTAGATACGGCCGCTCTATATACAGGATTCAGTGCTAGATACGGCCGCTCTATATACAGGATTCAGCGCTAGATACGGCCGCTCTATATACAGGATTCAGCGCTAGATACGGCCGCTCTATATACAGGATTCAGCGCTAGATACGGCCGCTCTATATACAGGATTCAGCGCTAGATACAGCCGCTCTATATACAGGATTCAGCGCTAGATACAGCCGCTCCATATACAGGATTCAGCGCTAGATACAGCCGCTCTATATACAGGATTCAGTGCTAGATACAGCCGCTCTATATACAGGATTCAGCCGCTTTATATACAGGATTGAGCGCTAGATACGGCCGCTCTATATACAGGATTCAGCGCTAGATACAGCCGCTCTATATACAGGATTCAGCGCTAGATACAGCCGCTCTATATACAGGATTCAGGGCTAGTTACAGCCGCTCTATATACAGGATACAGTGTAGATACGTCCGCTCTATATACAGGATTCAGTGCTAGATACAGCCGCTCTATATACAGGATTCAGCGCTAGATACAGCCGCTCTATATACAGGATTCAGCTCTAGATGCAGCCGCTCTATATACAGGATTCAGGGCTAGATACAGCCGCTCTATATACAGGATACAGTGTAGATACGGCCGCTCTATATACAGGATTCAGTGCTAGATACGGCCGCTCTATATACAGGATTTAGCTCTAGATACAGCCGCTCTATATACAGGATTCAGCGCTAGATACAGCCGCTCTATATACAGGATTCAGGGCTAGATACAGCCGCTCTATATACAGGATTCAGCGCTAGATACAGCCGCTCTATATACAGGATTCAGCGCTAGATACAGCCGCTCTATATACAGGATTCAGCGCTAGATACAGCCGCTCTATATACAGGATTCAGCGCTAGATAGAGCCGCTCTATATACTGGAATCAGTGCTAGATACAGCCGCTCTATATACAGGATTCAGCGCTAGATACAGCCGTTCTATATACAGGATTCATCGCTAGATACGGCCGCTCTATATACAGGATTCAGCGCTAGATACAGCCGCTCTATATACAGGATTCAGCGCTAGATACAGCTGCTCTATATACAGGATTCAGCGCTAGATACAGCCGCTCTATATACAGGATTCATCGCTAGATACAGCTGCTCTATATACAGGATTCAGCGCTAGATACAGCTTCTCTATATACAGGATTCAGCGCTAGATACAGCCGCTCTATATACAGGATTCAGCGCTAGATACAGCCGCTCTATATACAGGATTCAGCGCTAGATACAGCCGCTCCATATACAGGATTCAGCGCTAGATACGGCCGCTCTATATACAGGATTCAGTGCTAGATACGGCCGCTCTATATACAGGATTCAGCGCTAGATACAGCCGCTCTATATACAGGATTCATCGCTAGATACAGCTGCTCTATATACAGGATTCAGCGCTAGATACAGCTTCTCTATATACAGGATTCAGCGCTAGATACAGCCGCTCTATATACAGGATTCAGCGCTAGATACAGCCGCTCTATATACAGGATTCAGCGCTAGATACAGCCGCTCCATATACAGGATTCAGCGCTAGATACAGCCGCTCTATATACAGGATTCAGTGCTAGATACAGCCGCTCTATATACAGGATTCAGCGCTAGATACAGCCGCTCTATATACAGGATTCAGCGCTAGATACAGCCGCTCTATATACAGGATTCAGCGCTAGATACGGCCGCTCTATATACAGGATTCAGCGCTAGATACGGCCACTCTATATGCATGATTCAGCGCTAGATGCGGCCGCTCTATATACAGGATACAGCCGCTCTATATACAGGATACAGCCGCTCTATATACAGGATACAGCCGCTCTATATACAGGATTCAGCGCTAGATACAGCCGCTCTATATGCAGGATTCAGCGCTAGATACATCCGCTCTATATACAGGATTCAGGGCTAGATACAGCCGCTCTGTATACAGGATTCAGTGCTAGATACGGCCACTCTATATGCATGATTCAGCGCTAGATGCGGCCGCTCTATATACAGGATTCAGCTCTAGATACGGCCACTCTATATACAGGATTAAGGGCTAGATACAGCTGCTGTATATACAGGATTCAGCGCTAGATACAGCTGCTCTATATACAGGATTCAGCGCTAGATACAGCCGCTTTATATACAGGATTCAGCGCTAGATACAGCCGCTCTATATACTAGATACAGCCGCTCTATATACAGAATTCAGCGCTAGATACGGCCGCTCTATATACAGGATTCAGGGCTAGATACAGCTGCTCTATATACAGGATTCAGCGCTAGATACAGCTGCTCTATATACAAGATTCAGTGCTAGATACAGCCGCTCTATATACAGGATTCAGTGCTAGATACGGCCGCTCTATATACAGGATTCAGTGCTAGATACGGCCGCTCTATATACAGGATTCAGCGCTAGATACGGCCGCTCTATATACAGGATTCAGCGCTAGATACGGCCGCTCTATATACAGGATTCAGCGCTAGATACGGCCGCTCTATATACAGGATTCAGTGCTAGATACGGCTGCTCTATATACGGGATTCAGCGGCTCTATATACGGGATACAGCCGCTCTATATACGGGATACGGCCGCTCTATATACGGGATACGGCCGCTCTATATACGGGATACGGCCGCTCTATATACGGGATACGGCCGCTCTATATACGGGATACGGCCGCTCTATATACGGGATACGGCCGCTCTATATACGGGATACGGCCGCTCTATATACGGGATACGGCCGCTCTATATACGGGATACGGCCGCTCTATATACGGGATACGGCCGCTCTATATACGGGATACGGCCGCTCTATATACGGGATACGGCCGCTCTATATACGGGATACGGCCGCTCTATATACGGGATACGGCCGCTCTATATACGGGATACGGCCGCTCTATATACGGGATACGGCCGCTCTATATACGGGATACGGCCGCTCTATATACGGGATACGGCCGCTCTATATACGGGATACAGCCGCTCTATATACGGGATACAGCCGCTCTATATACGGGATACAGCCGCTCTATATACGGGATACAGCCGCTCTATATACGGGATACAGCCGCTCTATATACGGGATACAGCCGCTCTATATACGGGATACAGCCGCTCTATATACGGGATACAGCCGCTCTATATACAGGATACAGCCGCTCTATATACATGATACAGCCGCTCTATATACAGGATTCAGCGCTAGATACAGCCGCTCTATATACAGGATTCAGCGCTAGATACGACCGCTCTATATACAGGATTCAGCGCTAGATACGGCCGCTCTATATACAGGATTCAGCTCTAGATGCGGCCGCTCTATATACAGGATTCAGCTCTAGATACAGCCTCTCTATATACAGGATACAGCCGCTCTATATACAGGATTCAGCGCTAGATACAGCCGCTCTTTATACAGGATTCAGCGCTAGATACAGCCGCTCTATATACAGGATTCAGTGTACATACAGCCGCTCTATATACAGGAATCAGCGCTAGATGCAGCCGCTCTATGTACAGGATTCAGCGCTAGATGCAGCCGCTCTATGTACAGGATTCAGCGCTAGATGCAGCCGCTCTATGTACAGGATTCAGCGCTAGATGCAGCCGCTCTATGTACAGGATTCAGCGCTAGATGCAGCCGCTCTATGTACAGGATTCAGCGCTAGATGCAGCCGCTCTATGTACAGGATTCAGCGCTAGATGCAGCCGCTCTATGTACAGGATTCAGCGCTAGATGCAGCCGCTCTATGTACAGGATTCAGCGCTAGATGCAGCCGCTCTATGTACAGGATTCAGCGCTAGATGCAGCCGCTCTATGTACAGGATTCAGCGCTAGATGCAGCCGCTCTATGTACAGGATTCAGCGCTAGATACAGCCGCTCTATGTACAGGATACAGTGTAGATACAGCCGCTCTATATACAGGAATCCGTGCTAGATACAGCCGCTCTATATACAGGATTCAGCGCTAGATACAGCCGCTCTATATACAGGATTCAGGGCTAGATACAGCCGCTCTATGTACAGGATTCAGCCGCTCTATATACAGGATTCAGCCGCTCTATATACAGGATACAGCGCTAGATACGGCCGCTCTATTTACAGGATTCAGCGCTAGATACGGCCGCTCTATTTACAGGATTCAGCGCTAGATGCGGCCGCTCTATATACAGGATTCAGCGCTAGATACGGCCGCTCTATTTACAGGATTCAGCGCTAGATACGGCCGCTCTATTTACAGGATTCAGCGCTAGATGCAGCCGCTCTATATACAGGATTCAGCGCTAGATACGGCCGCTCTATATACAGGATTCAGCGCTAGATACGGCCGCTCTATATACAGGATTCAGCGCTAGATACGGCCGCTCTATATACAGGATTGAGCGCTAGATACGGCCGCTCTATATACAGGATTCAGCGCTAGATACGGCCGCTCTATTTACAGGATTCAGCGCTAGATGCAGCCGCTCTATATACAGGATTCAGCGCTAGATACAGCCGCTCTATATACAGGATTCATCGCTAGATACAGCTGCTCTATATACAGGATTCAGCCGCTCAATATACAGGATTCAGTGCTAGATACAGCCACTCTATATACAGGATTCAGTGCTAGATACGGCCGCTCTATATACAGGATTCAGCGCTAGATACGGCCGCTCTATATACAGGATTCAGCGCTAGATACGGCCGCTCTATATACAGGATTCAGCGCTAGATACGGCCGCTCTATATACAGGATTCATCGCTAGATGCAGCCGCTCTATATACAGGATTCAGCGCTAGATGCGGCCGCTCTATATACAGGATTCAGCGCTAGATACGGCCGCTCTATATACAGGATTCAGCGCTAGATACGGCCGCTCTATAAACAGGATACAGCCGCTCTATATACAGGATTCAACGCTAGATACGGCCGCTCTATATACAGGATTCAGCAGTAGATACAGCCGCTCTATATACAGGATTCAGCGCTAGATACGGCCGCTCTATATACAGGATTCAGCGCTAGACACGGCCGCTCTATTTACAGGATTCAGCGCTAGATACGGCCGCTCTATATACAGGATTCAGCGCTAGATACGGCCGCTCTATATACAGGATTCAGCGCTAGACACGGCCGCTCTATTTACAGGATTCAGCGCTAGATACGGCCGCTCTATATACAGGATTCAGCAGTAGATACAGCCGCTCTATATACAGGATTCAGCGCTAGATACGGCCGCTCTATATACAGGATTCAGCGCTAGACATGGCCGCTCCATATACAGGATTCAGCGCTAGATACGGCCGCTCTATATACAGGATTCAGCGCTAGATACAGCCCCTCTATATACAGGACACAGCGCTAGATACAGCCGCTCTATATACAGGACTCAGCGCTAGATACGGCCGCTCTATATACAGGATTCAGCGCTAGATACGGCCGCTCTATAAACAGGATACAGCCGCTCTATATACAGGATTCAGCGCTAGATACGGCCGCTCTATATACAGGATTCAGCTCTAGATACAGCCGCTCTATATACAGGATTCAGCAGTAGATACAGCCGCTCTGTATACAGGATTCAGCGCTAGATACAGCCGCTCTATATACAGGATTCAGCGCTAGATACGGCCGCTCTATATACAGGATTCAGCGCTAGATACGGCCGCTCTATATACAGGATTCAGCGCTAGATACGGCCGCTCTATATACAGGATTCAGCGCTAGATACAGCCGCTCTATATACAGGATTCAGCGCTAGATACAGCCGCTCTATATACAGGATTCAGCACTAGATACAACCGCTCTATATACAGGATTCAGCGCTAGATGCGGCCGCTCTATATACAGGATTCATCGCTAGATACAGCCGCTCTATATACAGGATTCAGCGCTAGATACAGCCGCTCTATATACAGGATTCAGCGCTAGATACAGCCGCTCTATATACAGGATTCAGCGCTAGATACAGCCGCTCTATATACAGGATTCAGCGCTAGATACAGCCGCTCTATATACAGGATTCAGCGCTAGATACAACCACTCTATATACAGGATTCAGCGCTAGATGCGGCCGCTCTATATACAGGATTCAGCTCTAGATACAGCCGCTCTATATACAGGATTCAGCGCTAGATACAGCCGCTCTATATACAGGATTCAGCGCTAGATACAGCCGCTCTATATACAGGATTCAGCGCTAGATACAGACGCTCTATATACAGGATTCAGCGCTAGATACGGCCGCTCTATATACAGGATTCAGCGCTAGATACGGCCGCTCTATATACAGGATTCAGCGCTAGATACGGCCGCTCTATATACAGGATTCAGCGCTAGATACAGCCGCTCTATATACAGGATTCAGAGCTAGATACAGCCGATCTATATACAGGATTCAGAGCTAGATACAGCCGCTTTATATACAGGATTCAGCGCTAGATACAGCCCTCCTCCTATACTGCCGCCCCCCCTTCGATACTGCTGCCTCCTGCCCGGGTCACGTCATTGCTGTTTTCTGTATAATGTTTGTTATGCTGAGTGGGTGACTCTGTAGCTTTGTATGATGTCCTCCTGAGTGCTGAGTTTGGCTTCTCTGTATCATGTTTGTGAGTTACATTGTGTGGAGGTCGAGCTGTGTGCGGACCAGTGTGCCAGTCCATCTGCCCAGGGTCACTGGCACAGCGTGTCTGTCCACACTTGTGGTTTTGGGCAGAGCTCATAGTAATGGCCGGATGTTTTGTTCCTCTTTGCAGGTACGAGATGCAGCAATAAATTGTCTGGTTGAAATCTACAAACACGTAGGAGAACGAGTGCGCACGGACCTCAGCAAGAAAGGGCTGCCCCAGTCTCGGTAAGTGGCCGCATGTCTCTGCTCAGCAGATATTCTTCTCTGGATTTACTTTTCATTATATATATTTTATATTATCCTGCATTTTATCACCTGCACCTCACAATTGTGTGTGGACATGAATCAGTAACGGGGGTGATTTTCCTGATTGGACTGATAAGATATCTGCAATGATGGGTGTGATTTTCCTGTATAGAGTAGTTCCCACTGTTCCATATCTCATTCATGTGTTTCTGCAAATCATTGTTTTCCTGTATGATGAGCTGATTAGACGCTAAGGCCCTGTTCACACTGAGTTGTTTTTTTTTACTGCAAAAAACGTCCGAAATTGCCTCCCATTGATTTTGCGGGAAAAAGAAGCGGCATGCCCCATCTTGAGGTACTTTTCACCTCAAAAACCACATTGAAATCAATGGGAGACGGACAGAACGCCACGATAGGCCGCAACGTTTGACACGTATTATGGCAAAAAACACATGGTTTTTTTCTTTGTCTGTTGAAGACGGAGCTAAAAAACGTGGCAAAACCGCGTAAAAAAAACTGATCTGATTTTTCTCGGAAGAGATTTCTGCCTGCAAAAAACTGAACTGGGCCTAATGGTTGTCATGTTCAGGAACAAGTAAGAAATAGTCTGCTTCCTCCTATAGATGGAACAAGCAATGTTTATTATGTTACAGACGTCGGCATTTTATGTTTGCTCAAATTTTGTTTAATATTTTTCATAAACTCCTAAAGAGTCAGAGAAATAACAAACTAAGGCTTTGTTCACATCTGCGTTGGGGTCCGGTTCTGACGTTCAGTAGTCGACTGCGCTATTGATTCCGTCGAAAAAACTGAAACTTGCCAGAAGGGTGACAAACGGAAACCATTATCATTGTTTCTGTCACCATTGATATCAATGGTGATTCAAACAGAAGCTAAGGTTTCCGTTAGAATTTCCGTTGAGGGGTTCCACGACGGAAACCTCTGACCGAACCCCTCAACGGAAAGCCAACGCTGATGTGAACCGGCCCTAAATGGGACAGTGGTGCGATATCTTGTACGGCAGCTAAAAATGAAACTGCGCTTGCAAGTGCGAATGGAGAGGGGAACCACATAAACAATGAGGTAACCTTCAAACAGCTGATCGGTGGGGTTGCCTTCAAGAGGACTCCCACTAAACTAACATTTATGGCCTATCCTAAGGCCCCATGCACACGAACGTGCTTTTGTGGCCGAAAATCCACGGGAGAACTTTGGCCCCATTCATACCTATGGGGTTATGCACACGACTGTGGTTTCCACGGTCCGTGCATGGCCCAGGAGCCTGGACAGCAGAAACAACGGACATGTCTTATTACGGCTGGCTCATAGAAAATAATGGACGCGGCCATGTGCACAATCCGCGATTTGCAGGCGGCTCGCGGGTGACACGCCGCGGCCGGCCGACCTGAAAATCTCGGCCGTGCACATGGCTACGGTCCTGTGCATTAGGCCTAAGGATAGGCTGTCAATATTAATAACCCAGAGAAGCCCTTTAAAGAGGCTGTCACCACATTATAAGTGCCCCGTCTCCTACATAATCTGATCGGCGCTGTAATGTAGAGAACAGCAGTGGTTTTTATTTTGAAAAACGATCATTTTTGAGCAAGTTATGAGCAATTTTAGATTTATGCTAATGAGTTTCTTAATGACCAACTGGGCGTGTTTTTACTTTTGACCAAGTGGGTGTTGTACAGAGGAGTGTATGACGGCGACCAATCAGTGACCAATCAGTGACCAATCAGTGACCAATCGGCCTCATACACTTCTCATTGTTCCAGCCCAGCATGATCCACAGCACAGTGTGATTGTGCAGTGAAAGAAGCTGGGCTGGAACAATGAGAAGTGTATGACACTGATTGGTCACTGATTTGTCACTGGTCACTGATTGGTCAGCGTCACACACTCCTCTGTACAACACCCACTTGGTCAAAAGTAAAAACACGCCCAGTTGGTCTTTAAGAAACTCATTAGCATAAATCTAAAATTGCTCATAACTTGCTCAAAAATGATCGTTTTTCAAAATAAAAACCACTGCTGTTCTCTACATTCCAGCGCCGATCAGATTATGTAGGAGACGGGGCACTTATAATGTGGTGACAGCCTCTTTAACCTCTTTCCTGCTGCGCCGCCGCTCTCTGTATCTCAGTTTTGTGTATATTACAGTTGTAATAAAGAGGGAAACCTGGACCGCACATCCACAACATACACACTGATCTATAGCAAGGAAAAGAGGCAGCACTCAAAGTATCCACAAGTGATGTTTAGTCACCCATATGTGTCAGGGATGCAATGTTTCAGCTGCTCAATGCCCCTGATAAAGGCGGCGTCCCTCACACATGGGTGAATAAAAACCGCTTTTGGGTATTTTCCATTTGGAGTGCTGCCTCTTTTCCTTGCTATACCTATGATTGAGGGATTTACAAGTCGGATCACTGGAGATTTGCAAATTATTGACCCCTGCGAGGTCTAGCTCTGCTCTGCTGCTCTTACCTTCAAGTTTGGCACAATGATCTGCAGCTACTGAGCCAAAAATATTTTATGAACATGAGGTTCTTAGTCAACATTTTGATCAAATTGTATAAGCCGCTTCACCACAACCACTTTAAAGTGGCTCCCATTAGTTGCAGCACCTCATGGCGGCCACCACAACACCGCACCTGCAGAGGGAGCAGTCCAGAAGCGCAAAAGCACCCATGCTGCCACGCCAAGCCACCACGGCTCCGGGCCACGTCCCCCACAAGTTCAGCATTGTGTATATTCCTCTTAGTCGCTCCTTTTCCTTGTGTGGCTGCTAGAATTAGTGCAGAAAGAGAAGGCGCTGCTGCACTGAGGTTGGGTTTCCCACGTGCACCCGCAGCTTGTGTCCTAATCGTCCGGTTTTTAATCATTTTGAGTCTTATTTCCAGATGTTTTAACTAGAACTGCCAGGTTATAGGTCACTTCATGCAGTTATACCCCAGACTGCAGCTCCTGTATATGAATTATATCCCATTTCATGCAGCAGCAGAAGAAGCGATCGACCCCCCCCCCCCCCCGTCTCACCGATGTCACCCACTTGTTTACAAGTAAAAGAATAAAAAAAAAATAATCAAAAGCCCATACACTAGATTTTGCAATATTTTTTACACCAGAAAGACAATAACCCGGATTTCTACTTGCAGAATGTCTGTGTGAACATGATTTGTTATAAGTGAAGCAGTCGGGATAAGTTGGTGCAATATTGTGTAGGATTGAAGGTCTTTTATTGAATGTTTGCACATTATAATGTCCTTATAATAAATGGTTCTTCCTATTTATAATCCAGTATTAGCAAACATCCTGCAATGGTGTATAAAAGTCTCGAGCGAACGTGTGAAGATATAAGCCAGTCATTCTCTATGAATTAGAATATCATCAAAAAGTTAATTTATTTCAGTAATTCAATTCAAAAATACATCTGTCTCATTCTATAGATTCATCACACAGAGGGGTCTCGTATATTCTATAGATTCATCACACAGAGGGGTCTATTTCCAGCATTGTTTCTGTTAATGTTGATGATTATGGGAACAGTTACTAAAAACCCAAAATTTAGTCTCTCAAAGTCAGAATATTATATTGGCCCAATTTCACAAATGATTTTTAATAAGGAAATGTCGTCCTACTGAGAAGTCTGTCCAGTATCTGCCCTCAATACTTGGCCGGGGCTCCGACTCTACATGAATTACTGCATCAATGTGGCGTGGCATGGAGGCGATCAGCCTGTGGCACTCCTGAGGTGGTATCAATGCGGCGTGTCATGGGGGCCATCAGCCTGTGGCACTGCTGAGGGGTTATCAATGCTGCGTGGCATGGAGGAGATCAGCCTGTGGCACTGCTGAGGTGTTATCAATGCGGCGTGGCATGGAGGGGATCAGCCTGTGGCACTGCTGAGGTGTTATCAATGCGGCGTGGCATGGAGGGGATCAGCCTGTGGCACTGCTAATGTGATATCAATGCTGCGTGGCATGGAGGGGATCAGCCTGTGGCACTGCTGAGGTGTTATCAATGCGGTGTGGCATGGAGGCGATCAGCCTGTGGCACTGCTGAGGTGTTATCAATGCGGCGTGGCATGGAGGTGATCAGCCTGTGGCACTGCTGAGGTGGTATCAATGCGGCGTGGCATGGAGGCGATCAGCCTGTGGCACTGCTGAGGTGTTATGGAAGCCCAGGTTGCTTTGATATCGGCCTTCAGCTCGTCTGCATTGTTGTGTCTGGGGTCTCCTCTTCCTCTTGACAATACCCTATAGATTCTCTGTTGGGGTCAGGCGAGTTTGCTGGCCAATCAGGCGCAGTGATACTGAGGTTATTACACCAGGTATTGGTACTGTTGGCAGTGCGGGCAGGTGCCAAATCCTGCTGGAAAATTAAATCAGCGTCTCCATAAAGCTGTCAGCAGAGGGAAGCCTGAAGTGCTGGGAATGTCCTGCTAGACTCTGCGCTGACCCTGGACCTGATATAACACAGTGACCAACACTGCTGCTCGGTGTCCACGGCCCAGTTTTCAGATAAAAGTAAATTTTGCATTTCACTTGGAAGGTCCCGGAGTCTGGAGGAAGAGTTGAGAGGCGTCAGTCCAAGTGTCCTGCGCTCCGGTGTGGTGTCCGCAGTCAGTGATGGTTTGGGGCCGTGTCCTCTGCTGGTGCCGGTCACTGTGTTATATCAGGTCCAGGGTCAGCGCAGCGTCTAGCAGGACATTCCCAGCACTTCATGCTTCTCTCTGCTGACAGCTTTATGGAGACGCTGATTTCATTTTCCAGGAGGACTCGGCACCTGCCCACACTGCCAAAAGTACCAATACCTGGTGTAATAACCTCAGTATCACTGCGCCTGATTGGCCAGCAAACTCACCGACCTAAACCCCATAGAGAATCTATAGGGTATTGTCAAGAGGAAGATGCGACCCCAGACCCAACAATGCAGACGAGCTGAAGGCCGATATCAAAGCAACCGGGGCTTCCATAACACCTCAGCAGTGCCACAGGCTGATCACCTCCATGCCACGCCGCATTGATACCACCTCAGCAGTGCCACAGGCTGATCACCTCCATGCCATGCAGCATTGATAACACCTCAGCAGTGCCACAGGCTGATCACCTCCATGCCACGCTGCATTGATAACACCTCAGCAGTGCCACAGGCTGATCGCCCCCATGCCGCGCCGCATTGATAACCCCTCAGCAGTGCCACAGGCTGATCACCTCCATGCCACGCCGCATTGATACCACCTCAGCAGTGCCACAGGCTGATCACCTCCATGCCATGCAGCATTGATAACACCTCAGCAGTGCCACAGGCTGATCACCTCCATGCCACGCCGCATTGATACCACCTCAGCAGTGCCACAGGCTGATCACCTCCATGCCACGCTGCATTGATAACACCTCAGTAGTGCCACAGGCTGATCTCCTCCATGCCACACCGCATTGATAACACCTCAGGAGTGCCACAGGCTGATCACCTCCATGCCACACCGCATTGATAACACCTCAGTAGTGCCACAGGCTGATCGCCTCCATGCCACGCTGCATTGATACCACCTCAGCAGTGCCACAGGCTGATCACCTCCATGCCACGCAGCATTGATGCAGTAATTCATGCAGAGTCGGAGCCCCGGCCGAGTATTGGGGGCAGATACTGGACAGACTTCTCAGTAGGACGACATTTCGGTATTAAAAATCATTTTTTAAATTGGGCTAATAGAATATTCTGACTTTCTGAGACACTAAATTTGGGGTTTTCAGTAACTGTTCCCATAATCATCAACATTAGCAGAAAACATGCTGGAAATAGACCCCTCTGTGTGACGAATCTATAGAATGTACGAGACACTTTTTGAATTGAATTACTGAAATAAATGAACTTTTTGATGATTTCATTTATTGAGAAGGACCTGTGTATATTAATATATAGTTTCATTTTTATCAGTGTATTTAGTGTAACACCCTTGATGCCTGAAGTTTCTCTCCTCGACTTCCCCCATGACAACACTTCCTGCTCTGTGTTCCGCTGGTTCACAATTATCATAGGGACACACTGCGCATCCAAACTGCCTAGAATAGAAGAATTTGTACATGTTAATGTGATTGGTGTTTTGAAACCGCTAAATGTTGGTATGATAACTCTGAATTAGCAGAGCAGTGTAGGTGTTGTCATGGGGGCACCAGAGTAGTGAAGCCTGTTGATGTTTTCATGTATTTCTGTGTCTGTATATACGTTGGGTGGATTCCTATAGGTTCCGCGTTATTAGTGATTCCCCTGCAGTCTGGAGCGAGGCTCCGTCTAGTCGCTGCGACTTCCCCTTTAATACATGTGACGCCGTCCTGTTCTCTGAACTCTGCGGACGTCTCTGTCTAGAAATCACTGGCAGCCGGCGGCTCCTGACACTTTCCCTGCATTAATCGAGAGCAGACTTTAGTGCCAAGTCAGGGAAAGCAGCAGCAGCCGCCGTAATGTGGCGGATCACGTGATTCTCCTCCGGCCCCGCTGCCTGATCCAGGCCAGATCTTCCGTGTGCGCGGAGGGTTTGTGTGGAGCGCCACTGGGGGGCGCCGCTGTGAGGCTGCCTTCATGTCGTCGCTGCCGCTCTCCGCTCCCTGTCTGATGTCTCTCTTTATATTTACAGACTGAATGTGATTTTCACCAAATTTGACGAAGTGCAGAGATCGGGGACCATGAACCAGTCGTCGCTGGGTGAGTAAGAGAGCGGAGCTGGGAGAGGGACGATGGTCGCTGCTTTTCTCTGACTCAGTCGCACTTGTAATTTGAAATGGTTCCCAGTCCGGGGCTTCAGCCTGTGAGATGCGATCTGTTCCTGTTGCTAGGTTACCCGGGACTCTCCTCAGCGCAGTGATGATCAGACCCTCCATGGAGGACGAGCGCTGTTTTTCACGGCATTTTGTGAAGCTCTCGTTGTGTGTTTGAGTGCGATGTCTGTGATTGTGCGAATGTGATCGTCAGCTCCTGTGTATAGTCAGATCAGCCGGTGTTTATGGGCAGCAATGGAGTAACCGCAGCAGAGCAGGTCAGTGACCGAGGCAGCAATGACGGGGGAGGATGGCGGCGGCCGGCGCTGCGCTGCTCCAGTCACACAGTACACAAGACAAGGTCGCTGGATCAGTGGTGTGAGCCGGGCACCCCCCCATCTTTACACCGGTGGCATCGTCCACATTATGGCCTCAGAGCTGCAGTTCTCCGGTTTGTGCGGCATTAGATTTGGGAAAGGATTACATGAGATTTGTGTCGTGTGCAGCGATTATGGCGACACAGACCTGGCTCCACGATCTCCTCATTGGTTGATGTTACCGGCTCTGTCTGACAGTTTTCTCAGTTATTATTATTTATTTATTTTATTATATATATATATTTTTTTTATTATACTTATTATTATTTCTGTTTATTATTATTATTATTATTATACTTATTACTTATTAATTATTTTTTTTATTATTAGTATTCTATATATATTTATTTTTTTGCGCTCCATGTCCTGAGAGCCGCTGATTCTTAAAGGACCAGTCTCCTAATCCGTCACATGACCCTGTAGTGCGGCATTGTCAGCAAACATCTGGTGGTGGCGGTTTTAGTTTCTGCCGCTCTGGTTTTGCGCACGCTCTACAGGTATAAGCCGCAGTGATTTCGTTCTTTTCTTTTAATGAATTTTTTTAATTTAACGTTTTGTAAAATGTGTGATTGTATTTTTGTGGGTAACTGTGGCCGTCGCTTCAGGTCCGTGTGATCGTTAGATACATCTCTTTCCTTTTGTGATAAGCGGCGCCGTGTTGTATATTTTGCTTCGCTGTAACCATATGGAGCGTTCTGAGACCAGTAATATAAGCCTCTTGGGCAAGGAAAGGGATTATCCTGTGGAACGAGTTCCTGCGCTTAATGCGAGTATTTGTATTTCTGACCGCTCTCTTGAATGTTGCTGTTCAGATGAGCCGGGACTGCGGGCGGCTGAGATGTCAGTGTACGCAGCTTTTATTTTGGTAGGGGGACGCAGTCAGATCTCGCTTGGCTTCAGAGCTCAGTTCTGCAGGGGGAGGGGAGCGCTCGTCATCTATTTATTCAAGTAATTCAGTCCTCGCACCGCACGCAACCGACTGACATAACCGCTGGAGAAGATACGGGTCTGCGATTATTCTCCGCTCCATCCCCCCTGCATGTTCCGTGTCCATAGTAAGAAGCACGACGTCCGGATCAGTTACTTTCTCTTTTAAAGATTAATGCTGGTGAGAGGGTGAAATGGTCCAGAAACCCTTCCCTGAGACCTCCCCAGCCGTCTGGTACCCCCCCCCCCCCCATACAGATAATCCCAATATGACTCCACTGTGCGGATTAGAGAGCAGGATTTTACGATCGCTCAGCGTTGATGATTGGACAAGTCACAGGAAATCAAAGCAAAACATTTGTGTGACCGGCTGTAGATGTGCAGTAATTACTATGATCCCTACTAAAAAGTTCTGTTATTTAAAAGGCCTTATGGAGGCGGCGGGTGATCTGGAAATCTATCCCTGTGGTATACGGAGTCGGTGTATATGTAATGCTGCCGGTTACTCCAGATCTACGATTGTATTTCATGGTCGGTGTTGATGATGATGGACATTTACACTTCTCGTTCTGTTACCTTTACATACGGCCGTCATTACGGTCTCACTGTCTCATGGGGATATTTTACTGGTCTTGTCTCCACCTGATAATCTTTTCTTCAATGTGTTTGGATACTAAATTTATTAGCCTTGACCCGTATAAGGCTCCCTCATCACTATACAACTATAGGCCTAAAGCTGTATATCTGTATATTTGGGTCTAGAACTGTATATCTGAATAGGGGGTCTATAGGGGTCTAGGGCTGTATATCTGTCTACTGGGTCTAGAGCTGTCTACTGGGTCTAGAGCTGTCTACTGGGTCTAGAGCTGTCTACTGGCTCTAGAGCTGTCTACTGGCTCTAGAGCTGTCTACTGGCTCTAGAGCTGTCTACTGGCTCTAGAGCTGTCTACTGGCTCTAGAGCTGTCTACTGGGTCTAGAGCTGTCTACAGGGTTTATTAGTTAGAGCTATGGATCTGAATACTGGGTCTATAGGTCTAGAACTGTAGCTCTCTCCGGTCATTATACGGGGTCTAGAGATCTAGAGCGGTAGATGGGGGGGGGGTCCAGAGGTCGACTGCTGTACACGGGGTCTAGAGGTCTTGCATATAATCTTCAGTCACTTTTGCCAGGTAAGCACTGCTGGGTTTACATAGTGTTTTGGCCCTGGTTAACTTAAAGGCTTAAAGTAAATCTATAGTTGGAAAATGACACAGTTTTTAGGTTTGACTTTTTTTTTTTTTTTTTTCTGGTGGGCTTATTTTCCATGTAATTTATATTAAAATAAATAAATTGCAGCTTTCACACGGTCCACTAAGCTCTCACAATAGGCTGACCCTTTTCAGCATGTTCGGTGTACACTAGGGGGCGGTGTCAATACGAATCATCAGAGGGCGTGGCTACAATGAAACCATTACGGTAACTCCCCTATTATAAAGCTGAAGCCAAATAACACCGGATCTCACCACTGACGAGAGGTGACGTAGTGTCCTGCCTTATAGAGATAGATATATATATGCCGCTCATTAAGATAAAAAATGAATCATTGGATTTATGGCCTTTAAAAAATGTATATAAAAAAATAAGGAACTGTGGTGGTAATGCCTATCTTTTTTATGGGGTTTTCCCCTAAATAAAAATTAATAGAATTTAAAGGCTATTATATATACAGCATCTCGCTCTCAAAAAATGGCACCCAAATAAAGTAAGCTCTGATAAGGGAAAGACCACAAGCTGCGGCCGCTATGCAGTTTGTAGCCACGGTTTTGTGTTTTACAAACCGCGAAAAGTGAAATTAAAGTGGCGTACAGATGGTGCATTTTCAGGGTCGCATTTTGTGTGATTTGCTGCGTGTAGTCTGTGGACAGCCGCATGTTTTTATTTTGTCATGAAATAAAAAGGGAAACCTTCTGCAAGGCCAATCTCAATTTAAAATGTAGCATGACCCTGGCGTAAACCGTGCGCACCATAGCCGAATGTTTAATATTGGAAAACCGCAACCATATGCCACATGCGTTCTTTAGCCCTGATATAAACTGCGACGTGTGGCCTAAGGCTGCGTTCACACTATTCGGTTTTTGTTTTACGTACGCTAAAAACACAAAACCGTGTGAACCCATGCGAACTACTGTGACAAGCCGGGCCCCAACACGTGAGCAGAACGTCCTCCTCCGGCAGGAACTATGGAGGTTCCCATTAAGGTCGAATTGATCCAGAAAGTTTATTAGAAGACGACAGAACTTTTCATCATACAATGAATGTTTTATTTCCTGTTGGCGGCGGCTGCCTGATCCATGCCTTGAGTTCAGCTTCTCCTTTTGGACTTGTGAAAGATCTGCGTCCTCATGCTCTAGTAAGGAAGCGCGTCACAGTTGTTGTTTTTTTGCACTTGGGTGAAGAATAGCACAACCAAAAAAAAAAAATCTGAGAATACATTTCCTGCAGATGTTGGTGCTGTGTGATGCTGGGAGTAGTGACGAGGCGGTCCAGGATACACAGCAGTTATCACCGTGATCCGGCGGTGACCTGTGGACGGCGGCAGCAGAGATGTCGGGTCTCGTGTGCTGCAATCTGCTGTTGCTAGGGGAGGACGTGTGTTGCGGGGGGGGGGGGGGGGCTACGTGCTCAGACGACTCTGCCCACGGATTAGTCTTGTTTCCCTGTCGCAGACGTCGGTGGTGGGGTGTGCGCTCCGGCTCATTGTCTCCACCATTTTTTGCTCTTTTTGGTCCGATGAGATGAATTTCTTTTTTCAGCAGATTAGAGCGGCGTGTGATGATCAGAGCTGCGCCAGTCTCCCCATCGCTCCCAGTATATTAACGCTATAGTAATATCCCCTGCAGGAAAACCTTATTTGTAGGTCAGTGACACCGTGTGAATTATGGGGGCACTCCGCTACATGTTATAATACCCTCCCAACTGTACATGTCTACAGTGGCCTGAAGAGTAAAAACCGTAAATGTCTGGTAATCCGGCACAGCCGGGGTCTGTGATGTAACAGATAATCAGATATTATCCAGCCCAGAGCAAAGGCCTCTACAACGATGGATCCACCGCTAAATGTGACCAATCACAGAACAGCTGCTTATCAGATCTGATGCTCTGGGGTCACCTGCACATTGATGGGTGTATAATGGCCTGGTGTACTATTGTTGCACAGTCTTATAGAAGCGCCAGGCGTCCGGTATACACCTTTTCCATGTATGACCATCTCACTCACACTGGAAACATCTCTACATTTATTAGTGGATCATCTGTTGGCTTCCTGCTGATTTTCCTCAGGTTTAGATTGTGGATGTTGGAAATAATAGTAAATCCTTTAATCCGGCCTTTGATAATCTGGCACCAGATGCAGAAGACTGAGAAGAAAACCAATGAGGAAGTTTCTCTGATTAAACACCAGTTGTGGCAGGATTTGGGGTTTATATTGACCCTCCTGAAGATTTTCTGCCCTTTACAAGGAGTTTTGTTGAGTTTTCTATGATCATTTGATAGAACAGAAAAACCTGAAAATCCAACATCCATCAAAGTCCCATTTATGTCGGATTAAAGGACTTTTACTGGCCTTGCTGTAGGAGGAAAGTGTCCGCAGGATAAAGCCACTGCACATCTAATACATGGGAGGAGGACGGTTTTAGATAATCTGGACTGTTGCGCTGCAGAAAGTCGCTGCAATATCATCGTAATACCGGCCTGATGTGGAGCTGCGCAGCGCCCCGTCACATCATTTTAATTGGTGATTACTTCTTTGTGATTTATTTCTATGCGCTTTGTTCTAGTGACTCCTCATCTCATCTGCTCAGTCACGCAAGTTCTGCTGTCCTAATGCCCCAATTCATGTTCTGTGAAGTCGTCTGATACGTACAGAGATTTTACTCCACTTCTGTTTCATTATAGATTACCCCATCCCACCAGTGTTATAAGAGGAGCGGCTGATATCAGTCACATATATGATGTAATGTCTCTGGAGGATAGAATAGTACTGGAGTGATATAAGAGGAGCGGCTGATATCAGTCACATATATGGTGTAATGTCTCTGGAGGATATAATAGTACTGGAGTGATATAAGAGGAGCGGCTGATATCAGTCACATATGATGTAATGTCTCTGGAGGATATAATAGTACTGGAGTGATATAAGAGGAGCGGCTGATATCAGTCACATATATGGTGTAATGTCTCTGGAGGATATAATAGTACTGGAGTGATATAAGAGGAGCGGCTGATATCAGTCACATATGATGTAATGTCTCTGGAGGATATAATAGTACTGGAGTGATATAAGAGGAGCGGCTGATATCAGTCACACATATGATGTAATGTCTCTGGAGGATATAATAGTACTGGAGTGTTATAAGAGGAGAGGCTGATATCAGTCACACATATGATGTAATGTCTCTGGAGGATATAATAGTACTGGAGTGTTATAAGAGGAGCGGCTGATATCAGTCACATATGATGTAATGTCTCTGGAGGATATAATAGTACTGGAGTGATATAAGAGGAGCGGCTGATATCAGTCACACATGATGTAATGTCTCTGCAGGATATAATAGTGCTGGAGTGTTATAAGAGGAGTGGCTGATATCAGTCACATATGATGTAATGTCTCTGGAGGATATAATAGTACTGGAGTGTTATAAGAGGAGCGGCTGATATCAGTCACATATGATGTAATGTCTCTGGAGGATATAATAGTACTGGAGTGATATAAGAGGAGCGGCTGATATCAGTCACACATATGATGTAATGTCTCTGGAGGATATAATAGTACTGGAGTGTTATAAGAGGAGCGGCTGATATCAGTCACATATGATGTAATGTCTCTGGAGGATATAATAGTACTGGAGTGTTATAAGAGGAGCGGCTGATATCAGTCACACATATGATGTAATGTCTCTGGAGGATATAATAGTGCTGGAGTGTTATAAGAGGAGCGGCTGATATCAGTCACATATGATGTAATGTCTCTGGAGGATATAATAGTACTGGAGTGATATAAGAGGAGCGGCTGATATCAGTCACACATATGATGTAATGTCTGGAGGATATAATAGTGCTGGAGTGTTATAACCGGAGCTGCTGATATCAGTCACACATATGATGTAATGTCTCTGGAGGATATAATAGTACTGGAGTGTTATAAGAGGAGCGGCTGATATCAGTCACACATATGATGTAATGTCTGGGGATATAATAGTACTGGAGTGATATAAGAGGAGCGGCTGATATCAGTCACACATATGATGTAATGTCTGGGGATATAATAGTACTGGAGTGATATAAGAGGAGCGGCTGATATCAGTCACATATATGATGTAATGTCTCTGGAGGATATAATAGTATTGGAGTGATATAAGAGGAGCGGCTGATATCAGTCACATATATGATGTAATGTCTCTGGAGGATATAATAGTGCTGGAGTGTTATAAGAGGAGCGGCTGATATCAGTCACATATGATGTAATGTCTCTGGAGGATATAATAGTGCTGGAGTGATATAAGAGGAGCAGCTGATATCAGTCACACATATGATGTAATGTCTGGAGGATATAATAGTGCTGGAGTTATATAAGAGGAGCGGCTGATATCAGTCACACATATGATGTAATGTCTCTGGGGGATATAATAGTGCTGGAGTGATATAAGAGGAGCGGCTGATATCAGTCACACATATGATGTAATGTCTCTGGAGGATATAATAGTACTGGAGTGTTATAAGCGGAGCGGCTGATATCAGTCACATATGATGTAATGTCTCTGGAGGATATAATAGTGCTGGAGTGATATAAGAGGAGCGGCTGATATCAGTCACATATATGATGTAATGTCTCTGGAGGATATAATAGTGCTGGAGTGATATAAGAGGAGCGGCTGATATCAGTCACACATATGGCTGATATGGGACAAAGTACGGGGGAGGGGAGGTTTCTACACTTTGTCACTCGTCCTAATTGAGCACACTACAATCTGCCTCGGCATAGCCTGAACTGGCTGATACCTGGCAGCAATAGGTTATATTCACCTGTCGTACTGTCAGCTTCTCATTGTTCTTAAATGGCTGGTAACAGGGAGCAATAGATTATTTTTACTTGCACAGCAAATGGAGATCATGCTAAAGTCTGTTGTACCCGTGTAAGAACCCCCTGTGAGCGCCTTCATTCGTGCTTTGGGTAGGTCAGCAGTGGGGTGCATGTTATACTGACACGAGGGGCTCTACCTCTAAATCACAGGCTTCAAATTGCCACACAACATCTATATCTGCCTGTTGGGTGCTGAACACCAACCCGGCGGCCGCCCTGCTGTACCCCTACTATCATAGGGATTTATACCGTACCACTGTACATAAAGGCCCTGTTACACGGGCCAATGATCTGGCAAACGAGTACTCATCTGAACGTTTGTCCCAAATCATTGCCCTGTGTAATAAGGACATCAACCAGCCGATGAAGGAGCAAGCGCTCGCTCAATGTCTGATCTGCTCTTTTATGCAGGATTAAAAATCATTGTCGCCAGCACATCTCCTTATAATCAGGGAGATGCGCTGACAACGGGATAAAAAAATGTATGGAGACGAGTGTTTATAGTAACCAGTGCACGTCCCCATATATAGCCGATCATTGGTCCGTGTGATGGGAGCTGTCTCGTTGATTGGCGTTCATTTATTCCGCCCATGTCAGGCCATGTAATAGTACCTTAAGAGATCTGGACTGTACCGTATATGAGGGATCTGGACCCTACCGCTGCGTATGAGGGATCTGGACCCTACCGCTGCGTATGAGGGATCTGGACCCTACCGCTGTATATGAGGGATCTGGACCCTACCGCTGTATATGAGGGATCTGGACCCTACCGCTGCGTATGAGGGATCTGGACCCTACCGCTGCGTATGTGGGATCTGGACCCTACCGCTGCGTATGTGGGATCTGGACCCTACCGCTGCGTATGTGGGATCTGGACCCTACCGCTGCGTATGTGGGATCTGGACCGTACCGCTGCGTATGTGGGATCTGGACCCTACCGCTGCGTATGTGGAATCTGGACCCTACCGCTGTATAGGAGACCTGGACCCTACCGCTGTATAGGAGACCTGGACCCTACCGCTGTATAGGAGACCTGGACCCTACCGCTGTATAGGAGACCTGGACCCTACCGCTGTATAGGAGACCTGGACCCTACCGCTGTATAGGAGACCTGGACCCTACCGCTGTATAGGAGACCTGGACCCTACCGCTGTATAGGAGACCTGGACCCTACCGCTGTATAGGAGACCTGGACCCTACCGCTGTATAGGAGACCTGGACCCTACCGCTGTATAGGAGACCTGGACCCTACCGCTGTATAGGAGACCTGGACCCTACCGCTGTATAGGAGACCTGGACCCTACCGCTGTATAGGAGACCTGGACCCTACCGCTGTATAGGAGACCTGGACCCTACCGCTGTATAGGAGACCTGGACCCTACCGCTGTATAGGAGACCTGGACCCTACCGCTGTATAGGAGACCTGGACCCTACCGCTGTATAGGAGACCTGGACCCTACCGCTGTATAGGAGACCTGGACCCTACCGCTGTATAGGAGACCTGGACCCTACCGCTGTATAGGAGACCTGGACCCTACCGCTGTATAGGAGACCTGGACCCTACCGCTGTATAGGAGACCTGGACCCTACCGCTGTATAGGAGACCTGGACCCTACCGCTGTATAGGAGACCTGGACCCTACCGCTGTGTAGGAGACCTGGACCCTACCGCTGTGTAGGAGACCTGGACCCTACCGCTGTGTAGGAGACCTGGACCCTACCGCTGTGTATGAGACCTGGACCCTACCGCTGTGTATGAGACCTGGACCCTACCGCTGTGTATGAGACCTGGACCCTACCGCTGTGTATGAGACCTGGACCCTACCGCTGTGTATGAGACCTGGACCCTACCGCTGTGTATGAGACCTGGACCCTACCGCTGTGTATGAGACCTGGACCCTACCGCTGTGTATGAGACCTGGACCCTACCGCTGTGTATGAGACCTGGACCCTACCGCTGTGTATGAGACCTGGACCCTACCGCTGTGTATGAGACCTGGACCCTACCGCTGTGTATGAGACCTGGACCCTACCGCTGTGTATGAGACCTGGACCCTACCGCTGTGTATGAGACCTGGACCCTACCGCTGTGTATGAGACCTGGACCCTACCGCTGTGTATGAGACCTGGACCCTACCGCTGTGTATGAGACCTGGACCCTACCGCTGTGTATGAGACCTGGACCCTACCGCTGTGTATGAGACCTGGACCCTACCGCTGTGTATGAGACCTGGACCCTACCGCTGTGTATGAGACCTGGACCCTACCGCTGTGTATGAGACCTGGACCCTACCGCTGTGTATGAGACCTGGACCCTACCGCTGTGTATGAGACCTGGACCCTACCGCTGTGTATGAGACCTGGACCCTACCGCTGTGTATGAGACCTGGACCCTACCGCTGTGTATGAGACCTGGACCCTACCGCTGTGTATGAGACCTGGACCCTACCGCTGTGTATGAGACCTGGACCCTACCGCTGTGTATGAGACCTGGACCCTACCGCTGTGTATGAGACCTGGACCCTACCGCTGTGTATGAGACCTGGACCCTACCGCTGTGTATGAGACCTGGACCCTACCGCTGTGTATGAGACCTGGACCCTACCGCTGTGTATGAGACCTGGACCCTACCGCTGTGTATGAGACCTGGACCCTACCGCTGTGTATGAGACCTGGACCCTACCGCTGTGTATGAGACCTGGACCCTACCGCTGTGTATGAGACCTGGACCCTACCGCTGTGTATGAGACCTGGACCCTACCGCTGTGTATGAGACCTGGACCCTACCGCTGTGTATGAGACCTGGACCCTACCGCTGTGTATGAGACCTGGACCCTACCGCTGTGTATGAGACCTGGACCCTACCGCTGTGTATGAGACCTGGACCCTACCGCTGTGTATGAGACCTGGACCCTACCGCTGTGTATGAGACCTGGACCCTACCGCTGTGTATGAGACCTGGACCCTACCGCTGTGTATGAGACCTGGACCCTACCGCTGTGTATGAGACCTGGACCCTACCGCTGTGTATGAGACCTGGACCCTACCGCTGTGTATGAGACCTGGACCCTACCGCTGTGTATGAGACCTGGACCCTACCGCTGTGTATGAGACCTGGACCCTACCGCTGTGTATGAGACCTGGACCCTACCGCTGTGTATGAGACCTGGACCCTACCGCTGTGTATGAGACCTGGACCCTACCGCTGTGTATGAGACCTGGACCCTACCGCTGTGTATGAGACCTGGACCCTACCGCTGTGTATGAGACCTGGACCCTACCGCTGTGTATGAGACCTGGACCCTACCGCTGTGTATGAGACCTGGACCCTACCGCTGTGTATGAGACCTGGACCCTACCGCTGTGTATGAGACCTGGACCCTACCGCTGTGTATGAGACCTGGACCCTACCGCTGTGTATGAGACCTGGACCCTACCGCTGTGTATGAGACCTGGACCCTACCGCTGTGTATGAGACCTGGACCCTACCGCTGTGTATGAGACCTGGACCCTACCGCTGTGTATGAGACCTGGACCCTACCGCTGTGTATGAGACCTGGACCCTACCGCTGTGTATGAGACCTGGACCCTACCGCTGTGTATGAGACCTGGACCCTACCGCTGTGTATGAGACCTGGACCCTACCGCTGTGTATGAGACCTGGACCCTACCGCTGTGTATGAGACCTGGACCCTACCGCTGTGTATGAGACCTGGACCCTACCGCTGTGTATGAGACCTGGACCCTACCGCTGTGTATGAGACCTGGACCCTACCGCTGTGTATGAGACCTGGACCCTACCGCTGTGTATGAGACCTGGACCCTACCGCTGTGTATGAGACCTGGACCCTACCGCTGTGTATGAGACCTGGACCCTACCGCTGTGTATGAGACCTGGACCCTACCGCTGTGTATGAGACCTGGACCCTACCGCTGTGTATGAGACCTGGACCCTACCGCTGTGTATGAGACCTGGACCCTACCGCTGTGTATGAGACCTGGACCCTACCGCTGTGTATGAGACCTGGACCCTACCGCTGTGTATGAGACCTGGACCCTACCGCTGTGTATGAGACCTGGACCCTACCGCTGTGTATGAGACCTGGACCCTACCGCTGTGTATGAGACCTGGACCCTACCGCTGTGTATGAGACCTGGACCCTACCGCTGTGTATGAGACCTGGACCCTACCGCTGTGTATGAGACCTGGACCCTACCGCTGTGTATGAGACCTGGACCCTACCGCTGTGTATGAGACCTGGACCCTACCGCTGTGTATGAGACCTGGACCCTACCGCTGTGTATGAGACCTGGACCCTACCGCTGTGTATGAGACCTGGACCCTACCGCTGTGTATGAGACCTGGACCCTACCGCTGTGTATGAGACCTGGACCCTACCGCTGTGTATGAGACCTGGACCCTACCGCTGTGTATGAGACCTGGACCCTACCGCTGTGTATGAGACCTGGACCCTACCGCTGTGTATGAGACCTGGACCCTACCGCTGTGTATGAGACCTGGACCCTACCGCTGTGTATGAGACCTGGACCCTACCGCTGTGTATGAGACCTGGACCCTACCGCTGTGTATGAGACCTGGACCCTACCGCTGTGTATGAGACCTGGACCCTACCGCTGTGTATGAGACCTGGACCCTACCGCTGTGTATGAGACCTGGACCCTACCGCTGTGTATGAGACCTGGACCCTACCGCTGTGTATGAGACCTGGACCCTACCGCTGTGTATGAGACCTGGACCCTACCGCTGTGTATGAGACCTGGACCCTACCGCTGTGTATGAGACCTGGACCCTACCGCTGTGTATGAGACCTGGACCCTACCGCTGTGTATGAGACCTGGACCCTACCGCTGTGTATGAGACCTGGACCCTACCGCTGTGTATGAGACCTGGACCCTACCGCTGTGTATGAGACCTGGACCCTACCGCTGTGTATGAGACCTGGACCCTACCGCTGTGTATGAGACCTGGACCCTACCGCTGTGTATGAGACCTGGACCCTACCGCTGTGTATGAGACCTGGACCCTACCGCTGTGTATGAGACCTGGACCCTACCGCTGTGTATGAGACCTGGACCCTACCGCTGTGTATGAGAACTGGACCCTACCGCTGTGTATGAGACCTGGACCCTACCGCTGCGTATGAGACCTGGACCCTACCGCTGCGTATGAGACCTGGACCCTACCGCTGCGTATGAGACCTGGACCCTACCGCTGCGTATGAGACCTGGACCCTACCGCTGCGTATGAGACCTGGACCCTACCGCTGCGTATGAGACCTGGACCCTACCGCTGCGTATGAGACCTGGACCGTACCCTACCGCTGCGTATGAGGGATCTGGACCCTACCGCTGCGTATGAGGGATCTGGACCCTACCGCTGCGTATGAGGGATCTGGACCCTACCGCTGCGTATGAGGGATCTGGACCCTACCGCTGCGTATGAGGGATCTGGACCCTACCGCTGCGTATGAGGGATCCGGACCCTACCGCTGCGTATGAGGGATCCGGACCCTACCGCTGCGTATGAGGGATCCGGACCCTACCGCTGCGTATGTGGGATCCGGACCCTACCGCTGCGTATGAGGGATCCGGACCCTACCGCTGCGTATGAGGGATCCGGACCCTACCGCTGCGTATGAGGGATCCGGACCCTACCGCTGCGTATGAGGGATCCGGACCCTACCGCTGCGTATGAGGGATCCGGACCCTACCGCTGCGTATGAGGGATCCGGACCCTACCGCTGCGTATGAGGGATCCGGACCCTACCGCTGCGTATGAGGGATCCGGACCCTACCGCTGCGTATGAGGGATCCGGACCCTACCGCTGCGTATGTGGGATCCGGACCCTACCGCTGCGTATGAGGGATCCGGACCCTACCGCTGCGTATGAGGGATCCGGACCCTACCGCTGCGTATGAGGGATCTGGACCGTACCGTCGTGTACAAAATGGCCGTACACTGTGCCTCCTCTGCTGTGTCTGCAGGTCCTGAACGGCTCAGTGGTCTCCTTATTGACCAGGGTGGGGGGTGAGCCCTGACGCTGTTGATCGGCTCTTATTGTGCAGCTCAGCATTTAAATAATCTAATAATGATGATAATGTTTTCCTCCAGGTAATGGCCGCTCGGGGGGGCGCGCTGTAGTTTGTCTGGTTTTTATGTATGACACTGCTATGAGTTTATGCTCCATGTTTTTGTGTCCACCATTGTGCGGAGGACGGCTGAGCTGTGTTAATAGTGGGTGCCAGGAATTCTGATGGGTAGAGGAAGGAGAACATTATGTGGATTGTCCCTCTAGTCCACTAACCAGGTCTGGTCAAATATAAATCTATATACATAACCTATAAAACCAGCCCACACTCACAAACCAGATCAATAAATGATCAATACTTTATTAGGTCACTACATATTGAAATAAGTTGGTATCACAGAGGATATAAACGTGCCAAAAGTCACAGGATATGCAGAATATAGAGGATACACATTAAAGGGGTTGTCCTGGTTGGCAGTTGTCATACTGATGACCACTACACAGGATAGGTCATCAGTATAGTTGGGCACCCGGTCCCCGCACTGATCAGCTGTTCCTTCTGCCTCCGGGCAGCTATGCAGTGGTCAGTGCCGGGGTGCAGTAGCTCAGCATGGCCTCTATACAGTGATTGGAGCAATCTGCTTCCCGTACCGACCACTGCACAGCTGATCAGTGCGGGGTCCGGCTGTTGGATCCCCACCGATCATATACTGATTATCCTGTATATAGGTTATCAGTTTGAAAAACTGCCGTGTGTCAGGACAACCCCATTAATTATCATTGGTTGATCAATAGTGTAACTCCTGTATAGACCTGGATGTATAGTATACAGTGCAATCATTAGTATATGACATGTATAGACCTGGATGTATAGTATACAGTGCAATCATTAGTATATGACCTGGATGTATAGTATACAGTGCAATCATTAGTATATGACATGTATAGACCTGGATGTATAGTATACAGAGCAATCATTAGTATATGACCTGGATGTATAGTATACAGAGCAATCATTAGTATATGACATGTATAGACCTGGATGTATAGTATACAGAGCAATCATTAGTATATGACATGTATAGTATACAGAGCAATCATTAGTATATGACATGTATAGACCTGGATGTATAGTATACAGAGCAATCATTAGTATATGACATGTATAGACCTGGATGTATAGTATACAGTGCAATCATTAGTATATGACATGTATAGACCTGGATGTATAGTATACTGTGCAATCATTAGTATATGACATGTATAGACCTGGATGTATAGTATACAGTGCAATCATTAGTATATGACATGTATAGACCTGGATGTATAGTATACATAGCAATCATTAGTATATGACCTGGATGTATAGTATACAGAGCAATCATTAGTATATGACATGTATAGACCTGGATGTGTAGTATACAGTGCAATCATTAGTATATGACATGTATAGACCTGGATGTATAGTATACATAGCAATCATTAGTATATGACCTGGATGTATAGTATACAGAGCAATCATTAGTATATGACATGTATAGACCTGGATGTGTAGTATACAGTGCAATCATTAGTATATGACATGTATAGACCTGGATGTATAGTATACAGAGCAATCATTAGTATATGACATGTATAGACCTGGATGTATAGTATACAGAGCAATCATTAGTATATGACATGTATAGACCTGGATGTATCACTGGAAACAATCCAAGTTATACCTCCATAATGAGTACAAGTGAGCTGCAGACCAAGATGCGTGCGTTTCGCCGTTGCTCCTTCTGGGGTGTTTGTGCCTGTTGTATATGGACGTCGTCTTATCAAATATTAGAGTGCCCAATCCCCAGCGTTGTGATTTGAGTGATGCGTGAAGCCTGGTTACACTTATTTCAGGGGATGAATGGATGTCTGTAGATATGGCGGTCTCTTTGATGGCTTTATTTCATGATCTTTCTCACACGTTTGCATCGCTTTATTATCTTGTGGTTCTCTTGTCTATTAAGAGGCATGGGGATAATAAGCATTAGCATTGTTAGTCTAATGCTCCAAGCTTCGTATAATTTTAACCACTAGATGGCTCCTTTACTGATCTGTTATCTTTGGACATTTTGCTTTCCATTACATTTACAGCTCTGAGCTTCTGTTAGTGATCACGAGTCCTAGAGGGGTATTAGCTAAGTAGTTCAGCACTGCCGTAAAGCAGTCTCTGCGTGGTAAGGCCCTATTACACTGGACGGTGCAGCGAGCGCCAATTAACGAGACAGCTTGTTGATCGGCGCTCGTTTGCTCCTGTCACAAGAAGCTTTGGATGGGGATGAGCGCTCGTTACTCCGATCGTTTGTCCCCATATGTTATCATCATGTCGGCAGCGCGTCTCCCGGTACACACACCAAGATGTGCTGCCGACAACGGTAAGATTTTACTTTTTTTTTAAAAAACGATACGACCAGCAGATGATTGAGTGTTTGCTCGTTCCTCTGCTGATCGCTGCCCTGTTTACACACGGTAACGAGCATTATATGAACTAATTATCTGCTCGATAATCGCCCAGTGTAAAACCTCTTTTAGCCATCCCTAAACAAAAATGAATGTCTTACGGTTTTAATTTTTTCCTGTCTCCTTGTGATTAGAGGCTGTCACCACATTATAAGTGCCCTATCTTGTACATGATGTGATTGGCGCCGTAATATAGATTACAGCAGTGTTTTTTTATTTTGAAAAACGATCATTTTTGACTAATCAACGTCATACACTTCTCCCCATTCATTTACACTACACATAGCGATATAGCTATATCACTGTGTGCAGCCACATACACACACTATAACGTCACTGCAGTGTCCTGACAGTGAATATACATTACCTCCAGCCAGGACGGGATGTGTATTCATTCTCCTGACCACTTCTGTAGCGTCTCTGAGTTACAGCACAGCGAGATCTCACTGTAAATGACCGCTTACAGCGTAATCTCGCAAGACTACGCCTGCTATGCTGTAACTCAGAGACATGCAGAGAAGTGGTCAGGATTCTGAATAGACATGACGTCCTGGCTGGAGGTAATGTATATTCATTGTCAGGACACTGCAGTAATGTTAGTGTGTATGTGGCTGCACATCATGTTCTAGTAAGAACACGATGCTGCTGTGTAAATGAATGGGGAGAAGTGTATGATGCTGATTGGTCACTGATTGGTCAGCGTCATACACTTCTCTCCACAACGCCCACTTGGCCATATAGTAAAACACGCCCAGTTGTCCATTGTGAAACTCATTAGCATAAAGCTAATATAGGTCATAACTCCGTCAAAAATGATTGTTTTTCTAAATAAAAAATACTGCTGTAATCTACATTACAGCGCCGATCACATCATGTACAAGACAGGGCACTTATAATGTGGTGACAGCCTCTTTATTACTAGGACCACTGTTATCTACATTACAGCGCCGATCACATCATGTACAAGACAGGGCACTTATAATGTGGTGACAGCCTCTTTATTACTAGGACCACTGTTCTCTACATTACAGAGCCAATCACATCATGTACAAGACAGGGCACTTATAATCTGGTCTGGTCTCTCTTTACTATTTACTTGGTGATTTGCATTTCGAAAGTGCCCACACATCAGGCGACTGAACTCGCCCATTATCTGACCTGTATGGGGTTGCCCAGATCTTCCCCTGTTGATAGATGTCGTAAGACAGTAGGATTGGGCATGTTGGATTTCAACATGCCCAATTCTTTGTTTCCGCAGGAAATAAGCCACTGATGGAGGTGTCTGGACGTGACATTTTTCGTGGCAATGCCATTAAAACGATGACCAAACCCGACTCACCCCATTATAAGTTTGAGGGGCTGCCGTTGGGATTCGCCCTGTGACGGATCCGTCGTGGTCTTGTTGCTTCTGTTCTGTCCAGAACCCGTGAAGCAGATGTGAATTGTGCCTTGGGCCTCGTTCACATCTGTAGTTTCCGTTCTGCTCAGTTAGAAAAGCAAAACAATGGAAACAATCGGCGCTTCTGTTGCAGAACAGACATCATGGGCGCCCAACAGAACCCATTGGCTGCAACTGGTTCTGTCGGGTTTCCATCATGGTGTCAGTTGTGTTAATGGAAACAATAATGCTGCGCTGCTATTTTCAGGATTTTCGTCCGGATCTTAACGGAGCCTCCAGCACAGGTGTGGACCAGGCTTTACTTGTGGTGTTTTGTTTTATATCCATTTTCTGTCGTCTTTTGCTCTCAGGACTTCTGCAGTACAAACCCGAGGACAAGGCGACTGAAGGGACCCTGAGACTCTGCTCCTTTCTAGAGATACTTAGTAACTTCAGCCTCTAAACCCGACTGCAGTCGATCCATCCCACAGTCATTACTTGTCCTCATGCCCAGATCTGCTGGACGCCGGCTCGTGCTGCTGTCATCACGGGCGCCAAAAGATTTTGGAATTGTCATAGACAGTGGTGAAGTGCATGAAATCCAGGGGGCCCGGCAGCAATAGATAATTGTATTCTCCTGCCCTGCACTTCTCTCCCCAGCCCATAATGTCTGATAACAGGGGACAATAGACTGCATTCACCTATCCTTCAATCAGCTTCTACTCAACCCCCAATGGCTGATATAAGAGAGCAATAGTGTTTTTAACTGCACAGCCAATGTCTAGATGGAATAGACTTCAACTTGGTGTTCATTTAAAAATGTAAAGCACCGTTTACATTTATTTATTGGTTTATAAGAATCTTGTTCACGCAGGATTGATATGATGTGACGGCTGCCAGGCCTGTTCTCCCCTTTTCTACCCGGTTGCTAGAGATAAATTGCAGCATGCGCAGTCTTTTCAATGCTGTTGTCAAGCAGCATCTCCCTAGCAACCAGTCTGTCCCAGATCAGCCCAAGGCAGAATGGTGTCTAAACTGAGGGCTGAGGAGGGGCAGGGGGGCCGAGGGGCTCAGACCAGACTCTTCTCTTCTGCATTAAACTTCTATTTGTGAACCTGATTGTAGTCGGAGTTCCCTTTTAAGCCGGTTTCAGTCACTTTTACTCTTGGGTAGATTTGTGTTCATGCTGTTGAAGCAGATTCTTGAAATGATTTTTCTTTTTACAGAATAATCCAGAGTGTTTGGTTTCTGACTTATTTTTAACATTGAAAGTGTTGTATGTTACATTGACTTCATTGGGATTAAGCAACGTTAGAGTAGATAACGCCGGTGTGAATAGAGGCCAGTGATGTGTGGAATAAAGGTGGTGAATGTGACCCCATATTGCATTGCTGGGATGTATGCTGTATACTTTGCTCGAGGTTCGGGAGGACCCTCGCCATCTTGATGTCTGGAGCATGGTCGCTGGGTGATCAGAGGCTGTGAGTCAGGATGAGCCGGGTGTGTGGCCCCCTGTGGGGTGATTGGGGCTGTTGACAGTGTAATCTCCTCCGGTGACGCGCTGTACGCCGCCCCCCATGACATCACCCTGTTCCTGTGCTGCAGCGACAGCTGATGGAGCAGCCAGACATGTAAGGTGCGTGTTCAGCCGCCCTCGTCTCTTGCAGCTCCTTTTTCTGTAGAAAGGCGCATCCTCCATGTAAATCCTTCCACTACCTGAGGGCGTACGTGTCATCGTATCCATTCATCACAGCATTGTCTCCAGCCTGCGAGGGCTCCGTCCCTGGGGGGCGCTTCTATTAGTCGTGGCATGAGAGCAGCTGTTTGAGCTGCTGGTGCTCCTTGGGGATCAGTCCGCCGGCCAGTGGCGAGGGCTGACACCGCACCTCACGTCGGGGGAAGGTGCAGCCTGAACAACAAGGATCTGCTCTTCCCAGTATGTCCGCTGCCTCCCGGTGTGTGCAGACAGCCCAGTGTTCAGTGCGGGTTTCTCCAGTCACTAAGACGCTTCCAATGTGGACCCGGTGTGGGAGGAGAGCGGAGGGATGCTGAGGAAGCTCATTTGCCAAAGGATATGTACCAGTAAGATGTCCGGCTTTATTCTTTGTGGGTTGCATGTGTCCCCAGCTTGTGGATTGTCTGCAGATGAGGGAGCGGCGGGGTCGCTGCTGCCATCATGACAGCCAGACGCTGCCTCCTGCACAGTATCCTCTGCCTCCCCGGTGAACGCTCCACACCCGGCGTTTTCTTTGTCTCGCTGTGGGTGATGGAGAAGGCTGTGCTGCTGGATGGAGATGTGGAGCTGCCGGGGTGACATCTCTGTGTGCAGGAATCACAGCGTCTTGTATGGAACTGCAGCGTTTACAGATCTACATTATGTGTGTGTGTGTGTGTATATATGTGTTTCTATATCCTGTAGAGCTGTGTGTGAACTCTATATCTGTGTGATTGTATAGATTTATCTCTATATAGTAGTGAATGTAAGAACTAGATCTGTGTGAAGTACAATCATCTTTATATAGCGGGCATGTTCCGCACCACTAGTATGTGAGGATTTGTTCATTCTCTAGGCCACAGACTGGGTGGTGGCGGTGATGATGATGATGATGATGATCCAGGTCATGGAGATAAGCGGTGACTTGTATTAATAATTCTGTACATTTTAGGGTGGTGGTTCTGTGTCATTTTTGCTGGGAGCGGTGACCTCATTTGAGTGTTGCTTCGGCCTATCCCGTTTTTGTGCCGGGACAGATGTGTGGCTTCTATTCTTTAGATATTCGTTTTTTTTATTTGTGACGTCTCGTGATGGGTCGTATAATACAAATATTGATACCGCAGAACGTTTAGTAATACGGTTTCTGCGTAGATTGAGTTTGTGGGAGTAATTGGTGTGTGGCAATGGGACGCCATATTTAGAGACGGTGCCGTCATTGCTCATATGCCAATAGATTGGTGGACATCGCCCGGTCACCCATAAAATATATAGTTTATAGCAACAAGAGCAAAAAAAATAAATGTAGCGGTCACCCCACTAATCTAGGCGCTATTTATGGTAGATTGACACTTTTTTTGTTTTCTTCTATTTTTGGTCAGACACTCGAATATGTGTAATTGTCCTGCTAACCACTAATGTTCTGTTCACGGATAGTCGTCTAATGCTGCCGTCTTCCATCATCATCTGCCAACAATCCTGATTATAACCAATGTAATAGGGTTATGGTGGGCGCGGCACCTGCTCTAGCACCGCCCACGTTCGCCCGCGGTGTTGTCCTCATGTTTGCTCCTCCGCTGCTCCTGTATTACCTATAGAGCACTGGACAATTCTCCGTATTTCTGACAGTAAAACCTTATAATCCTGTATTACAGATAAAAACTTTGATGATGAAGACTCCGTTGATGGAAACAGACCCTCATCAGCCAGCTCCACCGCTTCCTCCAAAGTGCCACCACCTGCCCGCAAACCGGTGACTATGGGGACGGCCCGGAGGCCAGGGACAACCGCATCTGGCTCCAAACCTGGAGGTGAGTCTGGGAGCCTGAGGATAACCATTGTCTACATGTGGCCCCTCACAAAGGAGCGAGATCTCAGCGCATCGTGTCTGCATCACTGTTACGTGCTCGTTGCTGTGTATCGGCTCTTAGTGGTGACACGATTGTCCCCGTTTATTGCCACTTGAAGCAGAGTCATTTATTTTGGAATAAAACCCTTAAATTCTGCAGCCAGTCAGTTTCAGGATCCCTTCTTTCCTCTTGTAGCGGTTATTGGATGTTTATGGAAGAAATCAATACGTCCCAGAGAGAACGGGGAAATTGACATCCTCCATGGGGTTTGCTTTCAGTGCAACATTTTTTTCTGTATTTTACTTTTGCTTGAATGTGTTTCATTGGCTGCATCAATACAGAGACGCATCCTCGCCTGATTTATTTATTTTTAGGCATAATGTAGTTGGTCATTTTCAGCAATTCCGCTAAAACCAGCAACTGTCTCATATTATTGTATATAGGCCGGACATCAGGCCACGTTTGCGGAGCATCACAAGATATAAATACTCTGCAGATGAGGTTACGGGGCCGGAACGACCCGGCTGATTATTTTAGTCTTTGGTGAATAGACAAGTTGTCAGTCCGGAGCTTCTGGATAAACAATGAGGTGAAGGCAATAAATGGAAAGTTAGAAAATGAAATGTTAATTTTCTAATGTTGCAGGAAACCCCAAGGAAGGTGCAGGAGCATTGGACGAGGAAGACTTCATCCGAGGGTTTGAAGATGTCCCCACAGTGCAGGTAACGCTCCGTGATTGCTGCATCTATTTGCTCATTGTCTCAGTCATTACGGCCTGATCTTGATAATCCTCGTGTCTTTGTATCTGAGGTTTAGACGCTTCAAAGCGATTTTCTGTCATTCTCCACATTAATAACTCTATTCACTTCTGATATGTTTCATTGTGGGCTGTTTGTAAACTGAATATATTAAGTGCTGCACAGAATCTGCTACATAGGAAATAGACGGCAGCACTATATGATGGCTATTTCCTATACTGTATGGTGCGGTTCCTCAGACCGACTCCTTATTCTGCAGTCGCCCACCGTAGACTTTCTGAGGAATAGCGAAGCCGTGCTGCGACTCTGGGAGAATGGGCTGCGGCTCTGGGAGAATGGGCTGCGACTCTGGGAGAATGGGCTGCGACTCTGGGAGAATGGGCTGCGACTCTGGGAGAATGGGCTGCGACTCTGGGAGAATGGGCTGCGACTCTGGGAGAATGGGCTGCGACTCTGGGAGAATGGGCTGCGGCTCTGGGAGAATGGGCTGCGGCTCTGGGAGAATGTGCTGCGGCTCTGGGAGAACGGGCTTGCGGCTCTGGGAGAACGGGCTTGCGGCTCTGGGAGAACGGGCTTGCGGCTCTGGGAGAACGGGCTTGCGGCTCTGGGAGAACGGCCTTACGGCTCTGGGAGAACGGCCTTGCGGCTCTGGGAGAACGGCCTTGCGGCTCTGGGAGAACGGCCTTGCGGCTCTGGGAGAACGGCCTTGCGGCTCTGGGAGAACGGGCTTGCGGCTCTGGGAGAACGGGCTTGCGGCTCTGGGAGAACGGGCTTGCGGCTCTGGGAGAACGGGCTTGCGGCTCTCCGCAGATCTCATGTCACAGAAGTGCATACAAATTACATGCAAGTCTACGATAGATTATTGGGACATTTCATCACTAGAACCCCCGCTTCACTATGTAAACCCGGCCATAGACCTTAAAGATACTCATGATGTCGCTGCCTCGCTGACGCTCTGCTGTTGTCAATCTCTTTGTTGCGTTACTGTTTACCCCATCACGTTTCCTCATTATCACATGGGACCCTGCAAGATCAGCATCCCACCCCCGAAATGCTCTGTGCTGCTTTCAGACGGTGACCTCCCGCTACTCTCCATTTCATGACATCGTGACTTTCTGCCTGTCCTGGCAGCCATGTCTTTGCTATTATCAGGAGAGTGTACAGGTCGCACCTTGTGTTGTAAACTCCTATACGTTATTTTACCTATACTTACTGAGAACATGGATACAGGGAATTAACCCTCAAGTTATTGTCAAAGCCACAATCACAAAAATGTAGAACTTACAAGAAAATGATAGTAGAAATGCAGCAGCACGAAATTAACATGTATGTGATTGTTGTTTAACTGGGCTGTCTCATCTTACAGATCTACTCGAGCAGAGATCTTGAGGAACAAATCAATAAAATTCGGGAAATCCTGTCAGATGATAAGCACGACTGGGAACAGAGAATTACTGCGGTAAGGAGGATGCAGGAGCTCCGCTCTATCCCTCCGCTCTATCCCTCCGCTCTATCCCTCCGCTCTATCCCTCCGCTCCATCCCTCCGCTCCATCCCTCCGCTCCATCCCTCCGCTCCATCCCTCCGCTCCATCCCTCCGCTCCATCCCTCCGCTCCATCCCTCCGCTCCATCCCTCCGCTCCATCCCTCCGCTCCATCCCTCCGCTCCATCCCTCCGCTCCATCCATCCCTCCGCTCCATCCATCCCTCCGCTCCATCCATCCCTCCGCTCCATCCATCCCTCCGCTCCATCCATCCCTCCGCTCCATCCATCCCTCCGCTCCATCCCTCCGCTCCATCCCTCCGCTCCATCCCTCCGCTCCATGGCTCCGCTCCATGGCTCCGCTCCATGGCTCTGCAGTGGGTATTGTGTGTCAGGGCGGCCTCCTGGGAGGTTTATTCTTGGATTGTAGGGTTGTTGGCTGATGAGATGATCAGCACTGACATTACTGGCTCCAGTGCGAAACATTTTGGATTCCAAATTCTTAATGTTTCATCCTGAAAAAATTGTTCTGACTATATAATATTATTCTATGTCTTCTGTCCACACCTGGCATTACATACATCAGGCCCGCCGCCCGTGGGTCATCCTCCAGCCAGTGTTCTGCCGGTCCCGGCTCTTTATGAGGTGGCATCACACATTGCGGTGTTTGTCGGGCTACATCATTACACGTGCCGCCGTATTCTCTGCGTTCTGTATAATATTACATTGATATCATCCATTTGGTTTTATCTTCTACTTGTTTGCAGCTTAGAAAAATAAGATCTCTGCTTGTGGCTGGTGCAGCAGAATACGACAACTTCTTCCAACACCTGCGTCTGCTTGATGGAGCGTTCAAGCTCTCTGCCAAGGACTTGCGTTCCCAGGTGGTTCGAGAAGCCTGTATGACCCTGGGGTGAGTGGAGCAGACGTGTCCTGACAAACATGCGGCTTCCTCCTGATAAGATAAATGTGCTGTGTACGTGACATCCCACCGTCCACGTTACCTCCACATCATCTGAGCAGCGGAGCCGCTGCCGAGTTACAAGCTTCTTCTCATGTTTGTTTTTTTGGGTTTCTTGCTTAATTCTAGATTCCATTTTGTTTTTCATCAGGCACCTCTCCACTATCCTGGGTAATAAATTTGACCATGGAGCTGAAGCAATTATGCCCACAGTTTTCAACTTAGTTCCTAACAGTGCCAAGATCATGGCGACCTCTGGTGTGGTGACCATTCGATTAATTATACGTGTAAGTATCTGTAACGTTTTGTGCTGCTATAACTTTTCTGTAATTGCTGCTCAGTTAATTTTGAAAACAAGTTCATAATGGAAAATAAATTGATATGATCTCTCCATGTCTGCAGCATACACATGTCCCGAGGCTAATACCGATCATTACAAGTAACTGCACCTCCAAGTCTGTGGCGGTTCGAAGGTTTGTGGCGTCTTCTCTTATTCAGCTCTATCGGTCTAGTTGTGAGTCCAGGGCTATGAGCCGGACCTATGTGATCCTTCTTATGTCTCTGCTGCTGTCAGGTGTTGAGTTCTCCAGAGCTCGTCCTGTGATTTTCCTTCGTCGCCTCCGTCCTGCTGCTGCAAGTTTGCATTGAGTTACATCTGAACATAAAGTAACCTGTAAACCTCCTGCGTTCATCAGCTCCACAATAACAAATAACTATAGACGGATCTGTACGGCCTTATTCCCAGACTCTCTATGTAACATCGGTCCAGCCGCTGATATTCTGTGTATCTTACCCTGATCTGTCAGGCGGCTGATTCTCTGGATCTTCATATTTTTCTTGCAGGCGTTGTTATGAATTTTTGGAGCTGCTTCTGCAGGAATGGCAAACACACTCCCTGGAAAGGTAAGAAGGCAACAGGTACTGGTGGTTCTGGTCCTCGCCCCCCAGTAATGGGGGTCTATGGAAGTCCAGCGCTTCTGGTTCATGAATCTCCATTCACAGTTGACCTAAAAATCTCTGTTCTTACCTTGGTCTGTATGACAGGAGGGTGTGCGGGTGACCGGAAATCACCATCAAATCATTTACTTTATATCCCCCGATCTCTGGACTTTATACTTTTGTAGAGCACGGGGGGGGGATTTATAATGTCCAACCCACAATTGTGCCATAAAGTTCAGGTTTTGATCAACCACCGGCCCTGAAAAATTCCAGCACAACCGATCATAGTTAAGTTTGTATATAGGTCATCTACACAAAAGAACAATACCAATTAAAGGAGACGTCTCACTCTGATAACCCATATGTAGAAACCATTTGCTTTGCCTCTGGCTTCTGAGACATGGACATTTTTGACCGGCCACCTATTCTCCCTGCAGCATCATATGGAAAGCGAGACAACCCATTAAAGATTGTGAATCCCGCCATGATGTCTGTAGCCGGCTCTACTTACCTAGTGATCTTTGCTTCTGTGCAGGGCAGTGGCAGCCACCTTGTCTCCTCGCTCTTGTTGGCTGCGTGTATTAATACGTGATGTCCACAGAAGTAGTGAAAGTTGGCGACACATCTGTGTTTTTACAGGAGCATGAAGAGCCACGTGTCACCCCACTGCCGTGTCACCCCACTGCCGTGTCACCCCACTGCCGTGTCACCCCACTGCCGTGTCACCCCACTGCCGTGTCACCCCACTGCCGTGTCACCCCACTGCCGTGTCACCCCACTGCCGTGTCACCTATTACTTGCCAATGGCCTGAACATATTTAGGTTACAGCTTGGCAAATAGGGCCAAATGTATTCATTAGAGTCTTTCCACTTTACTAGATGAGGAGCTGCACACGTTCCAGGCTGCTGCCTAATAGATGGAGGTCAGGGCTGTGGACAGAATGACTCGGCCACCAGTACAATTATGTCAAAAAGATTATATAATAAAAGCGGACGTCTTAATGCTGCTCTTTGATTTCTGCACTCGGTTTTTATGGGACTTTCCATGTTCCTTTATATGTGGAGAGTGTTAAAGCTCATCCCAGCTGGACCACAGGACAAACAGCCCGCTGGACTCTGGGGCCAGTGTGGACGGTGATGCCAATAAAATTCACTTATGGGTGTCAGCCGCCGGTAATGCCAACACCCTCTGTTAGCGATGTATGAGACTCGATAAACACGGACTCCTGTGATGATACGAGTGCTTTGTAGGAGGACACATCTGTATTGTATGAGAGCAGAGGACACAACCATGACATATGACTGATTATAAAACTTTGCTTGTCCACCTGAGGTCACCATCACAACCAGCGGATGACTCTGAGGAGTGTCTTCTGAGCTTCCTCTTGTTTATCCCCATTTAAATGAGGGAATTAATGATGGCGTACAATGAGACCGGCAGTGACTGGCGGGAGGTCTGGGTGCCCGGCTCGTCAGGACGGACATTGCTGCTTGTTCTAGCAGCTACAGAATTATTAATATGAGCTCTCTCCATTCCAGGCACATATCAGTCTTATCAGAAACCATCAAGAAAGGAATCCACGATGCCGACTCTGAAGCCAGAATAGTCGCACGGAAGTAAGTGCTGAAATCCTGATCCTACATCATCCTGGGATCAATCGCTGTATTGTAAGATTATCGGGAGGTGACGAGGACTGTGGAGACCGGGCAGCTGTTCAGTCTTCATTGTGTATTACTCCTGTGGGGAGAGATTTTACTTGATACAAATCATGTCTTCATAAATACTGGGATTTAGAATATTGTCTTCTATGAAGTAATAAGAACCCGGCGTGATATGAAGACGTCTATTCCGGGTGACCGCCGTAGATCAGTGTACAGAGCTGAAGCCGCCTCCTATAGATCTGCTGTCATCGTGCCAGCTTTCCTTTATTGCTTCTCCACGATAAGGCGCTGTCGGGGTGTCTTATCCGTCCGCTGCCGCGTCTCCTGTGAATTTGGGATGCTATTTATTGAATCATTTTGTAGTTTAAAATTAGTTGCTATATGATATAAAACCTCCTGATCTCTTTTGCAGATGTTACTGGGGTTTCCACAGTCATTTCAGTAGAGAAGCTGAGCATTTATACCACAATCTGGAGTCGTCCTATCAGAAGGCCCTTCAATCTCATCTTAAGAGCTCCGACAGCATCGTCTCCCTCCCCCAATCAGACCGCTCCTCGTCCAGCTCCCAGGAAAGCCTAAAGTGAGTCCCACATCTTCTGTATGGCGTCCAGTTACTGCTCTTCTCACTTTCATGGCAAAACAAATTCTCTGCTGGAAACGGCATAAAAAAAGGTCATGACAGAACGAAGTCTGGATTTATACTCCAGCATTTATTGTATTATATTTGGCAAATTTTGCTCTGTAATGGGGAATGTTTGTTAACGAATCTCTAACGGGGCAAATTGTCGCTGATTTTCTCGTCTAACACTTTTCTTTTTCCTCCCAGTCGTCCACTGTCCACCAAGAGAAGTCCCCCTGGAAGTTCAGCGTCCAGAGGTGAGTGTTGCGCTGCCAGTGCTGGAAGAAGAGCCTGAACCCACGTCTTTCTCTGACTGGTGATTTTGTGGTTTCTTTACTTTCATGTTCCAGTTTCTGCAGCAGTAGTGAAGACGGCAGCGACTCCGGGCTCCTTGCAGCGCTCCCGCAGCGACATTGATGTGAATGCAGCGGCCAGCTCCAAGTCCAAAGTAGCATCATCTAGCGCGTCCGCACCGTTCAGCTGCGCTGCTGCGCTGCCCCCCGGCTCTTATGCATCTTTAGGTGAGGTGAAACCTTCATAGCAGACGCTCCATGCAGCCGCGTGCACTATACATTAGATCTCAGATTGCAGGCCGCTCACAATATTCCCACATATTCCACTGTTCTCCTCTCTTTCATTCTTTCTATATAAATGGGTTTAGCATTACAGATCAGACAATGGGACATTTACAGGCTTCATGGGTATCCAGCATCTAGTAGGGTGTAATCCACATTACAACACAGGCTGCCGGCTCTCAGGACTGAAAGGGTTAATCATCCTACACTAACGTCAGGAATTGCTGAATACTTCTACGTCTCACTAATTATTCCAACTGTTTCCTCTCCCTGTTTTTATTTTTTTAATTTGCCTAAAGATGGTCCCACTGCTAAGCCTGAGGGTAAGCTTTGTGTGAACAGAGCTCTGTCCACCGGGGTGTTGTATCTGGTATTCATTTGTGCTCCCTGTTGATTTGCATGCTGTTCTCCGCTTGGTTCCCTCATCATGTGTCTGTGTTCTGTACATTCACCTCCTGGATCTCTCGCTGCGCACACTGCCTGGTAGCAGCTTTCATCCCGCACACATGGATCATTATACCTGGATTATTTGTCGTGTATTATGACCCCCTCCCTCCACAGTCAGACGACCACCCCTGCACCCCTGTGCCAGTCACCTGTGATCATCATGTCTGCAGCGTTACCACCGTGACATGACAAGTTGGTAACACTGCAGTTTTCTTCAGGGATTGTTATCGTTTCTGTAATTATCTTCAGTTTTGCTAAATATTCAGCGCAGAGATGAGAATTAAGAGAGCTGGTCGGAGCTTTCAGGTAACGGCTCATTACACTGATTTATTCCTGTGTAATTCCTTGTGTTGCTGCCGACCAGATTAACACCATCCATCACATAGGAATATGTCTAAAATGGGTTTCAGCTGCATGCCCGGGTACGGTGGTTCTTGCCTCGGAGGGTGCTTGTCATTCTACCAGATGTTTTATTTTAAATTTATAAGCCAAGAATCCGCTGTCCTGCCTCAACCAGAGCTGAGAAACAGCAGGAAACGTTTTCTCTTAAGATGCAGGGACACAAATTTGTGACTGTAGTTTTATGTACAGATATTCCAGGCTTTGTGTCACGAGGCCGCTGCAGCCGATTGTTTGTGTGCTTAATATTAGACTAAGGCCTTATTCAGACGAACGTTGTATACGTCCGTGTTGCTGTCCGTTAGAAAAAACGCAGCACACCGACCTATGCAAACCAATGGGGCTATTCAGACGTCAGTGATTTTTCACACCGCGTTTTTCCGTTGTGTGAAATTCACTGCATGTACTATTCTGGTCCGTTTTGCGGACCACGTTGCCCATTAAAGTCTATGGGTGCGTGATAATCACACACAGCACATGGACGTCTTCCGCGTCCGGTCTCTGTTTCATGCAGCAGTTGCTAAAGAAATGGAAAGAAAAAAATTAAAGTGCACTGACCAGAAAAACTGATGGAACACGGAACTGAAATGCATTAAAAACGGTTCATTTTTGCGGATGCAAAATTGACCAGCTCGTCTGAATCGGGGCTTAAGAGGAGTTTAGACACCACGATTATTCAGGAGAGCAATAAACGATTGGCGATTTAAAGAATTGTGGCTACGGATCTGATGGAGATGGAGTTATTTCCTCGTGACGGCTTTCACTTGATAAATGTCTGAATCGTGCTGCCAATAGCGATGGTTTTATGGCTGCAATCTCGATGAGGATTTATAATACTGGACGTTGGGTGCTTTTTTGTTTATTTACTGTTGACCTTCATTCACACTGGACAATCCTCCTTCCAAATGAGCGAATCAAGTCCATAATTGTCCAGTATAAAAGGAAGAGGTTGGTTTTAAATGTCATTGCTGACGATTGCTCTAGTGATCGCTTCTAACCTTACATGGCTGCTGCCAGAGTCTGGAAGAAAAGGTGATTTTAGTTTTTCCCTTCAGGGGGTACGTTGTGTGTGATGTTGTTTTTGCATTGCCCCAATTTGCAGATTTATGGTTAATTGTTAAGAGGTTTGAACATTTAGAATTTTGTCTGAAATATCTTTTCAACTATTGAAAAGTATCATTTGTCCTCGTAGACGTGCCGGATATCAGTCCAACCTTCGCCCTCCGCCAACCATGGTTGTGTCTATGGCCGGCTCTGTAATAATGATACTGTCCTGGCTGCAGCCGCAGATACAGATTATATTCTGTGCCTGGAGACGCCGATCTGGGCCACATTGTGCGTTCTCATCTCCATGTTCTGGATTCTCAGAACGGTCTGTGATCCAGGGTCCGGTGTTCTTGGCGCGTTATTTGCTCATATATGGGACAAACATTTCCAGAGATCATACAGTGGCGGTGTCTTTGTACAGCAGAGACTCGTGTGGTGGTTTTTTATTTTGTACTATTTGTAGTTTAGATTCTGCTCGTGTTTTAGCTTTCTTGGAGCTGCACACTGGAACTTTGTAGCTCCAACATATGGCATGCTGGGAATGCCGCGCACAGTCCGTAGAGCATCGTGTAGTTTTTGTGTTTGCTTCATATGGAATGTGTAGATGGTGTGTGCACGAACATTGTATTCTGAACAAGGCCATAGATGTTTGATACTTGACATATACATCCAATTATCATCTCCTGGAGGCCCAACATAGACATCGGGGTCTCCAACTAGCGACTCTCCAGCTGCTGCAATACTACAACTCTCTGTCTGTGGCTCCCATGTCATGTTGGGAGTAGATTCTCAACCGCTAGAAAGTAAGAAGTTGAAGATTTTTGCCTTAGATTGTCTGCACACCCCTCCAAAATGTACTTCAACTGCCAATAAATATCTGACGTCTTTGTCCGCCTTTCATAGTAATGGCCTTTACTGCTATAAATAAGGCGCTGCATCTAACCAGTTCAATATAGAGCGACCTGCACAACAGCCCCATGTATGAAGGTTTCTGCATAACTGAGCAAGAGCTGCACATAGTTTTTTATTGTTAAATGCAGGTTTATTCCAGCTTAACTGTGATCACCATTATTAAGCCCATGTCCACCTCTGATCACCACTTTACAGTGTTTCTGGTCTGGCTGCTAACCCAAGTCATGTTTTAAGGCTCTTTCAAGGGGTTCTCCGGGGATTTAATATTGATGGCCTATCCTTAGGATAACATCCCATACTTATCCTGAGTTACATCCTGTATTCTACTCCAGAGCTGCACTCACTATTCTGCTGGTGGAGTCACTGTGTCCATACATTACATTACTTATCCAGTACTGATCCTGAGTTACATCCTGTATTATACTCCAGAGCTGCACTCACTATTCTGCTGGTGGAGTCACAGTGTACATACATCCCATACTTATCCTGTACTGATCCTGAGTTATATCCTGTATTATACTCCAGAGCTGCACTCACTATTCTGCTGGTGGAGTCACTGTGTACATACATTACTTATCCTGTACTGATCCGGAGTTATATCCTGTATTATACTCCAGAGCTGCACTCACTATTCTGCTGGTGGAGTCACCGTGTACATACATTACATATCCTGTATTATACTTCAGAGCTGCACTCACTATTCTGCTGGTGGAGTCACCGTGTACATACATTACATATCCTGTATTATACTTCAGAGCTGCACTCACTATTCTGCTGGCATTCTATGCTTGTTCAGTTTTTGCACACTACTTGCTTGGGTAATTTGCATAACAGACTGTCCTCCTACAATATAAGGCTGGGTTCACACACCCTATTTACGGACGTAATTCGGGCGTTTTAGCCTCGAATTACGTCCGAAAATACGGCTCCAAAGCGTCGGCAAACATCTGCCCGTTCATTAGAATGGTGTTACGATGTTCTGTGCCGCCCGCTTCAAAGAAGTGCCTGTCACTTCTTGGGACGGAATTGGAGCCGTTTTCCATTGACACCATGGAAAACAGCTCCAATTACGTCCGTAATGGTCGCAGCGTAAAGCGCCTGCACGTGCCATTACGTCTGAAATGCCGGAGCTGTTTTCTCCTGAAAACAGCTCTGTAATTACAGCCGTAACAGAGGCTGCCGTGTGAACATGCCCTAAGAGTTTAGCTAAGCTGTTAGGAGGTGTACCTCCACACACTTGCTGACTGTTACCAGTCTAAATTGTGAATGCAGCTCTGGGCTATTACTTTGTAACTTGTCTGTAAGTCAGGATCACTACAAGATAAGTAAGGTCGTGTATTTAGAACGTGAGGCCTTTTATGGAGATTAATTCCTTATGTGAACTTTTATGCGGTGATCAGCGGTGAACAGGATCTTTTCAGAATTTGACAGATTCCAGCAGTGCCCATGAGTGTCTGTAAATGTGAGTTTCTGTAGTTCTGCTCCATCTGTACGGCAGAGGGATTGTTGATCTCCATTATTAGACCTCATGTGCTGTATGGGGTTGGTCATTTTTTGTCACCGACCATGGTTCTCAGTTGTGCAGATGTGATATTGCGGAGTTTACAGGTATGTTAATTATCACTTATTTAATAGATTATATTATTTGGATTTCTCTATTCTGTCCGGATCTAGATGTTTCAGGGGTGTCGTTTGTTTCAGTAATAACTTTGAGTTTGTGTTTTTGGGCAGGACGAATCCGTACTAGGAGGCAGAGTTCAGGAAGCACCAGCGGCGTCGCCTCTGCTCAACCGGACACTCGGGGGCGAAGCAGAGCCAAGATCGTGTCGCAGTCCCAGCGTAAGCACGTGGAGTGGTGATTGTTGTGGTTTTGTAGCGGGGCTAAGTGTAAAGTATTGTCCGTGATTCCTGGACTCCGCCGGTTTGTCTTTGGTCTCGTATGACTGTACTTGAGATCTGTGCTGCTTGTTTTTACGTTGTGTGACCTCTGAATCCTTCTTTACTGTCCTCCTCCTGCTTTCATACTAAAGGATCCCGATCAGCAAATCCAGCCAGTGGTAAGAACCTGCCCTCGGGCCTCAACCGCCCCTTTCATTTCCTCTCTGCCATTATTCTGTGTAGGTGACCTGTAATGCATCTTTGTGTAGTTGCTGACGACAGAAATCTCTGACACTTACTTCTTTAGAATGTGGGGACCGCTGTTTTATGTGCCAAGTTCTCACATATTTGGGACAATGAAGCTTGTAGAGCACCCGGTGGCGGGGCGCCAGGCACATCAGGCATTTGGCTGAACACTTCTCGCTCTTCTAGTTAGTGGACTGTGTGTTCTCTCTCTGGGACAGCCTAATTGCACAATTGTTTCACTTCCACTCCATCCAGGGCAAATTATCTCCCCAGACATTGCATGGATTGTCATGTAGTCTCTGTCACTACACCTGTATACAAGTGTTTAGGGGGAGAGTGTGGCTGCGCTGCATTGTGGTGATGTAGTTGCCATTACTAGTGCTGTTACTGTGCTCTATAGCTTCACCGAGCATCATCCACATAGATAATTAGGGACTGTATTGTGTGTATATCTGCTCATTCATGTTCTTTCTATGCAGCTGGCAGCCGATCCAATTCTCCTGGAAAATTGTTGAGCAGCGGATACGGACTAACAACCGGTGCTCAGAGGGTCCCTCAAATCCCAACCTCTGAGAAAAGAAGCAAGATCCCCCGCAGTCAGGGCTGCAGCCGCGAGACCAGCCCCAGCAGGATGGGACTGGGTAAGAATATGGTTTCAGTTATTTGAGGGTTTTACCCCCTCTTCCATATATTTAAGATCTAACATTTTAATACAAGTCAGACCTGACCTCTGTTGCTGCACAGATTCCTGTCTGTTTTCTATCACATTTGTTGCATGGACACATTTACAGTAACGCAGATTTGAGTGTTGTGAATTGTGTAGAGTAGAAGGGCAGTCGCTCCAGTATTAACCCTCGTGTCCGGACTAGTGACTGATCATACGAGCTCCGTGGAGATTCCCATGTCAAGGTTTTCTAATGTTACTCAAACACACACAGTAAAATCCATGAGTGGTCGTGGCCGGATCCCTGATGACGAGTCCACGTGTCACTGACTATGATGAGATCAAACCGCACGTTCCTGGGGCCAGTGATTGGGACCGTGTAATGCATGTTGGGGGTAATCTGCCATCTGACCAATATTGATGAGATTATGATCTGCCTTGGGGGGGTAATTGTGGTTATCAGATGATGACGTGTATACATCATTACCTATATATATCTCGACAGTCATCCTACTCCATTCCTGTCCACCTTTATGTTCCTATGCATCAATGATTTGCTGTATTAAGTCCCCAAGAAGCCCAAATGTGCCGATTTTATCTTAATTTAACTATGGGAATATTAGGACAACCATAGACCCGGGATGTTTTGGCCAGCAGTAATAAGTGTTGGAGCCTAATAAATTTGGAGCTCAGTATTGAACTTTAGTCTTTTTAGTGACATTAAGCTGGAAAACTGCTTGGTTGCATCCAGTAATCCTCCCCCCTCCGGCTGACACTAGTAGTCTATGCAGCTCTCATTAACATTACTTTGATGACATATCTCATGGAAAGCCGGGGATCCGCTGGCAGAATCTACCTTCTATTTGCAGCTTTAGGTCCAGATTTCTCTCCCATATTACTGGTTTCTTGTGCAGGAATCACGTCCTCTCCTCCTCCTGTCATTATAAGCAGATGTGAAGCTCCAGTTATATAGTAATGTGAGTTGTTCCTACGTAGTTGGGTCCACACTGAAGACGTGATCCTCGGAGGCAGAGCATTAAGTGTAGGTCAGAGCCGCCTGCCGCGTGGTTAGTGGCTGCACGTGCTGCTGTTTAGAAGCAGAATCTGATCAAGTTGTATAGAATAGAAAATATAGGACAGAGCCGGACTGTGAAATCGAATCATTATATAACTGGAGGTTATCGTATTTATCCATGATTTATATATTGTGATTCCTCTTCTGCTGCTGCTCTTGTAATTTACCATTCAGCCTAAGCCATTGTGCGTCTTGTAAATGTTTCATGATGAAAGGTTTGGACGGTTCTCTGCAGTAAGGCTGAGCATGGAGAGCTACTAATCCCCACCAGCGTCCACGTCTCCTTTCTACGTTCACATAAGGCATTTAATGATGGCTCGTCCTCCGCAGATCTGGGGGCAGTGATTGAGGGAGGGTCTGGGCAGTGATCTGGGGGCAGTGATTGAGGGAGGGTCTGAGCAGTGATCTGGGGGCAGTGATTGAGGGAGGGTCTGGGCAGTGATCTGGGGGCTGTGATTGAGGGAGGGTCTGAGCAGTGATCTGGGGGCAGTGATTGAGGGAGGGTCTGAGCAGTGATCTGGGGGCAGTGATTGAGGGAGGGTCTGGGCAGTGATTGAGGGAGGGTCTTTGCAGTGTTCTGGGGGCAGTGATTGAGGGAGGGTCTGAGCAGTGATCTGGGGGCAGTGATTGAGGGAGGGTCTGGGCAGTGATTGAGGGAGGGTCTGAGCAGTGATCTGGGGGCAGTGATTGAGGGAGGGTCTGGGCAGTGATCTGGGAGCAGTGATTGAGGGAGGGTCTGGGCAGTGATCTGGGGCAGTGATTGAGGGAGGGTCTGGGCAGTGATCTGGGGGCAGTGATTGAGGGAGGGTCTGAGCAGTGATCTGGGGGCAGTGATTGAGGGAGGGTCTGGGCAGTGATCTGGGGGCAGTGATTGAGGGAGGGTCTGAGCAGTGATCTGGGGGCAGTGATTGAGGGAGGGTCTGGGCAGTGATCTGGGAGCAGTGATTGAGGGAGGGTCTGGGCAGTGATCTGGGGGCAGTGATTGAGGGAGGGTCTGGGCAGTGATCTGGGGGCAGTGATTGAGGGAGGGTCTGGGCAGTGATCTGGGGGGCTGCTGCTATGTCTTTTTATTTTTTTCACTTCCTCTGGTCACCCATGGGGTGTTTGACTACTTTTGAGCACTTCTTCCTATCTCGGTGCTGCGTTCTTTGGTTCTGGACTATCCTGCCTGAGTATTTATGAATTGTGACCTCCTCGGTGCCGCTCGTCCTTGGCGTCTTCTCCTGTGTGTGGTTGAGGATGTTTTGTCAGTAATGTAACCGCATTAACCACTTGCTTCATTGAAGAGTTTCTCAATTATGTGCCTGTTAAATGTTTTTTAAAATTAATGTGCTGCTTTTCCACATCGCATGCTAGCCCGGAGCAGCCGCATCCCCCGACCCAGCATGAGTCAGGGGTGCAGCCGCGACACCAGCCGAGAGAGCAGCCGGGATACAAGTCCCGCCAGGGGCTTTGCACCTCTTGGTAAGTATTGGCACATCCCTTTATCCTACCCAACCCAACCCTTACCTCAGCTAATCACCGCGCTGCGAGAGCTCAGGACCAGTCTGTGTCCGTCTTTCCTGATCCTACAGAAAGCTGACATGGGGTTTGACTAGTTCCCTTATCACCAGACATTACGATATATGTCTATAACATCCCCGGCAGCTTGGCATAGGACTGGGCTACAGATGGCCAATAGTGCGGTGGGCACAGCTGTTTGGGGGCTTGTGTATTTCTATCATCCAGCTATTCTATATATTATTGTGTCTTGTCATATTAATGTGGCCCGTTGGCCTCTTGTCTGGCAGGTTCTCTGGTTTGCTGAGATCTGTGGTGTCCAACGTGCGGCTCTCCGGCTGTTGCATCACTACAACTCCCTGATGGCCGCACTTTAGAGACCACTACTATGGGGTTCCTACAGATCTCATGACCCTGCAGCTTTCTGACCCCCTCAGTATTTTTTTTAATTAATTTTGATGTTCTGCTACAAATGAAACACCAGGTCCAATGTGTAATAGGAATGAGGTTGGTGTGAGGTGTCGGGCTGTTCTCACAATGCATGCTTGTTTAACCCTTACTAAACACACCTTCCCGTCTCCTGTATCTGTCTGTGTCACAGCCGCATGGACAGACCATTTAATCTTGTGTTGTGTTTTGTGGTCTTTGTATTGTAATGTATCTGATGTGTTTTCTAGTTTTGAATGTGAATAGTTATCACTAATTAAAAAAACTTCTCAATGTTACCTGTACAACCGTATCAGACTACAAGTCCCATCATCTCTCACATCCAGAGACTGGGTGGCCAGGTTGTAGTTTTACTCGCTGTCTTCTGTTCTGGAGTGACCGCAGCATTGTTACTACTGGCTCCCCATCTGTCATGACATTAATGGTGGTGTTTTACCTCTGTTCACCAGCAGGGGGCAGAATACTCTATGTAATGTTACCTCTAGTCTACTCTCCTTATAACTCACGCCTGTGGCCTGTTCTGTCCCTGCTGTGAGATAATCATGTGTGGGAATAACAGGCAGGAGACCTGCTCATATTATGCCATTATCACAGGTAAGAAAATTCTTAGGCCCCATGTTCACGTCCGTATTTTTCATCCGTAATTACAGACCCATTCATTTCCATGGGCTACGAACACCTTTCCGTGTTTTTACGGATGGGAGTCCGTGCCGTAGAAATGATAGAACATGTCCTTTTTTTTTTTTTGTCCGTAATTACCGCGCTGACTCCCCATGGGAGTCTATGGGCGTTTCCGTAATTACGGAAGCGTTGCTAGGCGACGCCAGGTTTGCAGAGGTTGCTTACAATTTGTGGTTTCCTTTTTTGCGGATCCGTAAATACCGATGCATTACAGACCGTACTTAAAGAGGCTCTGTCACCAGATTTTGCAACCCCTATCTGCTATTGCCTGTGATCGGCGCTGCAATGTAGATTACAGTAACGTTTTTATTTTTTAAAAACGAGCATTTTTGGCCAAGTTATGACCATTTTTGTATTTATGCAAATGAGGCTTGCAAAAGTACAACTGGGCGTGTTGAAAAGTAAAAGTACAACTGGGCGTGTATTATGTGCGTACATCGGGGCGTGTTTACTACTATTACTAGCTGGGCGTTGTGTATAGAAGTATCATCCACTTCTCTTCACAACGCCCAGCTTCTGGCAGTGCAGCACTGTGACGTCACTCACAGGTCCTGCATCGTGTCGGCACCAGAGGCTACAGATGATTCTGCAGCAGCATCGGCGTTTGCAGGTAAGTCCATGTAGCTACTTACCTGCAAATGCTGATGCTGCTGCAGAATCATCTGTAGCCTCTGGTGCCGACACGATGCAGGACCTGTGAGTGACGTCACAGTGCTGCACTGCCAGAAGCTGGGCGTTGTGAAGAGAAGTGGATGATACTTCTATACACAACGCCCAGCTAGTAATAGTAGTAAACACGCCCCGATGTACGCACATAATACACGCCCAGTTGTACTTTTACTTTTCAACACGCCCAGTTGTACTTTTGCAAGCCTCATTTGCATAAATACGAAAATGGTCATAACTTGGCCAAAAATGCTTGTTTTTTAAAAATAAAAACGTTACTGTAATCTACATTGCAGCGCCGATCACAGGCAATAGCAGATAGGGGTTGCAAAATCTGGTGACAGAGCCTCTTTAAGAATGGATGAAAACTCCGGTCGTGTGCATGTGGCCGTTGGACCACTGGAAAGCTGGTCCTGAACCTTCTACTTTATCTCCGCAGTGAATGTCTCCAGTCTGTCCCATTAAGCTCACACTCTGCTTCTGGTCCCATATCCACCTCCCTGGGATCCTCCGTAATCTCAGGCTCATATGTGTACGCTGCTTCTGTCTCTGTTTTCTGCGTGTTAACCCTCTGGGTGTTTGCCATTCCTTCTTCTTGCAGCCTCTAGACGTCATTCCAGGTCCACTAGTGCGCTCTCCACCTCCGAGTCTGTGGGGCAGTCAGGTGATCCGGAGCTAACTGCATGACTGCTTCATTCTCCCATGTGCTCATATTGCGCCACCATCCGCCCGCACGTGCATTAACCTCTCGCTTGCCATTTTGTTTCCGTCGTTGTTTTGCTTTGTGCACCTAGGGTCTTATTTTTGTTCCTTTTTTTTGCCCATTCTCCTTATAATTTACACTGGTCATTAAATGGTGAAACTTTGCTAGAACTTTAAAGTTCTTTGTACTACAGGTTGTAATATTTCGGGGTCCTCTTTATGCTGCAGCGACTTGAGGTCTTGAAGCTTAGCTTAATATTAGATCAGTCTCTGGATCTGCCCGGCCCGTGGTCAGGTCACTCCTCTGCCCGGCCCGTGGTCAGGTCACTCCTCTGCCCGGCCCGTGGTCAGGTCACTCCTCTGCCCGGCCCGTGGTCAGGTCACTCCTCTGCCCGGCCCGTGGTCAGGTCACTCCTCTGCCCGGCCCGTGGTCAGGTCACTCCTCTGCCCTCATGTACATGCAGCATGGCGAGTAGTGGTGAGATTGGCAGCTTCCCCTCCTCTATGTTTAACGTATTGTTCATGTTATCGTGAGCGCGGTGCTGACGGCCATTGAGTTGTTGGGTTCTGATGTTGGGCGACAACTTGCACCGTAGTGATATTAATGTAGAATAAGACCCTCAGGGGCTGTGGCGTCTCTTATCACTCCATGTCTAGATTATGAAATGAATCCTCCGATCTTTGCTTGTTGCAGTGTTTATTGCACGGACATCTCACCAGAGTCATTGATGAAGTTACCCGGAGACTCGTAGTGTTGGAGGTGGCTGATGGGGGCTGTTGTCCTATCCTCTACATGCAGCAGTTTAATTCTGTCATCAGATGAAGCTGGAGAAAAGATTTGTGGGGTGACCCCTCTCCAGTCATCTTAGCCCCACACTGAATTAATAGTAAATGATTATTGTGGAATTATAAGAAGATGGAATAATTCAGTGCATTCTGGGGAGTAGCGCCCTTCCCCCGCTGATTTGTAGTGCGTGGTCGTTATATTAATCCGTTCTCGGGGTTCAGGTCTCCTGCATTGCGTCACTTCAGCTGTGATCAGGGTGATCACCCGGTGATATTGGCCTCTGTAGGGTTGTGTGCTCCTCCGTGGAGCTCTGTCCCTTGTCTCGGCAGGAGAGGATCTTGTGGAGTTTGTTTGAGTCCAGATTTAATGTATCTTGGAGGATTTTCTGATGTTTACCCTGTGCCTGTGCTTGTCCCCGTCCTGTGCATTGTAATGCTGTATGTCCTGTAGGTGCCGTATTGACCTCTATACTGAGCGGCTGAGTTACTGCAGTCTAGGGGTCACAGGCCACGGCTCGTGGGCCACGGCTCTTGTACATCCCAGGCAGCCACCGGCCGGTGATTCACTTCTTCTTTATATAATCCATCCCATCACCGCTAACTTTCTTTTCTGCCATTCCTCCTCATTTTACTCTCATACAGGTGAAATAAGTGTACTATATCCATGTGCTGTGGGGTCCACGTCTGTCCATTGATGCAGGTGGGCCGTCATTAGTTGGTGTCTAGCTCTGGCTCTACAGCTGATGAACTACAACTCCCAGCATGCCCTGCTCATGTCACAGCTGAAGAGACACCGCTTTCCCAGGGTCCTTTTATTATTAGTCAGTATTTACCAGTCCAGCTTTCTCATGCTGAATTCCTGCAGTTTGTCTTCTTGGCTTCTGATGGGTAAAGTATCACCGTTTATGGGTGATTAGGAACCTCGTTTACCAGTATGAAGTAATCACTAAAAATATGCTGCTCCTCTGCGGATTATGGGTGACCATAGAAAGAAGGTGCCATACAAGAAATGGTGGGTCTTATCAGGACTCAGGTTAGTTTACTACAATTATCCAAAATGATCAAAAGAAATCTGCCCATAGACTGACCCACCGCTATCTCCCCCCACTGACCCACCGCTATCTCCCCCCACTGACCCACCGCTATCTCCCCCCACTGACCCATACTGTTGGGTTGCGGTATCTGAACAGTAATACCACTTTATATTGAGGGAGCAGGGATAAGCAGCTGCCAGGCACCTCTGATACTGCTCATCTATTAAACAATCGGATTGGCTAGATTAAAATCCAACCTGAATGACCCGGTTTTCTCCTGTGGCTGATGCCGGGGGCCGGTCTGCCAGTCACTATAGAAATGGGATTGTCAGTGGGTCCTTCGAAAATCAGCAGAGTCTGCAGATAAAATCTCATGTCTGTGTCCATCTATATTAGAGGAATTGAATTGTTGAGTGCTGTGTGGTCTCTGATTGATCCCAGTGATCAGGTCGGATGTTGATATAGGAGATTAGACATTAATTTTACAGATGGCTTTTGTTCTGCCGGCCCAGAGGCCTCTGTACTGGGTGAGGATTTTGCCCATCAGCTGCTTCCAAGATCCAGAAAACTGCTGGAATTCAAGCTCAGAACAAAGTGTTTGATGATTTTGTTTTTCTTTTTTTCTTCTGACAAGATCGCTATGGGATTGGCCAGTCGGGCAGAATACCGTCATCCATGAACGCCATGAGAGTGCTCAGCTCCAGTACAGACCTGGAAGCCGCAGTGGCCGATGCATTGGTAAGGTGAAACGCGTCGGTGTTCCCAGCGTGTGTTCTCCCACTGTCCAGTGATGTGTGCCGCATGTGGCTTCTTTCTTGTACATGGTCATACACCCTGAGCCGTCATTTCATGTTAACCTTTAGGGCAGATCTCCTGAGCATCTTGGTAAAACATCACAAATGGTCAAGGTGCAAATGTTGGAAATGTGCAGAGATTCTCCTCCGAGCATTAACGCTGTAACTGGAGCCTGTGCTGCATAGAAAAGCCCCTTGAGATGACATTCACCTATATAACGCTGTCCTCCCAGAATGTTGCGTCTTTGATTTCTGCCTTGTAGTGATTATAGACGACCACTAGAAGAGCAGCCGATCCTCGCTGTGTGTTGTCTGTGTCCCCTGTATATACATCCACCCCCGGATCCAGCCCCCGGTGACCTCATGTTGTGTGTTTCATGTTCTCATATCCATTTAACCATTGATTTTCATCCTTCTAATGACCTTCTTAATTTCTTGTTTAGCTGCTGGGAGACCCCAGGAATAAGGTACGGCCACTTTTGTTATGTTAAGCCAAGCCCACGTGGGAATGTCGTTTCTATACAGTGATTGTTTATGACGCCGATATCTCCGATCCTCCGTGCCGATTTCCCTTGGTTCAGCTCAACTCCTGTTAATTGTTCTTTGCGCCCATGTTAAAAGGACCGGTCCAGTCTGTAAATAAAGCGCAGTCATTGCACAATTGAAAGTCCTGCTAATGTAGTTTGTCTCAATTCATTGCTATTTTCAAGAACTCTGCTTGCGGTCTGTAAATAACCATATTCTTGTTTACGTCCAGAGTCTGACAACCCATCCTGCTCACACAGCTGAGGGTTTGGTAATTTTGTATCCAGTCTGGGCAATACTTAGTAAGCTAAATCAGCACAACAGTTTCGCTCTTTCTGTACTTTCCTGAGGATTTGTTACAATGTATAATGTCTAATGGATTCATTGTAGCAAACTCTCAGCTGTTTTTTTTTTATAGGTGGATTTTCAGCTTCTGGATGTAATTAAAAACAATTTTCACTCACTGACCCCGAGCAGAGCTTTCATCTAATAGAAAGCCATCGGATGTGCCATAAATATCTGTGATAACGGGGGCCCTATGCGTGCCATGCCTTGCTGGAGTATTATCCTATTTTGTGGGGGTGCCCGAGGTGGTGCTTCTCAGTAATATGTCGGGATGGCATTGTAATATGTAGGGGCAGCAGAGTGCGGGTACAGGTCTGCTCTGTGCCGTTTGGCTTAGGCCTTATTTATACGAGCGCTGCCCATCTCGGACGTGAAAAACTGCCGGTTTTCACGTCCGAGGTGCATCTGTGCTCAGCGCTGCGGGACGCCATGTCACGCATCCCCCATAGTTGAGTCTTCGGAGTGATGCGTGCAACGAATGGACATGTTTCAATGTACCGTGTGAAGGGTCCGTGGGAAAATAGGACAACGGCTGTGTGAACGGCCACATTGAATTACATAGGTCCGTGGGACGGCTGCTGTTTCGCCGGCTGTCCCTTGGACGTTTAACACGTTCGTGTAAATAAGGCCTTTATATTGCTAGTAATGACTCCGCTGTAATGAGCGAGCACTCCTCCCCCCGCTCTCCAGTGACTGGCGGGCTCCCTGTATACATATGTGTGTACTCTTATATTAAATATATATCATTCGCAAAGCGGCGTTAAACTCCCTCATTACAGAAGCGTGAAGTCCTGATATCACCAGATTTTAACTTCATTGAAATTTCCTATTTCTTTGGGAGACGCCAAGTGAGAGGGGGGGGGGGGCTGATTCTATTCAGCATCTTAATGGCAGGATAGATATTTGTTCTCTGATCTGGCCGGGATCTTGAACGTCCTGACAGAATATTGTTATTTCAGCAGCCATGTAATAAGATTGTCCTGTGTATTATGCAGTCTGGCTGGAGGAGGATGCCGCTGCTTGTGAAGGGTTAAAGGAAACCGGTCAGCGGTTCGGAGGCCTCTGATCTGAATGACCGTTACAGCGGTCTCCTGATTGGCCGCTAGAGCCGTCACCGTAACACCGGCGAAATTAAATCCAACTTGTATAACAGAGAGAAAAGGTGACATTACAATGCCCTCCCCTATATCGCACGGAGACCTCTAAACTGCTGACAGATCACAAGATGCAGCAGAGCCAGCGGCAGCCGCACACTGAAGCAGCACATAATGCTGAGTGACCAGGTTTACCTTCCTTATATCTCTGCTGCTCGACCGGCTCACCAGCAGCTTCTTCCTGATGACTTCTCCCCTTACTCCTCCGCAGCCTCCTGATTCCATAACACGCAAGCGAATCGTCTTACATTGCAGATAAAATAACGTCCAGCATGAAGTAAAGCTTGTAGTCATAGGAGCAGAGATCTACCCTGTGTGATTGTGTAGATCAGGGAGAAGTTTTATATTTTAGTCTCCTATTACTTCATGAGGTTCCCTGACTACAGAACTGACGAGATCCGACCGGCCTCATAACGCAGGGTCATGTTATTGCTGTGCTTCTATTTTTTGCGGTTCTCTTGTGCCCCCCTCAGTGTCTCTGTATTGCACCAGGCTCCTGTGTTTCCTGCATGTCTTTGTAAGGACGCAGTCACACGCAGCAGATTTTGTTGCAGAAATTTCTGTGACTGATAATCTGTTCCATTCATCTGAATGTGGTTGAAACTTGCAGAGATGTTTTGCTGCAGAAACAATCAGACGAATGGAACTGATTTTCAGTCGCAGAAATTTCTGCAACAAAATCTGCCTCGTGTGACTGCGCCCTAATAGCATGCTACACCCCTTGTAGAATAAACCTTGCTTTGAACATGACTGTAGGTTCAGGGTGGTCTGATATACAATATGTGGGGGGCTTCTATAATCTGGTCGGCCTCTCATACACGTTGCCTTTCTTGGGTATATCAGGAATTCCGGGTGTGATGAGTGAAAGCTGCGCAGTCACGTGTTTTCAGTCCATGTATTTCTGGAGCAGATCCCATCAGAGGAAAGCAGGAAATTATGGATTGAAAATCCGCCCATGTGAATGAGGCCTTGTAGGGGTTGTCTGACCTTAGAAAAAAGGGTAAAGTTTTTCCCATGAACAGTACCACCATTTTTGTTTGGGGTTTTTATTGTTTCTTTTTTTTAATTAATATTTTCGATGATTGCATCAAAGAAGTAGCCGTAGAATACAAGTATATATCGTATAGAGCATGTGCTAGAAAACGCGTACATTTCTACTCACCCAGCGCCACTTTTGTCCATAGTTTTGTCTTGTGCAGCTCAGACTTGTTCCAGTGAGTACCGTGCACAGCCGTGGAGTGGCGCTTCTTCAGTGATCAGCCATGTATTTCTAAACTCCGACAACCCCTTTAAAGGATATGTAAACCTATTAAAAACTTTGTTTTAGTTAAAAAAAAGAATGAATGTGTATTTTGTGCAACTTTGTAATTTTGTTTTTATTAAGAGTTCTTTATACTTTTTCTGATACAGCTACTTTGTATCCAGGCTACATAAAAGCTGTATCATGCGCTGAATCCATCAGGTCAGCAGGACTGACGGCTTCGGTGACAGCGGGTCACATTGGATCCACCTGTTATCAGGCACATCTAAGTTATGAACTCAGATTCACGTAGGACCCACTTCCATGAAGCCGTCAGTCCCGCTGACCTGACTGATTCAGGTTTCAGCGCATGATACAGCTTATATGTAGCCTGGATACAAAGTAGCTCTATCTGAAAAAGTACAAAGAATTTTTAATAAAAACAAATGACAAAGTTGCCCAAAACACTAATACACTGTTAAGTCTTCAAAGGTGTACATATCCTTTAATGAGACCAAAACGGCAGTCATAATGTGACCCTAAAAAAATACAACCGCAATATGGACTGCAAATATGCAGAGTAAAAGATGCAACCAAACCCGTGTGGACAGAGGACGCAGGTCCCAATACTGAATCATATAGAAAACTCTCTCTACCTGAGCTCCGTGCCTGCCACAATCCTGTTCTGCCCTCCGAGCCCGGACTGATCCCCTCTATATTGATAATTCTGTGACATTTACTCCGTTTATCATTATTGCGTCTGATATTTCTGATGTGCAGTCTGACTTCCCCCTTATCTGCAGCATTTTTCTGCCACGGATTTGCAAGCCGATTACTCCCTATTCATTACAGAGGGTGGAAGTCCGCAACAAATCTGCAGAAAACTTGATATGCTGCGGATTTTAAAACCCCATTCACATGTATTGTACTGTAAATTGCTGTGGATTTTTTGCGTGGAGTCTGTAACGTTTTGGCAGTGTGTGAATCCATCACGACGATCCCTTTGCTAGATTGAATCCGGCGTGGTGATAAGTTGATCACTGCAGGCCCGACTTCTGAAACCCTGGTAAATATCTGATGTTTCCTGGAGACGTTTCAGTTAACCATAAACTTCCCATGCAGCATCCGTCGTAGTATCGCCTGCTGGCTCTTCAAATAAGTGGCCAACCATGTAAATGCATTGATGGGCCACGACCACGGCTCTTTCTTTGGTGGCTCTCTGCACTGGCGGCTGAACAGGGACGACTCTCTATGATGGCCATATTCCCTAAGAGGTCATAAGAAAAATCTCATCTCATGATGACATCACTTTCTTTTATTGCAGTCCTGATTATTAGCGGGGGATTTAACATGGCGGCTTCCACTGTGGCCGATGTGACATCTTGTAGATTAGAAATGTCACTCTTGACCTTCTCTACAATTAATGATCATATCCCCCGGGGTCTGCACCGAGCAGCGCAGATTCTGGAGGGCAGCACTGCTCTTTATATGGGGAAGAAATGACAAGTATTTCACCTCCGTTGTTTGCGTTGCTCCAGCAGAATTGAGATTTCACATTCGATCTGATAATGTCAGACAGGTCACTTATCTTCATGATGTCATCACAACACTGAGGCCTCAACCTGTTCTTCCTGCTTATTCAGCGCAGTGATTGCCTGGTGTCGAGGACTCTGTCATCTTGTGTTTTTGTAAGATTGTGTCGCGCTTCACGTTCCGCCCCTGTGCGTTTCTTTGTTACTGGTGTAATTCTGTAAGTGAGGGAACATGGTGCAAACCTTTATCTAGAAGTCTGTTCTGTGACAGCGCTGTGGAGCATCGCCCTCTGTCCAATGACCTCACACCCACAATACTGTTGATGGATCCTGGAGGTGTTAACAGCGTCTTCTATGGACACTGGCTGCAGGACCAACCGAGAAGTGATGACAACCTGGATCGCTTCTCGGGTGTGGAATTTGTCAGTCATACAGTAAAGATGGAACAATCTCCTGTTCATACGTAGTCTCTCCTCTCATCGGGTCTAGATCGAGGTCTCCACAAATAGAACAATATTTACTAATAACTTCATAGGTGAGATTCCACCATGGTTCTTATGTCCTTCACCAGATCCCGCCGATCGCCCACCTTCTCCCCACAGTGACTTGCGTCAGGTAGACTACATTGCCATTGTACCCTCTTCTTCTGCGCCCTGTCCTGGCTGAGTCCTACGCAGCATCGCATCCCATATTGAGGCAGAAGTTGTGATGGTGCGAAGATCTTAACTGCAGCTATTCCAGATGACGTGCTAGAAGTCCATGCATGTATGATTATATATGTGCCCAGACTGCTGTATCTCACCCCAGCAGCTGTGCTCGGAGGCTCTCCGATAATCTCCCCAATATTAATCCTGTTGAGCCACTTAGACATGAATACAATTAAAAACCTCTCTATATTTGTAATCTCATTCTCCTCTTGAGCACACGGACAATGTTCGTTTTGCCATCGTCTGATTTCAAGGGCCATACATTTTTGTTTTTTATCTGTCGACGATATGACCGCTTTGTTTTTTGCAGCATGATTTTTTTTTTTTAATGATAACTTTTACAAGTTTCTTAGTTCAATAAATTCTATTTTGTTTGATGAAATTGGGGGGGGGGGGGGCGGGGGAAAGCAATACCACTATAGTTTTTTGGGTTTAGTTATTAGTGTGCGTTAAATTACATTTTATCTTTTATTCTGCATGTCAGTACGATTAGTGGATACCAAATTTATATCATTTTAATCTTTCATTACCTTGTAAAAAAAAAATATATATATATATGTCTTGTGCCGCCATATTCTGAGACTCCATAACTTTCAGTCGATGGAGAGTAGTGAGGGCTTGGCTGTTTAACCCCTCAGGTGCCACAAACGAGATTGGAGTTCTCTCCGTTCCAAGTTGTTGCAGACGGGTGTCATCTGTATGAAACAGCCGGCATCCGCTGCGTATGGCATGGGCTCAGACCTGCGCCATAGTGAGATGCTGCACATCTGACTATGTTGTTAATGGTTTAAAGCCCATGGACATTTTTGCGCAGTTTTTTTTTTTTTTTGCTTGCTAAATGCAAAAACAAACAACTTTCTTAATGGTCTCATTAAACGTTTCCTACTCTTTTGTTGCTGTAGAGTCTGTGCAACTCTTGTACACGTCTCCTGTCCTCCTGTCATCTGCAGACAGAGCAAGCGAGAGGAGAGAACCCAGGCAGAATCTACAAGATGAGAGAACATACAGGCTGTAGATTGGGAGGAGAACACACACACAGGCCGCTTCAGTGTCTGCACAGGAGAGAGATCACACGGGCGTTGTATCTCTCTCCTCTAGAAGGCGAATGCAGTACAGAAATGAGGCTGTGCTGATACATGGGAGCTAGTGAAGGCAGCAGCATCCTGGACACAGACCTCACATCCAGCATGTATCACTGAGAGAGACGTAGGAGAAACATCTAAATCTAGGCGCAGACTACATATCAGGGGTCTAAGAATGAATAATGGATTAAAGATGGTACTCTGAAACTTACTGCAAAGTTTTTAATTCCAGATAACCACCTTGATATATAAAAAAAAATAATTCCTGGTCAAAGGTGTCTATAACCTTTAAATATAACTGTATTAATGACTTGTATGTGTAGGGATTGGATCTCCGTACCTGATTCTGCTCTATATTTCTCAGTCTGGTTAATATTGTGAGTGCCGCGTCCCCTTCAATGTTTACCCAGGCACAGCGCCAAATGCACAGTTGTGGCTGTGCCTGGTATTGCAGCTCAGTCCCATTCAAGTGGCGGAGTAAGCCTCAGGACCATCTGTACATACGTTGTGCCAGGGTGAACAATTAAGGGGACGCGTTCCCTTTATTCAACTGATCACAGGGGTGCTGAGAATCGGACCCCAATGGAGCAAATACTGATCCTTTCCTAAGCAGAGGCCTTTGATATTCGTCCTGGAATATCCCTCTAGGCCTTATTCACACGAACGTGTTATACATCCGTGTGACAGCCGTTAAAACCACGCCCGTCACACAGACCTATATAATTCAATGGTGTGAGGCTCGTTCGTCCTAAATGTCTCCAGTTCCCATAAATCCTGTATTGTCCGGCGTGGACTGTGACTCTTTCCTCACTGGTGTCTCAGTGAAGTCTTTATCCTGCTCTTTAATGGTTTTATGCTGCAGATCAGTGAAATACTGTGTGTACAGAGTGTTTGTGACTAATATGAGGTTTTATTTTCAGAAGAAGCCAGTGAGGAGACGCTACGAGCCGTATGGGATGTATTCTGATGATGATGCAAACAGTGACGCCTCTAGCGCTTGCTCGGAAAGGTCTTATGGTTCAAGAAATGGCGGAATCCCTCACTACTTGCGCCAAACCGAGGATGTGGCCGAGGTCCTCAACCACTGCGCCAGCTCCAACTGGTCAGAGAGGAAAGAGGGGCTGATGGGCCTGCAGAACCTGCTGAAAAGTCAGCGGACGCTTAGGTAAAGATCATAACCCTGTGTCACAATGATTGCAGCTCCGGTTACTGCCATAGACAGAGCGGATCTAAGCTGTGAACATGCGGCACACAGGAATACACTAGATGTAGAGATGCTCCCACTCGGGCCATGCAGCCATTGTTGTTCCTTCATGCAACAGTCTCCAGGACATAATTTGGGGAGGTTTGTGAAAGCTGGCCCATAGCAACCAATCACAGGGCAGCTTCCATTTTTCCAGAGCAGTGTAAGACATGAAAGCCGGTCTCTGGTTGCTATGGGCCACAAGTTCGGCTTTGTAGAATGAGGGCCAAAGACTTCCCCAGTTTTAGTGCGGCTTCACTTCTTTAGGTGGTGACTTTGGCCTCACTCGTCTTCGTCCTGCGGGCTCCGATTTCTTGGATCTGCAGGTTTTTTTTTTAAACTGATCCCAGATCTTCTCTTTCTTTTTCAGTCGTGTGGAGCTGAAGAGGTTATGTGAGATATTCACTCGGATGTTTGCAGACCCCCACAGTAAGGTATGTGCCCCTCTCACACACGCAGGGGAAGTTCTGGATTTTATTATGGATGTTGCCTTAAAACGCAGACTGTCGAGGCAGCAGATACATATGGGGCTGTACAAGGCGTCATAGTTTATCTCCCCCTCCTGGCTGCTTCATGGTTGCATTGCTTGCTGCATGTGGCTGTAGTGCTGTTGGTTTGTGTATTGTATGAGCAGATTGCGGCGAGTGACACCCGGGAGGCCGCTCTTTATTCCTGCTGAGACTGATATAACCTAGAAACTGGGCCTGGTCTATCCTGGAGCCGCAAATCACCCCAGTGTTTCATTAATCAATACGTTACGCAGCATGGACCTGAGCCGCTGCTCTCTCTCTCTCTCTCTCTCTCTCTCTCTCTCTCTCTCTCTCTGTGTCTCTCTGTCTCTCTGTGTCTGTCTCTGTGTCTCTCTATGTCTCTCTCTATGTCTCTCTCTCTGTCTCTCTCTCTCTGTCTCTCTCTCTCTGTCTCTCTCTCTCTGTCTGTCTCTGTCTCTCTCTGTCTCTCTCTGTCTCTCTCTCTCTATGGCTCTCTCTCTCTCTCTCTCTCTCTGTGTGTCTCTCTGTCTGTCTGTCTGTCTCTCTCTCTCTCTATGTCTCCCTATGTCTCTCTCTGTGTCTCTGTCTCTCTCTCTCTCTCTCTCTCCTTTTGTGCTGCACCTTCATGAGTTTACAAAACCTTCCCTAGGACCATCACTTACATGTGGGGCTGAGCTTTGCCTGGCATATCGGGGACGCATGGGTGGTCACTTATGGGGATGGCTGCATTGGGGCCTGTTTGCTGCATTTTCCTAAACTGAAGCTTCATCTTTAGAGCCACTAGATTATTTTAGGGAATCGCATAAATAGAAATTCCATCTTATCGCTTTATTACCAGAGTTGCTCCCTTTTAGCCATGGATAAAACATATTCCTGGTTCTGGTCCTGCCGAGTTCTCAACAGGCTGCGGGATGCTGCTTATTGTAGTCTGTGGATGGACTGCAGATGGGTGACTGTCTTAACATGGCCTGTATTCTGCTGCGGAGTCTAGAGGACAATCGCAGCAATTACTATTAATCACTATGGTGTGTGGCCTATGGTTTCCAGCTGTTATCCCGTCACACAGAGGCCACTTACAGACGCCTACATCTCCGCTAACATTATTATTGCGTTCACAATACGCCGGATCACAGACACCGCAGCTGCTCCACCAGCGTTATCGGCTCTGCTTTAAAAACTGACCGCTTGGCTTTTATGTTTTCACTTTGGAACGTGGCGCTGCTATCAATGTGTGCAATGGCGTTCAGCTGCTCCACCATACAGGTCATTAATATATAGTGTGAATGAAGTGCTTGTGCCTCGTACTGCACATCTAAGGCAAACAAGGGGCAGAACCTGGCGCTATAAACACGACACCTGTAACTGCAGCCACAAAACAGACCCCAAAGCGTCAAATGGGAGGCTGGGGAAAAATCCAGGTTTTGTGGCGTCACATGGTGTATGACATGATGCCTCCCGGCCAGTCAGCAGCTCTGGTAAGGGGCACGTGACGCAGTCTGACAGTCACATGATCATTTTCAGAGCTGTCGAGGGGAATCATGTGACTGTAGGTCCGGGAATTTCTTTTTCAGCCCCTCCCCCTGTTCTGCTCTTTAGGGGCTCTTACTAATATAACTCTATCAGGACGTTGCGCTGATGTCTCACTTTACATGTCTGTCCGTGATGAGTTGTATTAAGGGAATTGGTGTAAGAAGCGACATAGTGTCGTGTACTTGTCTGCCGGTCATAGCGCGGGCTGTGGAGGGGCAGGGGAGGGCGTCTCTGTATCTATGACATATACTAATGTGTGGTTTGTTTTATTGCATGCTCTGCCTTGCTGTGGATCTCACCCCAGAGAGTAAGTGTCATCTTTTTGTCTCTTTATTCTTCTCCATCATTCTCCCCACTCCTCATGTGTTTTTTTCTTTTCAGATTTGGAAGCAGGGGGTTTTTCCTGGAGTTTGGCTAAGCATTGGCTCTCGTTATAATTCCAGATTTATGTTTACATTACAAATACGTGGCATTTTTGGGGTTTAATTGTAACTGGAAATGAGAGCGCAGAATATTGGGGTTCACTCTTGTGTGTTTGGCGTGGGATTATACGGTTAGTAAGTACAGTTATATGTAATAGATCCGGCTCGGTGAGCGACATGATATCCACACCCAGAGCAAGGACAGTGTGAACCTTCCAGCCGCTATTTCATGTGATGCCCGTTCCATATGGCAGTATGTAGATGGGAAATGTGGTGACGGCCCGGGGGTTGTAAGAGGCCGTTAGTGTGTAACAGTGATATGTCCGGTCACCATTTTGGCTGCACGAGGCTCATAGCTGCAGGTATGATGGATTTCCAGCATTTATTCTGTTTTTTGCTATAAGAGTGACTGACAGTATTAATGGTCCGTGAATCCAGTGCAGACAGAACATCGCTGAATGGACTATGGAGGCAGCCAGACCTAGAACTACCCATGTCCCAGCTCTCCCCATAAGAGGACTGGTGGTTGTGGACGGCTGCTTTTCATCTCCACCAGTTTTGATAAATCTTCCCCAGAGTATTAAACGTCCACTAAGAAATGGTCACCATTAAAAATGTAACAAATAACGTTATGATTCTGTACAAGTAAAGGGACTTATCAGGTGGAGATTCACTGTAAATGTACAACCAATCACCATATGATCTTTAGTTACAAAATTCTGTGCTGATTCCATTATATATCTTGTATAGGGGTTGAGGCTACTTTTTTTCTGATACAGAGCTCCAAATGCCCTGTATGGTCATAGAGTTAAATTATACAAATCTGTCTGCCTGCTACCACCACTAGTTACATAAGGTTCTGCTGCCTGCAGCCGCCACTAGGGGGAGCTCACTACATAGATATATACAGCTCCCATAGAGTTACATGATAGCATTCTATCTGCAGCCACCACTAGGGGGAGCTCAATACATAGATATATACAGCTCCCATAGAGGTACATTATAACATTCTGCTGCCTACAGACACCACTTGGGGGAGCTCACTACATACAGATATATACAGCTCCTATAGAGTTACATGATAACATTCTGCTGCCTGCAGCCACCACTAGGGGGAGCTCAATACATAGATATATACAGATCCCATAGAGGTACATTATAACATTCTGCTGCCTGCAGCCACCACTAGGGGGAGCTCACTACATACAGATATATATATACAGCTCCCGTTGTAGTTAAAGAGGCTGTCACCACATTATAAGTGGTCTATCTTGTACATGATCTGATCGGCGCTGTAATGTAGATTACAGCAGTGTTTTTTATTTAGAAAAACGATCATTTTTGACGGAGTTATGACCTATTTTTAGCTTTGTTAATGAGTTTCTTAATGGACAACTGGGCATGTTTTACTTTTTGGCCAAGTGGGCCTTGTACAGAGGAGTGTATGACTCTTACCAATCAGCGTCATACACTTCTCCCCATTCATTTACACTGCACATAGCGATATAGCTATATCACTATGTGCAGCCACATAAACACACTATAACATTACTGTAGTGTCCTGACAGTGAATATACATTACCTCCAGCCAGGATGTGATGTCTATTCACAATCCTGACACTTCTGTAGCGTTTCCGTGAGATTTACAGCAAGGCAAGCGTAATCTCGCGAGATTCCGATGTAACCTGTAATTTAAAACGAGATTACGCTTGCCTTGCTGTAAATCTCACAGACGCTACAGAAATGTCAGGATTGTGAATAAACATGACGTCCTGGCTGGAGGTAATGTATATTCACTGTCAGGACACGTCAGTAATGTTCGTGTTTGTGTATGTGGCTGCACACAGTGATATAGCTATATCGCTATGTGCAGTGTAAATGAATGGAGAGAAGTGTATGACACTGATTGGTCAGCGTCATACACTCCCCTGTACAACGCCCACTTGGCCATATAGTAAAACACGCCCAGTTGTCCATTGAGAAACTCATTAGCAGAAAGCTAAAATAGGGTATAACTCCGTCAAAAATGATCGTTTTTCTAAATAAAAAACACTGCTGTAATCTACATTACAGCGCCGATCACATCATGTACAATATAGGCCACTTATAATGTGGTGACAGCCTCTTTATTACTAGGACCACTGTTATCTACATTACAGCGCCGATCACATCATGTACAAGACAGGCCACTTATAATGTGGTGACAGCCTCTTTATTACTAGGACCACTGTTATCTACATTACAGCGCCGATCACATCATGTACAAGACAGGCCACTTATAATGTGGTGACAGCCTCTTTATTACTAGGACCACTGTTCTCTACATTACAGCGCCGATCACATCATGTACAAGACAGGGCACTTATAATGTGGTGACATAGACTCTTTAATACTTGCTGTAAAACTCTGTCTGCATAAAGATATTTTATGAAATCTATCAGCACGGAAACTTGAACCTACTCAGATAAAAAAAGCTGGTGTCGAAGAGTGGACATTCACTTTAAAAACTTCTGTCAAATTCAGACTTTGGCATCGGAGGCTTTTTGTGACTTGGACGCTGCTTGTGCTGATCCTCGGCTTTCATTATGAGGAGGCTTTGGGGTTGGGTATTTCCCCTCTTTATCAGGCCTGGGCTTCCTTGCATGGTCACTATTTGTATATTGTGCTCCACAATCTCCTGTATCCGAGGATCGGCTTTTGTATTTGTCGCTGTAGTCACCATCTATTGAGCTCCATATTGTGAGTCTCTGTCCAGTCTTGAGCATTGATGAGCGGCTGTCCATGTTCCGTACTCTCCTTCATTTCTGTTTGGTCCGCTGTAACCCCCAATATTTTATCATCTCAGGTGTTCAGCATGTTCCTGGAAACGTTGGTGGATTTCGTTATCATCCACAAGGACGATCTCCAGGACTGGCTGTTCATATTACTCACACAACTTCTGAAGAAAATGGGCGCTGATCTGCTTGGTTCTGTGCAGGCCAAAGTGCAGAAGGCCTTAGACGTCACCAGGTAAGGGGACAATGATGACCTCCGCACAGGCCGTTCACAGCATCTTTTATTGAGAACATTTTGTACTGATCATTTCACCTATGAAAGTCCTCGGCACTAGAACAAAGATGAAGGCAGCGTTTCTGATCCTGTAAAGTAAATGAGGTGTTCTAAAGCCGTCTGCTGGTTATAGAGGGATTATGTCACACCTCACCTGTCATCCACTAAACTAAATCTAGTAGGGTTTCCATGGAACTGATGATATAAACCGGGTGAAGCGGTGGCGTTGTGAGCGTGCGGTGACTCAGGACCGCATGAGTGTCAGTAACCACCAGGGACCAGAAATAGTGTCACCATTTGGATACTTTTTTTTCATGGATAGATTTTTATATTCCTTTCAGGTTTTTTGCTCTTCATACAAAGATCATTATGATCTATGCACAAGTTTGTCAAATGCAGATTTTTCTGCAGCATAGGACGGCCACTAGGGGGCGCAACCTGAAGACTGATGTGCACAGGCTCTTTGAGCTGAAATACGGACTATAAATCCATGTGCTCCCCCCCTTAGTGGCCACTTATCTTTGCAGAAATGTATGTATTCTCGCAGAGCCTATTACAATATAGGATTCCGTAATCATTCAATTATTATACAAGACATGGTGGAAAAGCTTTAATTTGTGGCGGTAGATACAGATTATCGGCAGGACGCTCGTAATCCACGGTCATAATCTGTGCGTTCATATCGTATTGAATTGCAATGAATATAAACGATCTGCCGCCAGTCTCCGCTTCTTCATTGAGGAACGCCGCCACATGACAAGTGTCCGTATTCCCCCGATCATCATACAATATGGAGTGTGAGATCCCGTCCTGTCAGCTCAGGGTAGTGGCGCTGCACCAGGTTCCACCATTGCTGCGTATGTGTCTTGGGATCTGGAGGGTTTTGACGTACGTTGTTTTGGTTTTTGCAGGGATTCCTTTCCATTTGATCAGCAGTTTAACATTTTGATGCGATTCATAGTGGATCAAACACAGACTCCAAACTTAAAGGTTGGTGCCTCCTTCTCTTCTCCTGCTATAATGTGTTCACCTCAAGGAGCCGCTCTTTAGTGCTTCAGTCTATTAAATACAACTCAAGGTGACGTGAAGAATAAGAGCAGCCGGGTCTAAGGTCACCCTGAAGTAACTGCATTGTGGGAGCTGAACGGTCAGACGCGTCTCCAGACTGATGATCGGATGATGGCGACTTCTCTTTTATTCTCTTCTATAAAGTCTCGATCTCCCGTAGGTAAAAGTGGCGATTCTGAAATACATCGAGTCGCTTGCCCGGCAGATGGACCCCACAGATTTTGTGAATTCCAGTGAAACGCGACTCGCCGTTTCCCGAATTATCACGTGGACGACTGAACCAAAGAGCTCAGATGTGAGAAAGGTGAGTGACGCCCGTCCCTGTGGTTCTGATCTCTCACATGAGGTGTTCAGGTCCTCGCACTTCTGCTCCGCTGTAATGTCTCCGTCCATGTCCCAGGGGCCACATGACGATGTGACGCCTCCTTGTGCTGCGGGCCGTCCTCTCACTTATCCGGTTAGGATTTTCTCGTTGTGTAAGTCATTTGTTTGTCAATTTACCCTCTATAGGAAGCAGAGTCTGGTCCTGGCCCCCGGCTATCGTCTTTAGTCTCAGGGCCACTGACCTCGTGTAAATTGTCTGATACCAAAGTAAGTACAGGATAAACCTGTAGACGCCTCTGCCCGGCTCTGATACCTCTACATGTCTTCTCTCCTGTGCACTTGTAAGTGATCTGCGGCAGAGATGAGATGTCCTGAATTGGACGGTTAATTAGTGAATTGGTTATTAACCCCTTCGTGACCAGCCTTTTTTTAGGCCCTAATGACCAAGCTGTTTTTTTTTTTTTTGTTTTTTCGTTTCTCTATATTCTCATGTACATTTTTTTTATTCTTCCGTCGTCATAGCTGTACGAGGACTTGTTTTTTGTGGGATTAGTTGTATTTTTTAATGGCACCCTTTTGGGCTAGATTCCGCCATTGTCCTATGCGTTTTAAATTCACGCCGTCCATTGTGCGGCATAAATAACACATTACCTTTGTTCTGTGGGTCGGTAGGATTACGGCGATACCACACGTAGAGGTTTTTTATGTTTTACGTCTTTTGCACGATACAAACACTTGAACTAAAATGATTCGCTTTTTGCATCGTCGCTTTCCAAGAGCCGTAATTTTTTTTCTCTTTCCGTTAGTGGAGTGATTTTTTTAGTGCTTTTTGTTTTGCAGGACGAGACGTAGATTTGATTGGTACTGTTGTGGGGTACATGGGACTTATGGATTGACTTTTATTATGACTTATTCGGGGGCAATGGAAAAAAAAATAGCAATTTTGCTGCATTTTATTTTTTTCGTGCTCACCTTGCGGTTTAAATTACATATTAACTTTATTGTTTGGGTCATTACGGTGGCGGCGATACCATGTGTGTGTAGTTTTATTTATTTTTTTACACTTTTACTAAATAAAACCACTTTTTATGGAAAACCATGTTTTGTTTTTTTTACTGTCATTTTTATTCATTTTTATTTTACATTTATTACTTATTTAATTAGTCCCACCAGGGGACTTCACTCTGCGATCTCTTGATCGCAGATATAATGCTTTGGCATACTTAGTATACCAGAGCATTGTCCCATTGTTACCCATGGCACCACATCGGAGGTCCGCGATTGGATTTGCGAGCTGCCGATGGGTGGGAGAGGGAGCCCCTCCCTCTGTAAATTACGTAAATGCCGCGGTCGTAATTTAAATGCCGTGGTCGCATTTAACGGGTTAAACGGCCGCGATCGAAGTAAACTTCGATCGTGGCCGTTGGAGCAGGAGCCCGGCTGTCATCGGACAGCTGAGCCCCGGCTCCAGCGACTGCCTAGCCTGAGGCCATGAAAAGGCGTATTGGTGGTCACTAAGGGGTTAAAAGTAGTATTCCCGCCACAGCTCCTTATATACACCGTTGGGTTCTGCCCTGTCCTACATATCTATATGACCCTCCCACTTGTCGCTCCTCCGTCCTTCAGCTCTTGGCAGCGGTGACTGTAGGTGAACGAGTACAAGGAGAGGTGGAGCCGGCCGCTCAATTACTATTTTATCTTTAATTCATGGAAAGGAATACAATGTTCTGCTTTACAGCTCTGCACATCCTCCACCTGCTTGTAATTTCACAGCGACTCCAGAAATCATCGTTGCGCTGAGACCGATCCGCACACGATCATTAACCCCTTCCTGGCCTCCTCCAGACTGTTGTACTGACATTTTATATTTCTGCTGATCTGTTTCTCACATCCTACAAAAACATTTGGTTTGGTCTATTGATGTGAGTGCAGCTCTGGGGTATAATACAGGATGTAACTCAGGATCGGTACAGGATTAGTAATGTAATGTATGTACACAGTGACTCCACCAGCAGAATAGTGAGTGCAGCTCTGGAGTATATTACAGAATGTAACTCAGGATCAGTACAGGATAAGTAATGTATGTACACAGTGACTCCACCAGCAGAATAGTGAGTGCAGCTCTGGAGTATAATACAGGATGTAACTCAGGATCAGTACAGGATAAGTAATGTAATGTATGCACACAGTGACTCCACCAGCAGAATAGGGAGTGCAGCTCTGGAGTATAATACAGGATATAACTCAGGATCAGTACAGGATAAGTAATGTATGTACACAGTGACTCCTCCAGCAGAATAGTGAGTGCAGCTCTGGAGTATAATACAGGATGTAACTCAGGATCAGTACAGGATAAGTAATGTAATGTATGTACACAGTGACTCCACCAGCAGAATAGTGAGTGCATCTCTGGAGTATAATACAGGATGTAACTCAGGATCAGTACAGGATAAGTAATGTAATGTATGTACACAGTGACTCCATCAGCAGAATAGTGAGTGCAGCTCTGGAGTATAATACAGGATATAACTCAGGATCAGTACAGGATAAGTAATGTAATGTATGTACACAGTGACTCCACCAGCAGAATAGTGAGTGCAGCTCTGGAGTATAATACAGGATGTAACTCAGGATCAGTACAGGATAAGTAATGTAATGTATGTACACAGTGACTCCACCAGCAGAATAGTGAGTGCAGCTCTGAAGTGTAATACAGGATGTAACTCAGGATCAGTACAGGATAAGTAATGTAATGTATGTACACAGTGACTCCACCAGCAGAATAGTGAGTGCAGCTCTGGAGTATAATACAGGATGTAACTCCGGATCAGTACAGGATAAGTAATGTATGTACACAGTGATCACCAGCAGAATAGTGAGTGCAGCTCTGGAGTATAATACAGGATATAACTCAGGATCAGTACAGGATAAGTAATGTATGTACACAGTGACTCCACCAGCAGAATAGTGAGTGCAGCTCTGGAGTATAATACAGGATGTAACTCAGGATCAGTACAGGATAAGTACTGTAATGTATGTACACAGTGACTCCACCAGCAGAATAGTGAGTGCAGCTCTGGAGTATAATACAGGATGTAACTCAGGATCAGTACAGGATAAGTAATGTAATGTATGTACACAGTGACTCCACCAGCAGAATAGTGAGTGCAGCTCTGGAGTATAATACTGGATGTACCTCAGGATCAGTACAGGATAAGTAATGTATGTACACAGGGACTCCACCAGCAGAATAGTGAGTGCAGCTCTGGAGTATAATACAGGATATAACTCAGGATCAGTACAGGATAAGTACTGTAATGTATGTACACAGTGACTCCACCAGTAGAATAGTGAGTGCAGCTCTGGAGTATAATACAGGATGTAACTCAGGATCAGTACAGGATAAGTAATGTAATGTATGTACACAGTGACTCCACCAGCAGAATAGTGAGTGCAGCTCTGGAGTATAATACAGGATATAACTCAGGATCAGTACAGGATAAGTAATGTAATGTATGTACACAGTGACTCCACCAGCAGAATAGTGAGTGCAGCTCTGGAGTATAATACTGGATGTACCTCAGGATCAGTACAGGATAAGTAATGTATGTACACAGGGACTCCACCAGCAGAATAGGGAGTGCAGCTCTGGAGTATAATACAGGAATAGTAATGTATCAACTGTTTATAGAGATTAATTCTATATGTTAACTTTGAATTTATATTCCACATTATAGTGTATGTCACCTCTAAACATCATTTTAGTTGTTTAGTAATTGTATGGAGGATAAGAAGCAAGTAAATATTCTGTCCATGCGCTTCTCTTAGGTGTGTACTGGCTCTAGATTCTGGAGGGGGGTGACTAACCTGCTACCTGGGTTCACGTGTATTTCTTTTAGTTTTTACAACTCTGAGCAGGTTATAGACTGCGGTCACCAGTGTGTGAGGGAACAGAACGCTCTGTATCCAGTGAATGAGCCAAATATGACTGCAATAAAATGTCCTGCGCTCACAGCTGAGCGCGGATCCACCCAAACAGGGCAGGTCAGCAAAGTGCCATTCCCGACATACATATAAATGCTATTAGTACTCAACGTCTCAGCCCGGCGCTCGCAATCCTTGACTGTGTCCTCTGACGTTGATGGCACAGATTTAAGGTGTCCGCCTGGTGTCCCCGCACTCCTGACTGCGCACACCTGATAACCTGCAATGAAAACCACCGTATTGTAAACGGAGACCGGTTTTGTGATGTTCTGCATCATTTTACTGAGCCGGCAGATTTGATCGTTGGCTGATATTTTTACTAATACAGTTTTATTGTGGTTCTTGCTGTTGTGTTCTCTGCTGTGCGTCATCTCGCTGCTTGGCAATGAGGAGGTCGCTTCTTATTATGTAACTTACTGAGCCGTTCATCCCTGTGACAGAACAGCTTCCCCTCCATAATGTATTCTCTCTATAGAGCCGGTCCAGCTCTGAGCGATGTCCTGTCTGACAGTCCCGTTGCTAAGGATTTGGTACCTATCAACCACAGTCTTTTAATTAGTTGTCAGGCAGTGTGTCCATAACAACGAGTGTGGTTTTTTAAATTACTGGGATCTTTAGAATAAAGGTTTTTTTTTCTCTGGACACGCTAGTGGCATATTAAGGGGTTGTGTAGATGTCGGAGCAGTGGGCGCACAACCTCTGGGAATCGCTCCGATACTACGAATGGTGCCTAGTCCTGTTCCCAGAGGAGACGTGGCTGAACTTTGTTACTCTACACTGATGTCTATGGGAGATGCGGATCTATATTTTCACCTTTTATTGAGTTGTAGTCCTCTAGTGCTGAAATATATTGGCATTAACATGAGCAGGTCCCGCCAGTGTTCCCCGGCACATTAGTGGGTAAGGAATCCTCTGATTTCTAGGTCACCCTTATTAGTCCAGGTCGTTACCGTTCCCTGTGTCGTCTTCATGCAAATAGTTAAAAAGGGGAAATTAATGGATCCATCAAGTCTGACAGTGCAGTGTCGTGTTGTTTTTTTTGCATTTGACCCAAAAATAGCTGCTTTGATGTCAGCAATGTGAGCCTGACATAGCAATGCTGCAGAACCCGTTCCTCGGAGATGACAGCCAATGTGTCAGGTGGTTGCAGCAAGCGTGGCCAGGAGGACGATGTTCTGGACTCCTGCAGCTCGATCGCTCTCCAGCCCCAGAACGGCAGCAAACGACTTGTATTGCGTCCTCTGGGTGTTTAATATGTTGGGTTTTTTAGAGACCGTTACCTGTATGTGACGCGCGGCGACCTGTATGCGACGCACGGCGACCTGTATGTGACGCACGGCGACCTGTATGCGACGCACGGCGACCTGTATGTGATGCACAGCCACTGCTGCCGTTATTCTAGATGTGAGAAGTCACATAATGCTGCTGTGTAGTCCTGGGATACAGTGAACACTATTGGGTACAGATCACGTCCGAGCTTTCCCCCTAGAGATGGAGCGACCAGTGTGCGCCAGGTGACCGCTCTGACAAGTTGGTTTTGGCTGTAAGTCGCCCGTGTTGCGCGCTTCAGGCCTCGCTCCAGAGCTGCACATAAAATGCCTCTTAATCTGCCGCCTCCACTGACCCTGTAATGAGCTTCTATTTCATTAGCTGGAAATGGCTTTTGTGCACGTTCGTGAATTGTAAGATGGAGCCATAATAAAGATTGCTCCCTCCAGGCTCTGAGCGCTCCACTCGTTACCAGCTTGTAATATAATAAATCATTACAGAAGCTGGAAACCCGCCTGAGGCTGAGAACTTAGGAGCGAGCCTGTGCAACGAGTTTACTGCCTCCTATTTCTGAGAAACCTGAGCTCCCGTCTAAGTCATATTGTGCACAGAATGTTGTGTATCAGCATTTATTCTCCATTGTGATATGTAGCAGAGCTGGAGCTGTTACCTGTGCTCACCTCATCACACTGTGTTTGGCTCGCGAGCTGTGAACCTTTTATTACGTCTCGCTGTCTGGAGACCTCTTGTGATTGATACACGTTGCTCTTTAATCCATCTCCTTTGGTCCTGACGTCTTGTAGCGTGAGCAGCGTGAGCAGCGTGCCGCTCGTCTCATCTCGTACAGACTCTGCAGTGTTTTATGTCCACAGACGAGATCTATGAAAATGTTATCCGGAACCATGACAGATTTTTGGGAGTTTCTTTGGCTTCAGGTTCTCGCTTGTCCCGATATGCTAATAAGTTCCTGGTATCTGTGACCTGATTTTGTTCCACGTCTCACCAGTATTTTCTTGGGTTGCCGCCATCAGAACAAAATGATCCTGGTGTTCTTCAGTTTATTTCCAAAATACTCGTGTTTGTTTTGAGGGTAATAATGGAAGGCTTTATCTTAAGTGAAGTTTTAATAATGCTCCTCAGTCCTATAAAAACAATGCGCTTTTAACGTCCGTCCCTCAACGCCACTATTACAGTTTAGGAGTCGCATTGTATTATGTGGGAGGTGTAAATAGCGTTTTGCCCCCTCGGCTGTGTCGGCCATGATTGATTCCTCCATGATGTGTTGACTTGTAACTTACTAAAAACTACTACAGCGATGGACACGACACTGGAGCCATAGCCGCCATGTTGGCTGATCAATAGGAAGTCGCGCTCCAATGCCGGACTGGTCAGAGCTCTGGCTCCCGGGCCTGGTCCAGCTCCTCTGTAATCATTCTGTAGTCTGTTCTTTATATTATGTTTTTTATGTTTCAAGTTCAATGAAAATTGTATTTATTTTTTTTGCTCTACAGTGTAGTAAATAAAAAATAAACTCCAGTTCTACCGGGAGACCGCCAGTAAGTAGGCTAGCTACCGCTGCTGACAGATCTTCTTATGGCTCTTCTATATTCCTAATTATGGCATTTGTGAATACCCAGAACCTCTGGCTCATTAACACAAACATCCAATAACATGGAAATACCTTATACCAGTCAAACCCGCAGCCCGTTCATAGCAGGATATACGAAGAGTCAAATAGAGACGTATGCAATCAGATCAGTCAACAGCAACGGAGTTCAGGCACACAAAGTTAAAGGCTTAGTTCTCCTTTCTCACCCCCCTCCGCCAGTCCCTTCAGATTTTGAACAGTAAAATGGAATAACCGACGGGACTGATATTTACTGCTTGTGCTTTATATCGTTCTCTGTCTGTTATTTGTAAACTTCTCTATAAGCGTTGTCACTGTGTTCCACACTCCTGCAGCAGAATTACGTATTTCCGTTTCTTTCCCTTGAATGGCGCTCTGCACGGCAGTGTCATGAAGCCCAGGCACTGCATAACTGGCCGTACGATGACCTTGCAGCCAGACGCAGCGCAGTGTCCTCCGGGTCTGAGACCAGCCTGGACGATACGTGCAAAAAGGTAGAGATCCGAAACGCGTGTGCACAGACCACAACACTGCACTTCATAGGTGTGCGATGCGTATATAATACCCTGATCATTGAGTCGGACAGGCCGGCTTCCTCACAGGATGATGTCCTATTATATATTAGCTGTGTATGTGTGTCACGTGATAGCTGTAAGTCTCGTCTTTTGTACTGGGCACTTCCCCCTCCTCCCGCTGTCTCTGGTAACGTCCATCATGCAGCAGCCACGGCTTGGCCTTCATATTCATGTTGTGTAGGGTTTATAATCAGCCATACCCCTGAACAGCGCAGACCTTCCCCATCTGGGAGTACATTTTATCTGCCATCATTGATCTTCTCACGCCTCCAACATGCAGCAGGACCAGCGCTGAGGAGCAGATGAGGAAACCTAGAATATCCGGATAGTGGTGGTAGTAGTGGTAATTCGGTGTGATCCCTCGGGTTCATTGATCGCTGAGACATGATGGTTTGCGCTGCCGTCTATCTCTTAGGTAGTAATAGAATAAGAGCTGGTGGAGGATAGAGGTTGTAGTACTGGGTCTCCGCTTCTTTGTGGCATCAGGACCAGCTGGTTGGGCACCTGTCCTCAGGAGCTCCAGTCCTACAGAACAGATTATTCCCATACACTTGTCAGGATCATACGTATGAGCGCGTTGTAGAGAGGACGAGGCTTTATATCCAGGTCCGCTGTAATGTCAGTATTGACTCGGACACTGGACATAGACATTTGGCCGACAGCCGCTTCCCCGACTCCTACCTGAAAGGCTATGTAAACCTTCTTAAAAGCTCCTTTTTTTTTTTTTATAAAATAAAAATGTCAATCGGTGTGTTTGGTACAACTCTATGATTAGTTTTTATTTTTTTTAAAAAATGTAACTTTTTGAGATACAGCTGCTTTGTATCCTGTATATAGATCAGCTGTATCTAGCGCGAACACCTAAATCCGTTCGGTCAGTGGGACAGACGGCTTTAGTGTCGGGGTCCAGCATGTGGTCCACCTGTAATCGATCACATCTAAGTTATGACGTGTCACACACCGTAACAGTAAAAATAATTTTTAATGAATTATAGTTGCACAAAATACACTGATACACTGTAACAAAGAAAAAGAAAAATGCTTTCAAAGGTTTACAAAGCCTTGGACAGACAACTTGGGCTAAGCCAACGGACACATTTTTATGGAGGGGGATAAGCAGCTGCGATACAACTCCTGTATAATGGGGTCCATCGGAGTTCCATCAATGATTCCATCGTTTAGATGACAAGAATAGCGCTGTATGCGGCACCCCAAACAGCAGTGTGAACAGAGCCTTAATGATCAGGGACATCGCCACTGAGTGCAGAGCAGGGGTGCGCTGGTCTATGGCGGCAGCCGTCATCTGCGTCCCCTCCATTTATCGGTCTTCGCGTGCAGCTCAGTCCTGTATATTCCCCTCCCTCTTATGTAGAGTTTTTCATATAAGGCCCATTACTGCGTTACCAGGGCAGCCGGAGGCTCCGAGCTTCTTGTTTGTTCCTGCTCCGTCACATTCACCAGGGTAATGATTAATGAGGGAATCCTAAAAATAGAATCACGAAGCGGCTGAATATTAACGTGTATATATATACTCGCGGGCACAGCGTTGGTTTAAAGGAACCCGTGCGGATATTAGTGTTTCAACATGGACAAGGTCGAACCCACCGGCAGGGATATAATGCCTTGACGTCTGCTCTACAGGTGTGTCTGAGTATTACAGGACGTCCTCAGCCTCCATACTTCATATATATGACGCCTGTGAATCGTCACCCCCGGCTAGAATAGTCTTTACACAAACTTCTGTCCTCCCCTCCCCCCTATATATTATATATATATCTCCACAAAAATACAGTGAGAAGTCAGGAGAGACGTGTCTTCTAATATCCTAGAAGAGGGTGATGCTGCGCCCCCCTGTCTGCTCACAGGCCCTCGTATCTCGCAGGGTCACGTCGCTGTGTAATGACATTATAACTTTTTCTGGAAGTTTGGGCACTAAAAGTAATTCTCCAAAATGTATCCGTTCCCCATATTCCTGACGACCCCCACCCCATCCAGACACAGACGCCTAATACATGAATGTGATCACTGCACACAACTTGCCGCGTCCAGCGCTTCCCCTCGCGTCTCCGTGTCCAGCACTTCTTCCTGAACCCTATGACTGAAACGTTCCTGCTATAACTGAGCACAGACTGTGATGTAGATGTGTTATCCTGTGAGTCTCGTACGGTCCCGGATGGTCATTACCCCACTCTTCTGTCTTCCCTTACTCTGACTTCTCTCATTTTAGGCGGCACAAATCGTCCTGATCTCTCTGTTTGAGCTGAACACCCCGGAGTTCACCATGTTACTGGGAGCGTTGCCGAAAACATTCCAAGACGGCGCGACAAAACTACTACACAACCATCTGAAGAATTCCAGCAACAGCAGCATGGTAAGAGCTCCGTCATCAGCACTCACTGCTGTGTGTAGCACCTCATGCCACCCCTGCTGTATATAGCCAGCACTCACATCTGCTCGCTGCTGACATCTGAAATTACTGCAGATTTATTGGTTTGCTGGCGACGGCTTCTTGTTTTTTTGATCCTCAAAAATTTTTATTACAAATTTTTAACGAAAAATACTTCCCAACCCCACTCAAATCCTCCGCTCACAAACAAAAGTTCTACATTGAATGTTAGTAATCTTCCAATTCGCCAGTCCATGGATGTTCCCAGATAGTCCTTCAAAGAAGCAACAGCAAGGAGGTAAATAAAGTGCCCCCTATCCCTTAACATGCCATATAAGACTTAATCATGGAACACGTACGGAACAAAGATATATCAAACATGTGATCGACAAGAATTAGCGCACCGCCCAGATGTACATTTGGGCAGATAGAGCCAGCGACTGACGATCCGCCATCCCCCCCCTACACCAGGAAATTGTTAATCTATAGGGGGCCTATCCACCAGTAGTATCGCTGGAGCCAAACCTGGGGTATCCAACCAAGGGGACCATAGGTCTTCAAATTTAGCAAGGGTCCCCCTTTGGAAATGTACATTTCCAATCGTAGCATAGTGTTCACTCTTGTTTTAAATTCAGAATGAGTGGCGGGTTCTGTATCTTTGGCGACCTCTTCTTAGGAAACCTTCAGGAACTTACATTTCCTCGTCCGCTCTGTAATATGTTCAGATTTCAGGAGCGACTCTGATAACATTATATTTAAGCCTCAGGGCCCTGTTCACATCTGCATTTGGTATAGCGTCGTTCTGTCAGAGGAGCAGGTTCCGTTGAACACCAGAGATAACCGGCACCTGACGGCACCCATTCCCTTTAATGTGTTCCATCAGGGCATCCGTGATTTTACTGGAAACCATAGCGCAGCATCCTGTGCTGTTTCCAGAATTTTAGTGGGATCTGCAATAAAGGCCCCTAACGAAGTCTCCAACGTAGGTGTGAACTTGGTGGAGCGCCGCAGGAGGACATTGTATAGCCTTGTGCAGCTTTCCCAGGTGATAGCAGCGGATCTCTGGAGGTTTCCGCAGCGGACTTGCGGTGATCAGCTGATCGCTGCGGGGATGGTTTCCTGTAGAGACCACTTCCTGTTGATATCCCCCCTCAGAGCAGGGCTGCCTGGATCATGGGTCTGTTTTTCTGTGTGTGATTTTGTTTAGCGTCGGATGATGACACATAAATTAATAATCTGTTTCTGGTTCTAGGGATCCCCGAGCAACACGATGGGCCGAACCCCTTCTCGACATTCAAGCAGCCGGTCAAGTCCCTTAACATCTCCGACCAACTGCTCTCACGGGGGCCTCTCCCCAAGGTAATAATGCTCCCCTCCCCCGATGTATGAGATCTCTGATAACGTCCCGGTCATCGAGCGTCACCAGAGTCGTCCTCCGAGAAGTTCTTCTAATTTATTCTCATCTGATTGTGACGGGTCCTCAATAATCGTGTGAAGGGTCATTTCTATAATTCTAGGTTTACGGATATTTATTCAGCGTTGTTTAAGAGAACCGGCGTAATGAGACGCTTGCAGTGGACGCCACGTTTACAGAGAAATGGTCATTGTAGGAATGTAATATCCGGGTAGTTCTGTTTCTCCCAGGAACATTGTGAGAACCATCTGAAGGGGTTGAAGTCCCCTCGACTTTGAGGCTCGTTTTCTGGACTGGAGTCGGTTGTCAGATATTTGTCTGTTTCCAGCAGTTACTGGTCTGAGGGCGACACGTGGAGCTTCACCTTGATGAAACCGGGCCGATCAGTGCTGATTCTTCATTACAGCGCTCGGTCTGCTGACGGCTTCTATCTGTGATGTTGGGTGTAAGTTCTTGGGGTGATGGGGATTTGCTCCGCTCCACAGTGAGGACGGGCGGCTGTGCGCTGGTTGTAGATTTGCTTCCAGGTAATTTGCTGTAATGTTTCCAACCACCAGTTTGTATAATGATCGGGGGAGAGGGTTCTGCACTCATTGTAGAGTAATTAGGGGTCCATCATCTGTCAGTAATCCCATATACATAGTCCCAGATCACGGCAGGGCCCGCTGATCCCCACAACTGGGCGAGCGCTTCACCTGCCAGTTACAGCTGCCCGCAGCTCTCCAGTCGGCGGCTGTACGTGTAGGAACGTTGTGAGCCAGTTAGTGATTTGTAGACGTCTGAGCAGAACAATGTCCTGTTCTTGGGAAGGAGGAAGATGTTTGAGGATCCAGTCATTAAAGATTTCATCATCTTAGCGCCCCGAACGTTCTTCGTGTCAGAGATGGGACTGAACGCCGGCGTCCTGAATATTTCGTAGAATTGTCCTGTCGTGCCCCTCGCTATGGCGTCTGTCGCCGGTCGTTTACTGCGCTCCTCAAATATTTTTTATTTGTATACACGGAGGTGGTGGAAGGTCCGTCGTCTGTAATGTCTTTGTATCTGCATCTCTCTGGGGTCTGTGGATGTGGCTGCTCCTCTCTCAGCCGCCATGTAGATGCTTTGCAGGTTATGTGAACTCTGGGGAGATGAATCCAGTGCACAGAAAAAGTACAAGAGTCGCCCAGAATTGGAAAATTAATTCAGGGCCCTGATTGGCTGCGATGGACAAAAACACCACATTTCCTTTTGCACTAATTTTGATACATCTCCCCCATTGTGCTTCGTGTGAGTGACCTGAAGCCCATGTATCAGAGGGTAACGCTCATCATTGTTGTATAATGGGGGCTGCACAACATTAATTGCCTCGTGTCGACCTTTCTTCCTTGTACAAATGGTCCAGACCTTGTGGTCACCGCAGCTCACACTCCACAGAGACCAGTCCGGTATAATCTGTCGGACACGCAGCTCACACTCCACAGAGACCAGTCATGTATAATCTGTCAGACACGCAGCTCACACTCCATAGAGACCAGTCAGGTATAATCTGTCGGACACGCAGCTCACACTCTATAGAGACCAGTCAGGTATAATCTGTCGGACACGCAGCTCACACTCCATAGAGACCAGTCAGGTATAATCTGTCGGACACGCAGCTCACACTCCATAGAGACCAGTCAGGTATAATCTGTCAGACACGCAGCTCACACTCCATAGAGACCAGTCATGTATAATCTGTCGGACACGCAGCTCACACTCCATAGAGACCAGTCCGGTATAAACTGTCGGACACGCAGCTCACACTCTATAGAGACCAGTCAGGTATAATCTGTCGGACACGCAGCTCACACTCCATAGAGACCAGTCAGGTATAATCTGTCGGACACGCAGCTCACACTCCATAGAGACCAGTCAGGTATAATCTGTCGGACACGCAGCTCACACTCCATAGAGACCAGTCTGGTGTTATGAATCTAAATTCTGATGTCACTTTTTATAATCTGTCGGACATGCAGCATTTGTTCCTCCCTCTCTCCCCTCCCCCTCTTTTCCCATCATCCTCTCCTTGGTCCCCCTCTCCACACGCTGGGGGGCTGGAGTGCTGATAGACCCTCTAAGCATCTCCCTCCGTCTCTCTCCTACCCCACTCTGCCGTCTCACAAGTTGTCTCTTACTCTTCGAGGTGACGCAGTCGCTTTATAACCTGTTCAGTGTCACAATATTATTACAGATCCCAGGAAAGTGTTGAAGTCATAGAAATCTCTTACCTCCGGTTTCATACAATGTTACTAGAGAACGAGGTCGCGCTTACCCATTACCGCCATCTCATGTCAGACTGCAGACTGGCCATATCACCGCGTGTGGCGCTGCCGCCGTCCTCTGCTGCTCTTGCTTTACCGTCTGTCGGGTTATCATCCTCCGACCCCCGTCCATCCGCAGCTGCCGCCGCCTGCACATCGTCCTGGATGTTTCTCACATGGTTTTCTTTGTGTTTATTTTCATGGCGTCTTCCGTCCTCAGGTTGTTGTCAGTCGTTTCTGTGTTTTGGAGATAAAGGTGCAGGTCGGGTCATAGTGACCCTTTCATCCCTGTAGTTCCAGAGTATATGCAGGTTGTGTATAATATACGGCTCGTGTAGACGAGAAGCCGCCCCTAGCGCTGCATGTCCATCATGGCTTTACGTGCAGCCTCATAGATTGCAGGGGGAGGCCGTGCCATCATCTTGTAGATGTGCTTTACTCTCACAGTCTCCGCTGCTAACCAGAGATACTGGAGGCTTCTACATGTGTCTCATTTCATCATCAGTCCTCACGTAGTCACTTTGGATATTGGCATGTTCTGCACTGGCGTCAGATGAAATAATATTGTGACAGCCGGTTTTCCTGTCCGTCACTTGTCTTGGGTCCATCCTGTGGGTGCTCTCGCATGGCATTACTGGCAGGTCTGAAGCTTGTCTTGCCATGTGCCACCTCCTGCGTTGAGTAGTCCAGGGTGTTACTTCTATTATGGGGAGACCACATGCAGCAGTTGTGGGGAGTCCTCAGGAGGTTGTTGGGTGGTGTATGGAGGGTCTGGTTCTCCTTGTGTTATTTGGGGGGGTAATTGAGCTCAGTCCATTTTTTGCACGGAATATAAATGTGTGCAGAGCATCGTCCGGTCCCACCGTCACTCCGCTGCCATCCGTACAGTGAAGCGCTCCTTGTGCCTCCCGGCCTGCGCTTGTCTGTGCTCCATGGCGATATTCTCTGTTTCCATCCTGGGCGTCGTCTGGAATGTTCTGCACAATCCAATGGGTTCATCATTCTCGGGGCACGATCAGGTTCTTCCCATTGCTGACTTGTGTCTGCGCTTTCATTAAGGTTGTTTTGTTTTTTATTTTTGGCTGCAGTTTGCTGGATTACGACACTGAAAACCTGAATTCAGATGAAATCTACAGCTCGCTCCGCGGAGTCACTGAAGCCATAGAGAAGTTCAGCTTCCGCAGCCAGGAGGATCTGAATGAGCCGGTGAAGAGGGATGTAAGGAAGGACGGTGACCTGGTGAGACGCTTAGAAATGAGCAGAATATCATGTAGAGACGGAGGGTGGTGGTGATTATAATCCCAATATATCGCAGGAGATTTATCAATCGTGTCGACTGCATGAAAATGGCTGAAATTGCACCAAAATGATAAATGGTGCACATCCCACGGCGTGTTAGACATGTTTCTCCATTACATTTAGACCAAAAAGTGGCGCACATTTTACTACTCTCTTACCTGATGAAGGCATTTATATGGTCCTGAAACGCGTTGTCTGGGTTTCCATAACATCCCGTCATTTCTAAACAAAAACCTCATGATGTGCCTGGCACCCGGTCCCTGTGCTGCAGTCTTTATTCTTTTCATGCACTCTCCTCTTTTAAACCTACTGTCAAGATAGGCGTAAAAAGCCTCCCACGCCATGTAGTCCAGGAGTGGCACAATAATCTCACGAGGGCGGTGTGATGGGCACGTAATCATTCTGTGCATTAGTAAGAAAGGTCAACTGACCCTAAAGGAGCAAACGCATGGCCCACCAGCTGCAGCATCCGCCGTCTCCTTTGCTGCTTCTTTGGCACCTGTGATCACTATATTGACACGATTGTTTCCCTTCAGGTCTCCCGGGAGGCTGGAATGGCGTCTCCTGTAAGTGACCTCCGTGGCGGCTCTGACATGGTGGAAGGAGGCCGGATGGCGCTTGATAACAAGACTTCTTTGCTGAACACCCAGCCACCTCGCGCTTTTACTGGGCCACGCGGGCGAGACTACAGCCCCTATCCTTACTCCGACTCGATCAACAGCTACGACAAGACCGCTCTGAAGGAAGCCGTGTTTGATGACGACATGGACCAACTGCGTGACGGTTTGTTGCCTCCATTATTTCCATTCTCTGCTGTTGTTTTTTTTAGTAATTCCCACACACTGATATCTGCTCCATCTGTCTCCGCAGTTTCTATTGACCACTCGGACCTGGTCGCTGACCTCTTAAAGGAACTGTCCAATCACAATGAGCGGGTGGAGGAGAGGAAAGGAGCGCTGTGTGAGTTGCTGAAAATAACACGAGAGGACAACCTGGGCGTTTGGGAAGAGCATTTCAAAACCATCCTCCTCCTCCTCCTGGAGACTCTGGGAGACAAAGATGTAAGAACTTCCCTCCATGATCTGATAAAGGGAAAATGATATCATCAGCGTATTGGACTGTCTGTAGTTTCAGAATAGGAGCAATGTGACATTCTTATTGTAGACTAAAAGGATCTGCAGCTTTCTAATAGTTTGTTTGAATTCCCCACCGTTTTAAATATATATGCTTGCTGTCAGTAAATGACAACCCTGCCCTGACCTACAGTATTTGTTACAATGTATCAGTGAAGGTAATCCGCTTGGAGCCCAGGACAGGAGACAGATTTTGTGCTACTGCTGAGATTGTCTGGACTGGATACATTGTAACAACCATCTCCACTGTGTGAGCAGAATTGTCAGGACAGTTTTTAACCTCAATGTAAAAAGGGAATGTTTCTATTCACTGATGGCAGGCAGTGATCTTGTGTATTGTTTGCAGGTGTTTGGCTTATGACTAGTTTTATTTGACTCTCTCTTACTTGTCGTTGAGTCCTGGTTTTCTGGTCGGTGATTGAATCTCACAGGTTCGTTTTTTTTTTTTTTTGTCAGCATGCGATTCGAGCGTTGGCGTTAAGAGTTCTCCGGGAAATCCTGAGGAACCAACCGGCAAGGTTTAAAAACTACGCTGAGCTGACGATCATGAAGACGCTGGAGGCGCACAAGGATTCCCACAAGGAGGTAAAGTCACTGTCTTTATAAAGGGTTATTCCTACTGTGACCCCCTCATTCCCAGGATCAGTGGGGGTCCCAGAGGTCGGACTAAGTAATATGCCGTCACTTTGTAAGATGGGAATTACCCTTTACTGTGTGTTTAAGACCAGAGGGGGCTATCGGATAGCATGGGGGGGGGGTATTAGATAGGGGAATATCCGATATCTGGTGGGGGGGTAACCAATTCTAATGCAGATATTTTCTCATAAGTCTAGTCAGTCACAAAAACTTCTGAGCAGCTGCGGAGAGAACTCGTCTGTGTAGATGGTACTTAATGGGAATCTGCTTGCTGTTCGTGAATGGAAACATCTATTGTTTACATTCAGAGTCTTAAAATTTCTCCTGCCCATGTTGTCCAGTTTTGTTGTGTACTTCAGGCCGATATCTCTTACCTGCACTGATACATTGTAACACAACCGATCCACTTAATGAGCACAACTAGGTCATGACACTGGTTTCCATTCACAGTCCGCATCTTGGTAGGTAAGAACTTGAAAAGTACATTAGAAAGTTGTATAACCTTTACATTCCACATTAATAAGACTTCGATGACATAAAATTGGACGGATCTGCATTGATATCGCTGCGTCTTATGTGACTGGGGAATGTTTCTACTTCCACTACTACTGCCCCCCATGTGGCCTGATCTGCAGCGAGCTCTGCACCCCTCACCGCTCCGGTATTATGCCGCAGATTCTGACCGCTCTGTACTCTGAGGCTCCGTCTTGTGTGACTTGTAGCGTGGAGACGTCTTTCACCTTCTCTCCGCTGCGGCTCTCACAGGTAATAAATGGAGCGTTGCAGGTGAACAGTCAGGGGTTTGTTTGTAGATTTGCTGGTCAGATTCCAGGAGACATTGTGTTCTGGCGTTCGCTCTTCTGACGATTTGGCTGCTTGCCAGGGACGCTTTCTTAGTGAAACTGACTGTGCCCCATCCTGGGCTGTAGCGCGCAGACATGAGCGGAGGATACGGGGCATTAGGCGGCTGTTATGGGGGTGCATTAGTCTGCGATGGTCATCGGTATATTAGGATTGTCAGTGACTCTTCCAGTAGACCGAGATGATGAGAGTTACTCACCCTGAATATCGGATGCAGGAACGGCAGGGGCTCTGATCCCGTGAGGTCATAACGACAATGTTCAGTCGTGCCGCCGCGTCCACACTCCATCGTCTTCTGCTCGTTACGTTTCTGGTTTCCCTGCAGTGTTGCATCAGAAGAGGCAGAATTATTACACACGACTGACGCGTTGTGGCTCCCGCTGTTCATCTTGTGATCCGAGGCGCGACGCTGATTAGAGGGTCACACCGGGAGGCGACAATCTGCAACTTTTACCCAATATTCTCATTTTCTGACACACTAAATTTTGGGTTTTCATTAACTGTTGATAATCCTAAACATTAAAAGAGAAAAATGCTGGAAATAGACCCCTCTGTGTAATGAATCTATAGAATGAGGCACCATTTTTACTTGAATTACTGAAGTAAATGAACTTTTTGATATTCTAATTCATTGAGAAGGACCAGTGTATAATGTTTGTGAATATAGCGTGGACCACATTGACGTTTCTTTCAAATTTGAGGTGTAAAAATCTTATAAATCAAACTTTATCCATGAAGCAGCAGCTGCGAATCGCGTCTGTGGGATCCGCATTGTGTACAGGTGAAGATTTGTGTGCGGGTTAATATTTACAGATAATTCCTGTGTACGCGGACAACGCGACTAATGAGCGAGAGCGGCTCCAGAATAAATATAACCTTTTACAGGCGCTCTAGTCGTTGCCCTGCGCTCTAGTCGTTGCCCTGCGCTCTAGTCGTTGCCCCGCGCTCTAGTCGTTGCCCCGCGCTCTAGTCGTTGCCCCGCGCTCTAGACGTTGCCCCGCGCTCTAGACGTTGCCCCGCGCTCTAGACGTTGCCCCGCGCTCTAGACGTTGCCCCGCGCTCTAGACGTTGCCCCGCGCTCTAGACGTTGCCCCGCGCTCTAGACGTTGCCCCGCGCTCTAGACGTTGCCCCGCGCTCTAGACGTTGCCCCGCGCTCTAGACGTTGCCCCGCGCTCTAGACGTTGCCCCGCGCTCTCGACGTTGCCCCGCGCTCTCGACGTTGCCCCGCGCTCTCGACGTTGCCCCGCGCTCTCGACGTTGCCCCGCGCTCTCGACGTTGCCCCGCGCTCTCGACGTTGCCCCGCGCTCTCGACGTTGCCCCGCGCTCTCGACGTTGCCCCGCGCTCTCGACGTTGCCCCGCGCTCTCGACGTTGCCCCGCGCTCTCGACGTTGCCCCGCGCTCTCGTCGTTGCCCCGCGCTCTCGTCGTTGCCCCGCGCTCTCGTCGTTGCCCCGCGCTCTCGTCGTTGCCCCGCGCTCTCGTCGTTGCCCCGCGCTCTCGTCGTTGCCCCGCGCTCTCGTCGTTGCCCCGCGCTCTCGTCGTTGCCCCGCGCTCTCGTCGTTGCCCCGCGCTCTCGTCGTTGCCCCGCGCTCTCGTCGTTGCCCCTTCCCTGATTATTCATCTTTCCTTCTGTGTCGTCTCATAATTTGCACTCTAGCCATGTTAAAGCAGCGACCTCTAATAATCTGTGTGTATGACGGCATATGGGAGGGAGATAAGGATCTGATGTGTTAAATTCTCACGTGCCGATCCTTTGTTTTGCTGGAACATAAGTTGCTGTCAGACGTGTGTGAAGGAGACCAGGGACGGGGCTCGGGCAGCGCCCTCCCGATTGCTGTTTATGGGGGGGGGGTTGAGGGAGGGAGCCGTCTATAAATGACAAGCTTTACAATGTTACAAGTTTCTGCCCCCCCAGATCCCATCATCTGTGCCCCCAAAGCTTCAAAATAGTCCAGAGTCCTAACACCATCTCTCTGCTCGGATCTCCAGTCGTCCGCAGTCCAGGCTTTGGGGCTTTCATCGGTCGTAAAGGGCTTTGAGCCCCAAATTTAAGTTTCCTACTTTATATAAAGGCTTTAAGATCGGTCTCTCCTGGAGCTCCTGAATCCGTCGGTGACTCGTGCAGTAACTGCGGCCTCCGGGTGGTCACTCTGCCTGACACGTGGACGACCCCTTCAAGTGACGTTCATCTCAGATATTGAACTGTTGAAACCAACGGCACAAGTCACTGAGCCGCGCACCGGACAGCGCAGAAATCTCTCCTTATAATGTTCCTTATGTGCAAGGCAAGAAATAGTCCCTGTGTGTCCCACAAAAAATCTATATACACAACATAAACCATTTAAAAAATAGCAACGCCCCTGAGGAGCCACATTGTGAGGATACGCGTGCGGCGTTCAGGCCCTCCGCTCCTTCGTGTTACTCTGTTACCGTGCCGCGTTCAGACCCTCTGCTCCTTCGTGTTACTCTGTTACCGTGCCGCGTTCAGACCCTCCGCTCCTTCGTGTTACTCTGTTACTGTGCCGCGTTCAGACCCTCCGCTCCTTCGTGTTACTCTGTTACTGTGCCGCGTTCAGACCCTCCGCTCCTTCGTGTTACTCTGTTACTGTGCCGCGTTCAGACCCTCCGCTCCTTCGTGTTACTCTGTTACCGTGCCGCGTTCAGACCCTCCGCTCCTTCGTGTTACTCTGTTACCGTGCCGCGTAACTTGCAGAACATTTGGATGCAATATTTACATGTAATTACATTATCTGAGGGCCTTTTGGGTGGTCTGGTTGGGGCTTCTTTGTTTAGCCTTCTCATCAGGGTGTCGTCTCCCAAGAGATCAGATTTCGCATGGATTTGCTTTGTTAAATGATATTAATCGGGTTTACGTCGTGGATTTGCCTTTAGATATGTTTCTTTGTAGTGCACGGTGACTATTTCTTGCCCTCTACATACCCATTTGTGTTTTGTACTACCGATGTTTTTCCGGGTATGTGGCAGTACAAGTGCGGTGCCCGCTGGGGTCTACGATCTGTTCCTTATGTGCAAGGCGAGATATCTGAAAAAAACGCCTCCACCTCCCATTGAAATAAATGGGAGGCGGTTTCGGTCATTTTTTGTCGCTGATTCTGCCGTTGTATATAAACCAGCAAGTTTTCACTCCCTGATGGCAAGCAGAGATCTGGAAAATATTGAAATGAAACGCGGTCCGTCTGTGCAGATGTTATGAGGTTCAGTATTTGTTCAGTAACTGATTGTTTTGTGTGTTTCAGGTTGTCCGAGCAGCAGAAGAAGCGGCCTCCACCCTGGCCAGCTCCATACACCCGGAGCAGTGCATCAAGGTCCTGTGTCCCATCATCCAGACCGCCGACTACCCCATCAACCTCGCCGCCATCAAAATGCAGACTAAAGTCATTGAGCGCATTTCAAAGGAGTCGCTGCATCAGATCCTGCAGGACATCATCCCCGGCTTATTACAGGTGACCCCACAACTTCCTCCGGTGTTGTATACGGAGCATCGCTTTGTGTTGCCATTTCAGCACCGAGAAGAATTGTCATGTGACCTTGTGAGCAGATTCCAACTTCTGTTATCTGGGGTCTCCCGTTTTGCATTACAGGGGATCCCATTGACTGAACACTGTTCCCCTATAAATAATCATGATTGATCAAGTTACTGACTATTTCCCTGCTGTAGTTGGCTGCGGTCCCGTAGCGAGCGGGCGCGGTCCCGTAGCGAGCGGGCGCGGTCCCGTAGCGCGGGCGCGGTCCCGTAGAGCGGGCGCGGTCCCGTAGAGAGCGGGCGCGGTCCCGTAGAGAGCGGGCGCGGTCCCGTAGAGAGCGGGCGCGGTCCCGTAGAGAGCGGGCGCGGTCCCGTAGAGAGCGGGCGCGGTCCCGTAGAGAGCGGGCGCGGTCCCGTAGAGAGCTGGTCCATGGTCGGGCCTCCTGCTCAGTAATGCACACAGATCTATTCACATTGACGTCCAGCGATAAGTTGTGCAGAACTTGCACAGAATCTGGTAGAAGTGATTGTGTAAAATACATTGAGAGCGTTCCTGCCGTGAGGACGTGGCCGTGCGCAGAGATACAAATGACGCCAGCGTGTTATAGTCGCCGCGGGAAGCTCGCGCTGCGCAAATAAAATTCGTAAAAATCTGATTCACAAAATATCCACACAAATTTGAAGACGGGAGAGAAGATCAATTGTTCTTTCCTCAGCCGTTGTGTATTTTACCGTGTGCAGCGAGATCCGCAGCGTCTTTACGGAGCCTCGTTATTCTCGGATTCGGTTTTTGTTTTTACACTTAAAAATGGCGGGGTCTTGTTTTTGTGTTTTTTAAATGTTTTTGCGCAGGTGTTTTCTGGGATATATTGAAAAGTCTGAAGAAAAACGAGAACATTTATTAATATCGTCCTGAATGTAGCGCGGAGAAAACTAGAGCGGAAACGGCATGAGATGAATGACGTCGGCGCGGACGCTGGATGATAAATTTGGTGCTTCTTGCTAGACGTGTTAGACGCTTTTTTCTTAAGACCTCATGGTTGGCAAACTTTTCATCAATATTTTTCACCAAAAGAATGGCGCCCGCACTTTAACCCCTTCCCACCGCAGCCATTTTTCAGATTTTCATTTTCGTTTTTTCCACCCCACATTCCAGAAGCCATAACGTCTTTATTTTTCCGTCTATATAATCCTATGAGGGCTGATTTTTGCGGGATGAGTTGTAGTTTTTCGTAGCACCATTTATTGTGCCGTATAATGTACTAGGAAACGGGGAAAAAATTTTGTGGGGTAGAAAATGAAAAAAACAGCGATTCCTCCATGGTTTTTTTGCGCTTCGTGTTTACGGAATTCACTGTGCAATTAAAACCACATGTTAACCTTATTCTGCGGGTCAATACAAAAACCGAAGTGTAAAAAAGAAAAAAATTTTTGTCGCCAAATTCCGAGAGCCGTAACGTCTTTATTTTTCCGTTTATTTTTTGCGGGATAAGCTGTAGTTTTTAATGATACTATTTTGGGGTACATGCGACGGTTTGATCACTTTTTATTGAATTTTTTGTGGGAGATGAGGTGACCAAAAAATAGAGAATCGCGTTTACATATTTATTTATTTTTTACGGCGTTCACCGTGCGGGTTAAATAATGATATATTGTGATAGTTCAGACCTTTACGGACGCGGCGATACCAGTTATGTTTGTTTATTTTTTTACTATGCTTTAGGGGGGAAATGGGAAAAGGGGGGTTTTTGAACTTTTAATTTAGAAAAAAAAAATGTACACAAAAAAAACAAACGAATTTTTGCTTTTTTTTAATTCGTTCCCCCCTCGGGGACTTCAACCAGCGATCGTTAGATACTAATGTATTGCAGTATATCGTGATTCTGACAGGCAACTATTAAATTAGGTGCACAAAGATGGCGGACCTGGGGGACTTCATTAGGCCCCCAGGCAGCCATAGCAACCATCCCCCCCCCCCATGATTGCGTTGCGAGGGGCGTGACGAGCTGTTCAGAGTGGGTCGCCCCCCCTCTTTCTAACGATTTAAATGCTGCGGTCGCTATTGACCGCAGCATTTAACGAGTCCTCCGGATAGGCTATTAATAGCTGGTGGGCCGGGGTACGACTTTCGGGACCCCCGCTGATCATGTCCTTTCTTGTTTAGTTTTGCGTGTTTATACGGTCGGGTACGTGCAGCTCCGATATTCATTGATCTCGGGCGGCGCGCACGTCCAGTACTTTTTATCTTTGTTACAGCATAAATTTGCTGCGCAGCATGAATGAGTTTTTTTCCGCAATTGTTACCGCGGTTCTGGTTTTTATTCTTTGGTGTCCTCTCTGCAGGGCTACGACAATACGGAGAGCAGCGTCCGCAAAGCCAGCGTTTTCTGTCTCGTGGCAATTTATTCGGTGATTGGAGAAGAACTGAAACCTTATCTAGCACAGCTCACCGGCAGTAAGGTAAGATTGTGTCAGGGGCCGCTGCCATGATATCGGAGTCCAACGTAGAAATTCTCTAGTTACCCCTCCCCCATCTACCTGCCACGTCCACATCGACCGATTCTTAAAGTGAACCTGTCACTAGATTTAAGGGCACTAAACCCCCAGCGTGCCATTATACTGCTGGGGAACAGCGTCCTGCACATGCGGCTCTCAAAACCATCTGTTTTAGCATTTTAACTAAAAAGAAGTTCTAATCCTGCGAGCGCTGAATGTAAATGACTTGGAGTCCCGGTGTACCGGCCGTGGCTTCATCTCAGCACGGAGCATGTGCAATAAGTCGTTGGACTCCTCTCCGGACTCCTCTCCGGACTCCCCTGGTCATTTCCATTTAGCGCTCGCAGTATTTTAACTTCTGAGACCAAGTGCTAAAAGACGCTGTTGAGAGGGGCATGTGTAGGACACTGTTGAGAGGGGCATGTGTAGGACGCTGTTGAGAGGGGCATGTGTAGGACACTGTTGAGAGGGGCATGTGTAGGACGCTGTTGAGAGGGGCATGTGTAGGACGCTGTTGAGAGGGGCATGTGTAGGACGCTGTTGAGAGGGGCATGTGTAGGACGCTGTTGAGAGGGGCATGTGTAGGACGCTGTTGAGAGGGGCATGTGTAGGACGCTGTTGAGAGGGGCATGTGTAGGACGCTGTTGAGAGGGGCATGTGTAGGACGCTGTTGAGAGGGGCATGTGTAGGACGCTGTTGAGAGGGGCATGTGTAGGACGCTGTTCCGCAGCAGTTTATTGGCACGCTGGTGGTTTAGTGCCGTAAAATCTAGTGACCGGTTCCCTTTAATGTTGCTTCCAGACTGAGCAGGATTGGGGATTTTTTGTTCAACATAAAGAGGGAGTCTGCGTTTCAGCCAGTGACGACGTCTGTTATATAACGGTGTCACCAGGACTTGTACAGGACGCCATATTGTCTGCAGTGACGAGTAAAATGATTTTTTTTGGGACTGGATGGCGCCTGATCTCACTGGCTGCAAACACACTAAGGAAGAGATGGAGGGAGGAGGAGGAGGAGGATGATGATGATGGGTAAGGTTATTTCAGTGTTAGGTTTTTGTACGATGGCGGCAAATGACGTCCAGTGTCGTTCTGTATAAATCGCACTGTTAGTCCAGGGACTGTGTCCTTGCATATACGGCTCATTATATGACTGAGGCAGGAGCAGTACTGAACGTGACCGGTAATCACTGCCTAGGGAATGCTGGGTAATCTCTGCTCGCAGCCTGCTCCGCTATGACCCCTCTCCCTCCCTGCATTGAGTGTCCTGTATTTTGGGGACTTTTCTTATCTCTGTGGGTTTCATTTTATTTTTTTTGTCCTGCAGATGAAACTTCTGAACTTGTACATTAAAAGAGCGCAGACCACGAACAGCAACAGCAGCTCGTCCTCCGACGTCTCCACACACAGTTAGTGGCATGTTCTGTCCTGGGCGGCTCCATGAAAGTGGCGGCAGAGAGTGCGCCGGCATCTCCCTACGCAGGACGTGTCTGGTGGCGGCCGCAATTAACACTAATAGAACTGACAACTTCACCACTGGAGGGGCCGGCGAGGCTCCCAGGGCTCCAGCGCTGAAGGGGTTTTATTAGTCCAGAAAATGGCGTTTCTCTCGTCCATTTGTTGAAATTTCCTAAAATGGTAAAAATAAAAAACTGCCCCAATCCTGAGCGGCGAACGAAGACGCCATCAGCTGCTCCGCTCCAGTCGTTGCAATCAGTATTTTATTTAACTAAAATGTATGTGAATTATTATATATTTTTTTCTTCTTGGACTGAATGTAGAGATTTGTGTCCCCGTGATGAGGCGACTCCCGTTTGGCTTCAGACGTTGCAGGCGCCGCTGGTTTGCACTCTCGGCTTTTCTCTTTCCTGTGTTTTTTTTTTGTGTTTCTTACCTTTTTGCTGTTTTATTTTGTAAATATTCAGCAAGATGATTTTACTGCTGCCGGTGATGTCCCCCCGGAGGGCGCCGGTGATGTCCCCCCGGAGGGCGCCGGTTACACGGTGTCCGGCTAAACACATTAAAACGATATCACACTCAGCGAGTGCACAAGACCTTATTTAAATGTCCCTGTTCTCCTTCCCACAATCCTCAGCATGTGGCGCCAACTTGTCTACACCGTGAAGTGGACGAAGAGTTTAGCAGCGAGCACAACCTTTTATTTCCGTAAAAGATCTGAGAGCCTCGTCGGTTTTACATTTTTTTTTCTTTTTAACCTCATCTCAAAGGCGACGACCCCCGGGTGCAAGAATTGCCAGGACCTTCTAGACCTCCCGCTGTGAGTGACGCCGCGCGCTCCGACGTCTCCGCTCCTCCTGGTAGAAGGTTTAAGAGTCATTGTTCTTATTTTGAGTCTTAGTCCGAGTCTTTCTCCAGGATGAGCCGCATGACACGGCGGTAGGAGCGGAGTTACTGCTCTGCAGAATCTGAGGTGCTCCGTTGCTGCACAACATGGCGTCCAGCATTGACATCACCCGTGAACGGTTTCCTTCTCCAGTCACCGTGTAAGGTGAAGAGGATTGGCAGCCACTTACTGCACATGGCAAGACGTGGATGGGACCGGCCCAGGACTGATCAGAGAGATCACCAGTCACCGTATACGAGGTCGCCTCCGCTCTGATTGTGCCGCCATCTTGAGCATCCACTTTTCCATCACATGAGGGGATTGTTGAGTCTAATCTTTTGTTTCTTTGCTTTATTTATAAGATATTTAAATACAGTGTATATAGAACGCTCCACGTTTTCCTTGTGAGATTGAGACGCCTGCCCTGTATGTACGACCCTGCGGATCATCACTCCTAAACCTGATCTACTGCACCTCTCCAGTCACATTGTATATTCATAGCCCATTGTTATGACCAGGTACAGTCACCGCGCAGGTGCAGTGCACCTCAGTGTCCATTCGGTTTTGGAGTGCTATGCTTGATCCTTATTGACTGTTAAGGTGTGACTGTGGCGGATGAGTCCCCTCCGCTGTCGCGCTCCTGCACATTTCTCAATCGAATGACTTAAACAAGACCAGTGAGGATTTATTCTTCCTTTTTTTTTGTGGCCTCTTGTTCCTCTTCCCCGTCGCAGAAAAGGTAACAAGCAGCTTCTTGATTGCTCCGACTTCCAGCCGTCTGTGTGACCAGCGCAGGTCTGAATCCTGGAGCCGCAACGCTTTATAATTCATGGAAAGATGCAGCTTTAAAACCAAATCCCACCTTGCAGTCCCTCAGTATTGCCGAGTAGTAATGGCTTGTCCCAGCCCATGGTCAGAGTGTGACGCTCTGGATGTTGCCTGTTAACAGCCTTTCCAAACCACGCTCGTCCTAATATCACTTGTCCCTCTAACAAGCATCACAGCCGCGCACCCAGTGTATTCTGCACAGAACCCCTAGAAATCCGGGACATCCGGTCCCTGGTGGGGTCACTATTGCAGCGGGCGGGGGAGGCTCCTGCACCGCACTCTACACAGCAGATTTGAGGAGTACATGGGTTCATGTGCATGGATGTTTTGGTCACGTTCCAGCTCTGTATTTATATCTGATTGCGCACTTGCCCCGTGTATCATGACAATTGTACAGATGTTCTTTCTTCTTTTGTTGCGTTAACCTGTATGTGATAGAATTTGCTATAAAAGAAAACGAAGAAAAGAAAAAAATCCTGAGTTTGCTTTAGAATAAATTCAATTTATGTTTATTTGTGGAGTTCTTCATTGGCCAAACACACAGTGACGATGAGCGTGGCTTCAGGCTTCCCAGCGGCTCGGGAGACTTTTACTGATCTCCTCCCCGATCACAGAAAGAATTGACACATTGGGAGCTGTAAGGCAACGTTCATACGACGTGTAAAATCCTATGCAGATTCAAAGGAAAAAAAAATCTGTAGTTGAGCGGATTTCCAATTTGTGTTGCAAATCCATGCGTGGATTAGGCCCATTAAATGTGTGTGGAAATCCACCAGCTCAATAAGTAACATGTCGTTACCTTTCTGCGGCGTCTACCCCAACTGAAAGAAATGGGGTGGATTTCATGCAAATTTTGTCACTGCAGCGTGGCCCTTCATTCTAAGGATCAGTGGGGTCCCAGAAGTCAGATGCCTGTTAGAAGGAGAAAGCAGCACAGAGATGAAGCTGTGCTGATAAATGATATCTAGTGAAGGCAGCAGCATCCTGGAGGCACAGACCTCACAACCAGCATGTATTACTGGGAGGGACGTAGGAGAAAAGTCTGAAACCTGCTCCGTGTTGCAAACTGCATATTAGGGAGTCTGGGATTGAATGAAGATTGCAGCCTGAGATTTACTGCAATTTGCCTTTATCTCCAGATTACCAGCATATGTCAAATATTTTTTTCATGTCAAATGTGTCCATGGCCTTTAATCTAAGTAGCTGTAAATCGTATTCCATCCCATCTCCAGATCAGGCTCTGTTCACACCACATTTTGCACTTTTCTTCTGTGCTATTGATGTGTTTTTCAAGGAGGGCATCATGAGAGAGGCCGTCAAGAGCTACAAGTGTCAGTGACAGGCGGAGGCGGCTGTGCATACAACTGCTGCAAAGTGAAGGCTTCTCACCTCAAGTCTGATCCTTCCATCAGGCGTATTCATCGGGAGTGTTGCCTGATATATACTTCTAACGAAAAGCTTTGCTGTATGCCACTGCATAGGTGTACATCAAAGCCACAGGCTCCCATGTTTAAAAAAAAAAAAAAAAAACTCTTAGGCTGGGTTCACACGAGCACATTACGTCCGTAATGGACGGAACGTATTTCGGCTGCAAGTCCCGGACCGAACACAGTACAGGGAGCCGGACTCCTAGCATCATAGTTATGTACGACGCTAGGAGTCCCTGCCTCGCCGTGGAACTACTGTCCCGTACTGAAAACATGTTTTCTGTACGGGACAGTAGTTCCACGTTGAGGCAGGGACTCCTAGCGTCGTACATAGCTATGATGCTAGGAGCCCGGCTCCCTGCACTGAGTTCGGTCCGGGACTTGCGGCCGAAATACATCCGTCCATTACGGACGTTAATGTGCTCGCGTGAACCCAGCCTTACTGTGCGGCCCACATTTTTTGCAATTAGTTGAGTACGATTTCCTTTATGGCAAACTACCGGTATACCAGCCCGACAGAGCCCAAATCAGACATGCTTTTGTCCTCCGGCCCCCAGTCACCTATGAATATGGTTTCCATATACGCTTGGAGCGTTTCCCAGCATGTGTGTCAAACGCAGTGTGAACGTAGCCTTAACTGTATGGGAGAGTGTGTCAGAACGCCACTGCAGGGGAAAAAGAAACCATAAAACATGACATTTAGTGCTCAAGAATACAGCAAAGTCGCGTATACCGATCCTATTCAGCAGCACAAGGACTACCTACTGTTCTGTATTACTGGCCCATAGGCACTCCATGGAATACAGGATGCGTGGAGCGTGTCCCACTATATATATATATATATATATATATTAATTCCCCCTCATGGATCCATATAGAATCTGAGACACACACAACCCCCCTCCCTCCACCTCTGTAAAATTATAGGCACAGAGGAACAATATGTGTCGAGCAGACTATGGACGCCTTATTATACATCTGTACAGCTCCGATACATTGGGCAGAACATACAGGAAAAACTGTCTGCCGGGGAATCTCTTCAAACCAATGTATAGCAAGAAGGTCGGAGTCTCCAAAACAAACTGGTACTTGCCGATCGCCTTTATATTCTGATTACAGCATTGGATGTTCCAGGCCTTTCTCAACTTCCACAAAGTAGTCCTCATTAACCCCTTCCCGCCGGATCACGTATATAAACGTCATTAAAATCGGTGGCTTACCGCCTTTTCACGTAAATATACGTCATGGAGATAGCTGGCTCAGGAGCTGAGCCAGCGACATCACCACCGGGTGACAGCTGTATGTTACAGCTGGCACCCTAAGGTATCGGCCAGGACCGGAGCTAGCCTCCGATCCGACCGATTAACCCCTCACATGCTGCGTTCAATAGAGATCGCAGCATGTGAGGAGTTTATAGCCACCGGCACCCCAGCAACGTGATCGCTGGGTTGCCGGTGGCTGCAAAGGCGATCGGAGGGCTAATGCTTACCTCCCGATCAGCCTGTAACGGAATCCTCCTATGCCCCGTCGTCGGCGGGGCCCAGGAGGCTTCCGGTAACATCGGCAAGATGGCGCCGGCTCAGCTTCCGGCTCAGAAGCTGAGCCGGCGTCATCAGCAGTGGGTGTCCGCTGTATGTTACAGCGGACACCCCGATCTATCGCCAGGAACCGGAGCTAGCTCCGATTCCTGGCATTAACCCCTTCGATGCAGCGATCCATTGTGATCGCTGCATCCTAGAGGTTTGTAGAAAATCGGCAGCCTTGCCATGCGATGGCAAGGCTGGTGACTGCTACCATGGCAACAGGAGCCCTAACAATGGACTCCTGTCTGCCATTACGTAAGCTGATTAGGCCCCGCCTAGAGGTGGAGCCTGATCGGCTTGCTGTCAGTGAACAACTGACAGTTCCAATACATTGCACTACATAGGTAGTGCAATGTATTAGAACATCAAACAAATAGTTGGACATTCAAGTCCCCTAGTGGGACTAAAGAAAAGTGTAAAAAAAAGTGTAAAAAAAGTAAAAATAAAAGTTGGAAAACATACAATAAAAGTTTCAAATAATAACACAAAACACAATCGCCCTTTTTCCCTTAAAAGTCATTTATTATTGAAAAAAATAATAAAGCCATACATATTTGGTATCGCAGCGATCGTAACGACCTGAACTATAAAAATATTATGTTATTTATCCAGCGCAGTGAACGCCGTAAAAAAAAAACTCAAAAACACTGCCATAATTACTGTTTTTTTGGTCACTGTCTTCCAAAAATTGAAATAAAAAGTGATCAAAAAGTCGCATGTATCCAAAAATGGTACCGATAAAATCTATACCTCGTCTCGCAAAAAAAACAAGCCCTCACACAGCTCCATTGACGAAAAAATGTAAAAGTTATGGCTCTCACAACTTGGCGACAGAAAAAATACATTCTCTTTCCAAAAGTAATTTTATTGTGCAAAAAGTTATAAAAAAGTTCTATAAATTTGGTATCGCCGGAATCGTACTGATCCGCAGAATAAAGGTAACATGTAGTTTATAACGTACGGTGAACGGTGTATATAAAAAAAAAAGTGGCACAAGCTGGGCATGACATTTGACACTGAATTGGCATATCTAGGGAAACTATTTAATTTGTACCTTCCGCAGCGCAATCATTTATGGAAAAGACACGTGGGGTGAAAATGGTCACTACACCTCTTAATAAATGCCTTGAGGGGTGCAGTTTCCAAAATGGGGTCACTTCTCAGGGGTTTCTTTTATTATTTCACATCAAAGCCTCTGCAATTGTGAACCAATACTTTATAAGTCGCCAAATTAGGCCTCAATTTTACATGGTACTCTTTCACTCCTGAGCCCTGTCGAATGTCCAGGCAAAAGATTAGGGCCACATGTAGGGTGATTCTAAAACAGGGAAACACCGCATAATAATTGAGAGCTGTCTTGTTATGGTGGCACAAGCCGGGCACCACATATTGGCGTATCTAAGGAAAAATTCCCATTTTCATTCTCCCACATCGTGTGCACACGAATTTCTGCAAAACACCTGTGGGGTTAACATGCTCACTACACCCCTAGGTGAATACCTTGAGGGTGTTGTTTCCAAAATGGGGTCACTTCTGGGGGGGATCCACTGTTTTGGTCCCACAGGGACTTTGCAAATGCAACATAGCGACCAGAAACCAAATGCAGCAAAATCTGTACACCAAAAGCAAATGGCGCTCCTTCCCTTCTGAGCCCTGCCGTGTGCCCAAACAGCATTTTACGACCACGTGTGGGGTATTGCCGTACTCCAGAGAAGTTGCTTTACAAGCGTTGGGGTTCTTTTTTTCCTTTATTTGTTGAGAAAATTAAAAATTTGGAGCTAAAGCTACGTCTTATTGAAGAAAAAGGATTTTTTTTATTTTCACTGCCCAATTCTAATAAAATCTATGAAACACCTGTGGGGGCAAAATGCTCACTACGCCCCTAGGTGAATTCCTCAAGGGGTGTCGTTTTCTCAATGGAGTCACTTTTTTGGCGGTTTCACTGTTTTGGTACCTCAGGGGCTTTGCAAATGTGACATGGCCTCCACAAACCATTCCTGCTAAATTTGAGCTCCAAAAGCCAAATGGCGCTCTTTCCCTTCTAAGCTCCGCCGTGTGTCCAAACATCCGTTTATAACCACATGTGGGGTATTGTTTTACTCGGGAGAAATTGCTTTACAAATGTTGTGGTGCTTTTTCTCCTTTAGTCCTCGTGGAAATTAGAAAAAATTAGCTAAACCTACATAATCTTTGAAAGAATGACGATTTTTATTTTCACGGCCTACTTCCAATAATTTCTGCAAAAAACCTGCGGGGTCAAAATGCTCACTATACCCCTAGATAATTTCCTCAAGGGGTGTAGTTTCCAAAATGGGGTCACTTTTGGTGGATTTCCACTGTTTTGGCACCGAAAGAGCCCTACAAACCTGACATGGAGCCTAAAATATTTTCTAATAAAAAGGAGGCCCAAAATCCACTGGGTGCTCCTTTGCTTCTGAGGCCGGTGCTTCAGTCCATTACTGCACTAGAGCCACATGTGGGATATTTCTAAAAACTGCAGAATCTGGGCAATAAATATTGAGTTGCGTTTCTCTGGTAAAAACTTCTGTGTTACAAAAAAAATAGAATAAAAATGAATTTCTGCAAAAAAAAAATGAAATTTGAAAATTTCACCTCTACGTTGCTTTAATTCCTGTGAAACGTTTAAAGGGTTAAGAAACTTTCTAAATGCTGTTTTGAATACTTTGAGGGGTGAAGATTTTAAAATGGGGTGACTTTTTGGCGGTTTCTAATATATAAGGCCCTAAAAGCCGCTTCACAACTGAACTGGCCCCTGTAAAAATAGCCTTTTGAAATTTTCTTGAAAATGTGAGAAATTGCTGCTAAAGTTCTAAGCCTTGTAACGTCCTAGAAAAATAAAAGGATGTTCAAAAAACGATGCAAATATAAAGTAGACATATGGGTGATGTTAATTAGCAACAATTTTGTGTGGTATAACTGCCTGTCTTACAAGCAGATACATTTACATTTAGAAAAATGCAAATTTTTGCAATTTTTCACCAAATTTTGGTGTTTTTCACTGGTAAATATTGAATTTATCGACCACATTTTTCCACTATCATAAAGTCCAATGTGTCACGAGAAAACAATCTCAGAATCACTTTGATAGGTAAAAGCGTTCCGGAGTTATTACCACATAAAGTGAAATATGTCAGATTTGAAAAAATGGGTCTGGTCCTGAAGGCCAAAATGAGCTTGGTCCTGAAGGGGTTAATGATGTTAGTAAAAATAATTGTTACATCTTTGGCCAACTGTAAAAGTAACAATGTAACGCTGGTGTTTGTTGTTGTTGTTGCAAAACTTCAACATAAATGGCACGGTGCAGGCGAAACGCGAGTCGGGCTGATTTTTGCTGAATGCCAAATGAATCTTATGTTTTGTTACATATCGTTTTATAACCGTTGTTTGTGAGTGAATAAATCCCACCGAGAATTATTTTATTCGGTTTGAGGTTTTATTCCATTATGTCCGTATGGTTTTCTCTAGAATAGTGACCGCACTTCACATAAGATCACAACGGGCGGGATTTGTGGGGACTGATGTTTATTGCTGGAGCAGGAGAAGAAAAACTGTTACCACCTTTTTAAGAAATCGGTCCTTTTCTTTACCCTGTTGCTGCCCCCGGTTGTTATTGCTTGTGGGTGGATATAATGCATAGTTCTGATATTGTGCTTTCAGACCGGTGTAATACAGACATGTTTTTGCTGACCGCGCTCCCATACTTTATATGGAATCTGGCCCGCACATGCTGGTGGCTGTCTGCAGCCGTCAGTGCCCGTTATCACGGACCATGATTACGGCACGGTCGTGTGCTGGGGGCCTTAGGCTGGCGTCACATGACCATGTTACGTCCGTAATGTACGGAACGTATTTTGGCCGGAAGACCCGGAGCGAACTCAGTGCAGGGAGCCGGGCTCCTAGCATCATAGTTATGTACGACGCTAGGAGTCCCTGCCTCTCTGCAGGACAACTGTCCCGTACTGAAAACATGATTACAGTACAGGACAGTAGTTCCACGGAGAGGCAGGGACTCCTAGCGTCGTACATCACTATGATGAGCCCGGCTCCCTGCACTGAGTTCGCTCCGGGTCTTCCGGCCAAAATACGTTCCGTACATTACGGATGTAACATGCTCGTGGGAACCCAGCCTCAGACTGCAAATCCCAACCCGACGACTTGTGTAACATTCTGAACTACCATCATAGATCTATTACCAAGGAAAGAGACCACAGAGTCTATAAGTCAAAAAATAAAACATAGATTTTTATTTCTTAAATTCTAAAAATTCACATACATGAAATATTAAAAATGAATCTCAACAGATGACAAAAAACGCTAAACAAAAAAAATATCAAATATGTGAACCTTTATGGAACACAAAGAGCGAGTGCATCGTGCAAGGTAAGTATCGAACGTCTGCATGTCTAATTGTCCAGATATTAGAGCTACGCTGTGGACAGCCCCACAGGAAATACTGACGGGAAAGAGGATATTGGGACTGAATCTCCTTGACAATATTCTGTTGAAATACATTCTAATTCGATAATGTTACTCAATAAAAGTTCTTTGGGGGAGGGGTGAATATTTTTTCCCGGTATTTGTATTTTTACTAAATGGCCCCGAAGGACCCCAGGATAAGTATAAATTATCTGTTCTACTCGTTCTGAGATCCTGGTTGTTTGCAGCAGATTTCCATGGAAACAGACACTGGATAATTGGACGGCAGGAAGAGCCAGTGACACAATTAGCGCAATATCCCCATTAAACGGTCAGGTGTTGGGGACAGATAAAGTGAACATCAGGTCATTTCAGCGGAAAATCAACTTTAACATTTGATATGTCGGCAATAAACAAGTAACGGGAACAATCGCTTTAAGTCGCCAAAACGACGAAGTCCGAAATTGTCATTTTCTTGAACCAAAAGAGAACAACGCAGAATAATAAGCTGATGGGAGGCCGGAGAATCCTGTGTATCCAGCCGTGTCCTCATCTCCAGGACCCCCAGAGTGATGTGCAGGTCCCAGCATGTCCTCCCGACCCTCCTTCATGCTGGGACTGACCGCATCACTGAATATAATGGGATCAGCGGCAGGGACCGCACGTGCTGGGTGACCATGGACGTATTTCTGGTGACCATGTTACAATAATCTGCAGAGAAGCAAGAAGGAAATTCCCTGTAGATAATCTAATATAACCAGCATGTCTCCATATAACAGTATACTTCTATACAACCAATATATACCGCCATATAACCAGTATACTTCTATACAACCAATATATACCGCCATAGAACAGTATACTTCTATACAACCAATATATACCCCATATAACCAGTATATACCCCATATAACAGTATACTTCTATACAACCAATATATATACCTCCATATAACAGTATACTTCTATACAACCAATATATACCGCCATAGAACAGTATACTTCTATACAACCAATATATACCCCATATAACCAGTATATACCCCATATAACAGTATACTTCTATACAACCAATATATACCCCATATAACAGTATACTTCTATACAACCAATATATACCGCATATAACAGTGTACTTCTATACAACCAATATATATACCTCCATATAACAGTATACTTCTATACAACCAATATATACCTCCATATAACCAGTATATACCCCATATAACAGTATACTTCTATACAACCAATATATACCTCCATAGAACAGTATACTTCTATACAACCAATATATACCCCATATAACAGTATACTTCTATACAACCAATATATACCCCATATAACAGTCTACTTCTATACAACCAATATATACCTCCATATAACCAGTATATACCCCATATAACAGTATACTTCTATACAACCAATATATACCTCCATATAACAGTATACTTCTATACAACCAATATATACCGCATATAACAGTATACTTCTATACAACCAATATATACCTCCACATAACCAATATATACCTCCATATAACAGTGTACTTCTATACAACCAATATATACCTCCATAGAACAGTATACTTCTATACAACCAATATATACCCCATATAACAGTATATAACCAATATATACCTCCATATAACAGTATACTTCTATACAACCAATATATACCTCCATATAACCAGTATATACCCCATATAGCAGTATACTTCTATACAACCAATATATACCCCATATAACAGTATACTTCTATACAACCAATATATACCTCCATATAACCAGTATATACCCCATATAGCAGTATACTTCTATACAACCAATATATACCCCATATAACAGTATACTTCTATACAACCAATATATACCTCCATATAACCAGTATATACCCCATATAACAGTATACTTCTATACAACCAATATATACCCCATATAACAGTATACTTCTATACAACGAATATATACCTCCATATAACCAGTATATACCTCCATATATCCAGTATACACCTCCACATAACCAATATATACCTCCATATAACAGTATACTTCTATACAACCAATATATATACCTCCATATAACCAGTATACACCTCCACATAACCAATATATACCTCCATATAATAGTATACTTCTATACAACCAATATATACCTCCATATAACAGTATACTTCTATACAACCAATATATATACCTCCATATAACCAGTATATACCTCCATATAACCAGTATATACCTCCACATAACCAATATATACCTCCATATAATAGTATACTTCTATACAACCAATATATACCCCATATAACAGTCTACTTCTATACAACGAATATATACCTCCATATAACCAGTATATACCCCATATAACAGTATACTTCTATACAACCAATATATATATACCTCCATATAACCAGTATATACCCCATATAACAGTATACTTCTATACAACCAATATATACCTCCATAGAACAGTATACTTCTATACAACCAATATATACCGCATATAACAGTATACTTCTATACAACCAATATATACCCCATATAACAGTATACTTCTATACAACCAATATATACCCCATATAACAGTATACTTCTATACAACCAATATATACCCCATATAACAGTGTACTTCTATACAACCAATATATACCTCCATATAACCAGTATATACCCCATATAACAGTATACTTCTATACAACCAATATATACCGCATATAACAGTATACTTCTATACAACGAATATATACCTCCATATAACCAGTATATACCTCCATATATCCAGTATACACCTCCACATAACCAATATATACCTCCATATAACAGTGTACTTCTATACAACCAATATATACCTCCATAGAACAGTATACTTCTATACAACCAATATATACCCCATATAACAGTATATAACCAATATATACCTCCATATAACAGTCTACTTCTATACAACCAATATATACCTCCATATAACCAGTATATACCCCATATAGCAGTAAACTTCTATACAACCAATATATACCGCATATAACAGTATACTTCTATACAACGAATATATACCTCCATATAACCAGTATATACCTCCATATAACAGTATACTTCTACACAACCAATATATACCCCATATAACCAGTATATACCTCCATATATCCAGTATACACCTCCACATAACCAATATATACATCCATAGAACAGTATACTTCTATACAACCAATATATACCCCATATAACAGTATACTTCTATACAACCAATATATACCCCATATAACAGTCTACTTCTATACAACCAATATATACCTCCATATAACCAGTATATACCCCATATAACAGTATACTTCTATACAACCAATATATACCTCCATATAACCAGTATATACCCCATATAACAGTATACTTCTATACAACCAATATATACCTCCACATAACCAATATATACCTCCATATAACAGTGTACTTCTATACAACCAATATATACCCCATATAACAGTATACAACCAATATATACCTCCATAGAACAGTATACTTCTATACAACCAATATATACCCCATATAACAGTATATAACCAATATATACCTCCATATAACAGTATACTTCTATACAACCAATATATACCTCCATATAACCAGTATATACCCCATATAGCAGTATACTTCTATACAACCAATATATACCCCATATAACAGTATACTTCTATACAACCAATATATACCTCCATATAACCAGTATATACCCCATATAGCAGTATACTTCTATACAACCAATATATACCCCATATAACAGTATACTTCTATACAACCAATATATACCTCCATATAACCAGTATATACCCCATATAACAGTATACTTCTATACAACCAATATATACCCCATATAACAGTATACTTCTATACAACGAATATATACCTCCATATAACCAGTATATACCTCCATATATCCAGTATACACCTCCACATAACCAATATATACCTCCATATAACAGTATACTTCTATACAACCAATATATATACCTCCATATAACCAGTATACACCTCCACATAACCAATATATACCTCCATATAATAGTATACTTCTATACAACCAATATATACCTCCATATAACAGTATACTTCTATACAACCAATATATATACCTCCATATAACCAGTATATACCTCCATATAACTAGTATATACCTCCACATAACCAATATATACCTCCATATAATAGTATACTTCTATACAACCAATATATACCCCATATAACAGTATACTTCTATACAACCAATATATACCCCATATAACAGTCTACTTCTATACAACGAATATATACCTCCATATAACCAGTATATACCCCATATAACAGTATACTTCTATACAACCAATATATATATACCTCCATATAACCAGTATATACCCCATATAACAGTATACTTCTATACAACCAATATATACCTCCATAGAACAGTATACTTCTATACAACCAATATATACCGCATATAACAGTATACTTCTATACAACCAATATATACCCCATATAACAGTATACTTCTATACAACCAATATATACCCCATATAACAGTATACTTCTATACAACCAATATATACCCCATATAACAGTGTACTTCTATACAACCAATATATACCTCCATATAACAGTATACTTCTATACAACGAATATATACCTCCATATAACCAGTATATACCTCCATATATCCAGTATACACCTCCACATAACCAATATATACCTCCATATAACAGTGTACTTCTATACAACCAATATATACCTCCATAGAACAGTATACTTCTATACAACCAATATATACCCCATATAACAGTATATAACCAATATATACCTCCATATAACAGTCTACTTCTATACAACCAATATATACCTCCATATAACCAGTATATACCCCATATAGCAGTAAACTTCTATACAACCAATATATACCGCATATAACAGTATACTTCTATACAACGAATATATACCTCCATATAACCAGTATATACCTCCATATAACAGTATACTTCTACACAACCAATATATACCCCATATAACCAGTATATACCTCCATATATCCAGTATACACCTCCACATAACCAATATATACCTCCATATAATAGTATACTTCTATACAACCAATATATACCTCCATAGAACAGTATACTTCTATACAACCAATATATACCGCATATAACCAGTATATACCCCATATAACAGTATACTTCTATACAACCAATATATACCCCATATAACAGTATACTTCTATACAACCAATATATACCCCATATAACAGTATACTTCTATACAACCAATATATATACCTCCATATTAGGCTGGGTTCACACGTGGCGGAATTTCACTTGAATTCCGCTGCGGACACTCCGCAGCGTTAATCCGCAGCGGAGCCGTTTCTCCATTGACTTCCACTTCTATTTAGAAGTGTTCGTTTAGACGAGGCGTAAAATTCCGCTGCGGAGCATAGGCTGCGGTGCGGAATTTGGTGTCCGCAGCATGCTCTGTCTGTTGCGGAGTTGTGGCGGACTGGTTGCGGACTCATGGCGGAATTTCTCCATTGACTTCAATGGAGATTCTAAGTTCCACAATGAAGTCTGCAGCTGTCATGCACATGTTATGTGTGCTGCGGATGCGTCTTGCTTTTTTGACATGTCATTTCTTCATTCTGGCTGGACCTATGTATTTCTAGGTCTACAGCCAGACTGAGGAAGTCAATGGGGCTCCCGTAATTACGGGAGCGTTGCTAGGAGACGTCAGTAAATAGTCACTGTCCAGGGTGCTGAAAGAGTTAAGCGATCGGCAGTAACTGTTTCTGCCCCCTGGACAGTGACTACCGATCCCAATATACAGAAACCTGTCAAAAAACTAGAAGATCATACTTACCGAGAACTCCCTGCTTCTGTCTCCAGTCCGGCTTCCCAGGATGACGTTTCAGTCCAAGTGACGGCTGCAGCCAATCGCAGCCAATCACAGGCCAATCACAGGCTGCAGCCAATCACAGGCCAATCACAGGCTGCAGCGGTCACATGGACTGCCACGTCATCCAGGGAGGTCGGGCTGGATAGCGAAAGAGGGACGCGTCACCAAGACAACGGCTGGTGAGTATGAAATTCGTTTACTTTCACTAGGGAAAGTGCTGTCCCTTCTCTCTATCCTGCACTGATACAGAGAAGGGAAGCACTTTTACCGCAGTCCGCAGCAGCTAGTCCGCATCAATTTACTGCACATTTTGGGAAGATCCGCCACAGAATCTGCAACGCAGATTCTGTGCGCCATTGATGCGGACAGTTGCGGAGGAAATCCGCCACGTGTGGTCATGCCCTAACCAGTATATAACCAATATATACCTCCATATAACAGTGTACTTCTATACAACCAATATATACAGTGAAGGAAATAAGTATTTGATCCCTTGCTGATTTTGTAAGTTTGCCCGCTGTCAAAGACATGAACAGTCTAGAATTTTTAGGCTAGGTTAATTTTACCAGTGAGAGATAGATTATATAAAAATAAAAAAAAAGAAAATCACATAGTCAAAATGATATCTATTTATTTGCATTGTGCACAGAGAAATAAGTATGTGACCCCCGACCAACCATTAAGAGTTCAGCCTCCTCCAGACCAGTTACACGCTCCAAATCAACTTGGTGCCTGCATTATAGACAGCTCTTACATGGTCACCTGTATAAAAGACTCCTGTCCACAGACTCAATGAATCAGTCTGACTCTAACCTCTACAACATGGGCAAGACCAAAGAGCTTTCTAAGGATGTCAGGGACAAGATCATAGACCTGCACAAGGCTGGAATGGGCTACAAAACCATAAGTAAGACGCTGGGTGAGAAGGAGACAACTGTTGGTGCAATAGTAAGAAAATGGAAGACATACAAAATGACTGTCAATCCACATCGATCTGGGGCTCCATGCAAAATCTCACCTCGTGGGGTATCCTTGATCCTGAGGAAAGTGAGAGCTCAGCCGAAAACTACACGGGGGGAACTTGTTAATGATCTCAAGGCAGCTGGGACCACAGTCACCAAGAAAACCATTGGTAACACATTATGCCGTAATGGATTAAAATCCTGCAGTGCCCGCAAGGTCCCCCTGCTCAAGAAGGCACATGTACAGGCCCGTCTGAAGTTTGCAAATGAACATCTGGATGATTCTGAGAGTGATTTGGAGAAGGTGCTGTGGTCAGATGAGACTAAAATTGAGCTCTTTGGCATTAACTCAACTCGCCGTGTTTGGAGGAAGAGAAATGCTGCCTATGACCCAAAGAACACCGTCCCCACTGTCAAGCATGGAGGTGGAAACATTATGTTTTGGGGGTGTTTCTCTGCTAAGGGCACAGGACTACTTCACCGCATCAATGGGAGAATGGATGGAGCCATGTACCGTCAAATCCTGAGTGACAACCTCCTTCCCTCCACCAGGACATTAAAAATGGCACGTGGCTGGGTCTTCCAGCACGACAATGACCCGAAACATACAGCCAAGGCAACAAAAGAGTGGATCAAAAAGAAGCACATTAAGGTCATGGAGTGGCCTAGCCAGTCTCCAGACCTTAATCCCATCGAAAACGTATGGAGGGAGCTGAAGATCCGAGTTGCCAAGCGACAGCCTCGAAATCTTAATGATTTACAGATGATCTGCAAAGAGGAGTGGGCCAAAATTCCATCTAACATGTGTGCAAACCTCATCATCAACTACAAAAAACGTCTGACTGCTGTGCTTGCCAACAAGGGTTTTGCCACCAAGTATTAAGTCTTGTTTGCCAAAGGGATCAAATACTTATTTCTCTGTGCACAATGCAAATAAATATATATAATTTTGACTATGTGATTTTCTCTTTTTTTTTTATATATAATCTATCTCTCACTGGTATTAACCTAGCCTCAAAATTCTAGACTGTTCATGTCTTTGACAGTGGGCAAACTTACAAAATCAGCAAGGGATCAAATACTTATTTCCTTCACTGTACCCCATATAACAGTATACTTCTATACAACCAATATATATACCTCCATATAACCAGTATATAACCAATATATACCTCCATATAACAGTGTACTTCTATACAACCAATATATACCTCCATAGAACAGTATACTTCTATACAACCAATATATACCCCATATAACAGTATACTTCTATACAACCAATACATACCGCATATAACAGTGTACTTCTATACAACCAATATATTCCTCCATATAACCAGTATATAACCAATATATACCTCCATATAATAGTATACTTCTATACAACCAATATATACCCCATATAACAGTATACTTCTATACAACCAATATATATACCTCCATATAACCAGTATATAACCAATATATACCTCCATATAACAGTATACTTCTATACAACCAATATATATACCTCCATATAACCAGTATATAACCAATATATACCTCCATATAACAGTATACTTCTATACAACCAATATATATACCTCCATATAACCAGTATATAACCAATATATACCTCCATAGAACAGTATACTTCTATACAACCAATATATACCTCCATAGAACAGTATACTTCTATACAACCAATATATACCCCATATAACAGTATACTTCTATACAACCAATACATACCGCATATAACAGTATACTTCTATACAACCAATATATACCCCATATAACAGTATACTTCTATACAACCAATATATACCCCATATAACAGTGTACTTCTATACAACCAATATATACCTCCATATAACCAGTATATACCCCATATAACAGTATACTTCTATACAACCAATATATACCGCATATAACAGTATACTTCTATACAACGAATATATACCTCCATATAACCAGTATATACCTCCATATATCCAGTATACACCTCCACATAACCAATATATACCTCCATATAACAGTGTACTTCTATACAACCAATATATACCTCCATAGAACAGTATACTTCTATACAACCAATATATACCCCATATAACAGTATATAACCAATATATACCTCCATATAACAGTCTACTTCTATACAACCAATATATACCTCCATATAACCAGTATATACCCCATATAGCAGTAAACTTCTATACAACCAATATATACCGCATATAACAGTATACTTCTATACAACGAATATATACCTCCATATAACCAGTATATACCTCCATATAACAGTATACTTCTACACAACCAATATATACCCCATATAACCAGTATATACCTCCATATATCCAGTATACACCTCCACATAACCAATATATACATCCATAGAACAGTATACTTCTATACAACCAATATATACCCCATATAACAGTATACTTCTATACAACCAATATATACCCCATATAACAGTCTACTTCTATACAACCAATATATACCTCCATATAACCAGTATATACCCCATATAACAGTATACTTCTATACAACCAATATATACCTCCATATAACCAGTATATACCCCATATAACAGTATACTTCTATACAACCAATATATACCTCCACATAACCAATATATACCTCCATATAACAGTGTACTTCTATACAACCAATATATACCCCATATAACAGTATACAACCAATATATACCTCCATAGAACAGTATACTTCTATACAACCAATATATACCCCATATAACAGTATATAACCAATATATACCTCCATATAACAGTATACTTCTATACAACCAATATATACCTCCATATAACCAGTATATACCCCATATAGCAGTATACTTCTATACAACCAATATATACCCCATATAACAGTATACTTCTATACAACCAATATATACCTCCATATAACCAGTATATACCCCATATAGCAGTATACTTCTATACAACCAATATATACCCCATATAACAGTATACTTCTATACAACCAATATATACCTCCATATAACCAGTATATACCCCATATAACAGTATACTTCTATACAACCAATATATACCCCATATAACAGTATACTTCTATACAACGAATATATACCTCCATATAACCAGTATATACCTCCATATATCCAGTATACACCTCCACATAACCAATATATACCTCCATATAACAGTATACTTCTATACAACCAATATATATACCTCCATATAACCAGTATACACCTCCACATAACCAATATATACCTCCATATAATAGTATACTTCTATACAACCAATATATACCTCCATATAACAGTATACTTCTATACAACCAATATATATACCTCCATATAACCAGTATATACCTCCATATAACTAGTATATACCTCCACATAACCAATATATACCTCCATATAATAGTATACTTCTATACAACCAATATATACCCCATATAACAGTATACTTCTATACAACCAATATATACCCCATATAACAGTCTACTTCTATACAACGAATATATACCTCCATATAACCAGTATATACCCCATATAACAGTATACTTCTATACAACCAATATATATATACCTCCATATAACCAGTATATACCCCATATAACAGTATACTTCTATACAACCAATATATACCTCCATAGAACAGTATACTTCTATACAACCAATATATACCGCATATAACAGTATACTTCTATACAACCAATATATACCCCATATAACAGTATACTTCTATACAACCAATATATACCCCATATAACAGTATACTTCTATACAACCAATATATACCCCATATAACAGTGTACTTCTATACAACCAATATATACCTCCATATAACAGTATACTTCTATACAACGAATATATACCTCCATATAACCAGTATATACCTCCATATATCCAGTATACACCTCCACATAACCAATATATACCTCCATATAACAGTGTACTTCTATACAACCAATATATACCTCCATAGAACAGTATACTTCTATACAACCAATATATACCCCATATAACAGTATATAACCAATATATACCTCCATATAACAGTCTACTTCTATACAACCAATATATACCTCCATATAACCAGTATATACCCCATATAGCAGTAAACTTCTATACAACCAATATATACCGCATATAACAGTATACTTCTATACAACGAATATATACCTCCATATAACCAGTATATACCTCCATATAACAGTATACTTCTACACAACCAATATATACCCCATATAACCAGTATATACCTCCATATATCCAGTATACACCTCCACATAACCAATATATACCTCCATATAATAGTATACTTCTATACAACCAATATATACCTCCATAGAACAGTATACTTCTATACAACCAATATATACCGCATATAACCAGTATATACCCCATATAACAGTATACTTCTATACAACCAATATATACCCCATATAACAGTATACTTCTATACAACCAATATATACCCCATATAACAGTATACTTCTATACAACCAATATATATACCTCCATATTAGGCTGGGTTCACACGTGGCGGAATTTCACTTGAATTCCGCTGCGGACACTCCGCAGCGTTAATCCGCAGCGGAGCCGTTTCTCCATTGACTTCCACTTCTATTTAGAAGTGTTCGTTTAGACGAGGCGTAAAATTCCGCTGCGGAGCATAGGCTGCGGTGCGGAATTTGGTGTCCGCAGCATGCTCTGTCTGTTGCGGAGTTGTGGCGGACTGGTTGCGGACTCATGGCGGAATTTCTCCATTGACTTCAATGGAGATTCTAAGTTCCACAATGAAGTCTGCAGCTGTCATGCACATGTTATGTGTGCTGCGGATGCGTCTTGCTTTTTTGACATGTCATTTCTTCATTCTGGCTGGACCTATGTATTTCTAGGTCTACAGCCAGACTGAGGAAGTCAATGGGGCTCCCGTAATTACGGGAGCGTTGCTAGGAGACGTCAGTAAATAGTCACTGTCCAGGGTGCTGAAAGAGTTAAGCGATCGGCAGTAACTGTTTCTGCCCCCTGGACAGTGACTACCGATCCCAATATACAGAAACCTGTCAAAAAACTAGAAGATCATACTTACCGAGAACTCCCTGCTTCTGTCTCCAGTCCGGCTTCCCAGGATGACGTTTCAGTCCAAGTGACGGCTGCAGCCAATCGCAGCCAATCACAGGCCAATCACAGGCTGCAGCCAATCACAGGCCAATCACAGGCTGCAGCGGTCACATGGACTGCCACGTCATCCAGGGAGGTCGGGCTGGATAGCGAAAGAGGGACGCGTCACCAAGACAACGGCTGGTGAGTATGAAATTCGTTTACTTTCACTAGGGAAAGTGCTGTCCCTTCTCTCTATCCTGCACTGATACAGAGAAGGGAAGCACTTTTACCGCAGTCCGCAGCAGCTAGTCCGCATCAATTTACTGCACATTTTGGGAAGATCCGCCACAGAATCTGCAACGCAGATTCTGTGCGCCATTGATGCGGACAGTTGCGGAGGAAATCCGCCACGTGTGGTCATGCCCTAACCAGTATATAACCAATATATACCTCCATATAACAGTGTACTTCTATACAACCAATATATACAGTGAAGGAAATAAGTATTTGATCCCTTGCTGATTTTGTAAGTTTGCCCGCTGTCAAAGACATGAACAGTCTAGAATTTTTAGGCTAGGTTAATTTTACCAGTGAGAGATAGATTATATAAAAATAAAAAAAAAGAAAATCACATAGTCAAAATGATATCTATTTATTTGCATTGTGCACAGAGAAATAAGTATGTGACCCCCGACCAACCATTAAGAGTTCAGCCTCCTCCAGACCAGTTACACGCTCCAAATCAACTTGGTGCCTGCATTATAGACAGCTCTTACATGGTCACCTGTATAAAAGACTCCTGTCCACAGACTCAATGAATCAGTCTGACTCTAACCTCTACAACATGGGCAAGACCAAAGAGCTTTCTAAGGATGTCAGGGACAAGATCATAGACCTGCACAAGGCTGGAATGGGCTACAAAACCATAAGTAAGACGCTGGGTGAGAAGGAGACAACTGTTGGTGCAATAGTAAGAAAATGGAAGACATACAAAATGACTGTCAATCCACATCGATCTGGGGCTCCATGCAAAATCTCACCTCGTGGGGTATCCTTGATCCTGAGGAAAGTGAGAGCTCAGCCGAAAACTACACGGGGGGAACTTGTTAATGATCTCAAGGCAGCTGGGACCACAGTCACCAAGAAAACCATTGGTAACACATTATGCCGTAATGGATTAAAATCCTGCAGTGCCCGCAAGGTCCCCCTGCTCAAGAAGGCACATGTACAGGCCCGTCTGAAGTTTGCAAATGAACATCTGGATGATTCTGAGAGTGATTTGGAGAAGGTGCTGTGGTCAGATGAGACTAAAATTGAGCTCTTTGGCATTAACTCAACTCGCCGTGTTTGGAGGAAGAGAAATGCTGCCTATGACCCAAAGAACACCGTCCCCACTGTCAAGCATGGAGGTGGAAACATTATGTTTTGGGGGTGTTTCTCTGCTAAGGGCACAGGACTACTTCACCGCATCAATGGGAGAATGGATGGAGCCATGTACCGTCAAATCCTGAGTGACAACCTCCTTCCCTCCACCAGGACATTAAAAATGGCACGTGGCTGGGTCTTCCAGCACGACAATGACCCGAAACATACAGCCAAGGCAACAAAAGAGTGGATCAAAAAGAAGCACATTAAGGTCATGGAGTGGCCTAGCCAGTCTCCAGACCTTAATCCCATCGAAAACGTATGGAGGGAGCTGAAGATCCGAGTTGCCAAGCGACAGCCTCGAAATCTTAATGATTTACAGATGATCTGCAAAGAGGAGTGGGCCAAAATTCCATCTAACATGTGTGCAAACCTCATCATCAACTACAAAAAACGTCTGACTGCTGTGCTTGCCAACAAGGGTTTTGCCACCAAGTATTAAGTCTTGTTTGCCAAAGGGATCAAATACTTATTTCTCTGTGCACAATGCAAATAAATATATATAATTTTGACTATGTGATTTTCTCTTTTTTTTTTATATATAATCTATCTCTCACTGGTATTAACCTAGCCTCAAAATTCTAGACTGTTCATGTCTTTGACAGTGGGCAAACTTACAAAATCAGCAAGGGATCAAATACTTATTTCCTTCACTGTACCCCATATAACAGTATACTTCTATACAACCAATATATATACCTCCATATAACCAGTATATAACCAATATATACCTCCATATAACAGTGTACTTCTATACAACAAATATATACCTCCATAGAACAGTATACTTCTATACAACCAATATATACCTCCATAGAACAGTATACTTCTATACAACCAATATATACCCCATATAACAGTATACTTCTATACAACCAATACATACCGCATATAACAGTGTACTTCTATACAACCAATATATTCCTCCATATAACCAGTATATAACCAATATATACCTCCATATAATAGTATACTTCTATACAACCAATATATACCCCATATAACAGTATACTTCTATACAACCAATATATATACCTCCATATAACCAGTATATAACCAATATATACCTCCATATAACAGTATACTTCTATACAACCAATATATATACCTCCATATAACCAGTATATAACCAATATATACCTCCATATAACAGTATACTTCTATACAACCAATATATATACCTCCATATAACCAGTATATAACCAATATATACCTCCATAGAACAGTATACTTCTATACAACCAATATATACCTCCATAGAACAGTATACTTCTATACAACCAATATATACCCCATATAACAGTATACTTCTATACAACCAATACATACCGCATATAACAGTATACTTCTATACAACCAATATATTCCTCCATATAACCAGTATATAACCAATATATACCTCCATATAATAGTATACTTCTATACAACCAATATATACCGCCATATAACCAGTATATACCCCATATAACAGTATACTTCTATACAACCAATATATACCCCATATAACAGTATACTTCTACACAACCAATATATACCTTCATATAACCAGTATATACCCCATATAACAGTATACTTCTATACAACCAATATATACCGCATATAACAGTATACTTCTATACAACCAATATATACCGCATATAACAGTATACTTCTATACAACCAATATATACCTCCATATAACCAGTATATACCTCCATATAACAGTATACTTCTATACAACAAGTATATACCTCCGTATAACAGTATACTTCTATACAACCAATATATACCTCCATATAACCAGTATATACCTCCATATAACAGTATACTTCTACACAACCAATATATACCACATATAACAGTATACTTCTATACAACCAATATATACCTCCATAGAACCAGTATACTTCTATACAACCAATATATACCTCCATATAACCAGTATATAACCAATATATACCTCCATATAACAGTAAACATCTATACAACCAATATATACCCCATATAACAGTCTACTTCTATACAACCAATACATACCCCATATAACAGAATACTTCTATACAACCAATATATTCCTCCATATAACCAGTATATACCCCATATAACAGTATACTTCTATACAACCAATATATATACCTCCATATAACCAGTATATACCTCCATATAACAGTGTACTTCTATACAACCAATATATACCGCCATATAACCAGTATATACCCCATATAACAGTATACTTCTATACAACCAATATATACCCCATATAACAGTATACTTCTATACAACGAATATATACCTCCATATAACCAGTATATACCTCCATATAACAGTATACTTCTATACAACCAGTATATACCGCCATATAACTATACTTCTACACAACCAATATATACCGCATATAACAGTATACTTCTATACACCCAATATATACCTCCATATAACAGTATACTTCTATACAACCAATATATACCGCTATATAACCAGTATATACCCCATATAACAGTATACTTCTATACAACCAATATATACCCCATATAACAGTATACTTCTATACAACGAATATATACCTCCATATAACCAGTATATACCTCCATATAACAGTATACTTCTATACAATCAATATATACCTCCATATAACCAGTATATACCTCCATATAACAGTGTACTTCTATAGAACCAATATATACCTCCATAGAACAGTATACTTCTATACAACAAGTATATACCTCCATATAACAGTATACTTCTATACAACCAGTATATACCGCCATATAACTATACTTCTACACAACCAATATATAGCTCCACATACCCAGTATATAACTCCATATATCCAGTATATCTCTATGCAACTAATATATACCTCCATATAACCAGTATAAACCTCCATATAACCAGTATATACCTCCATATAATCAGTATACCTCCATATAACCAGTATACCCCATATAACCAGTATATACCCCATATAACTAGTACACCCCCATATAACCAGTATATACCTCCATATAACCAGTATATACCTCCATGTAACCAGTATATACCTCCATATAACTATTATACCTTAATATAACCAGTACACCCCCATATAACCAGTATATACCTCCATATAACCAGTATATACCTTTATAAAACTGTCATAATCCAAGGAAGGAGGTAGCACTCCAATGTACAAGCAATGTTTCACCTTTCCAATGAAGGCATTATCAAATATACCTCCATATAACCAGTACACCCCATATAACCAGTATATACCTCCATATAACCAGTATACACCCCCATATAACCAGTATATACCTCCATATTACCAGTATAAACCTCCATATAACCAGTATACACCTCCATATAACCAGTACACCCCCATATAACCAGTATATACCTCCATATAACCAGTACACCCCATATAACCAGTATATACCTCCTAATAACCAGTATACCTTCATATAACCAGTACACCCCCATATAACCAGTATATACCTCCATATAACCAGTACACCTTCATATAACCAGTATATACCTCCATATAACCAGTATACCTTCATATAACCAGTACACCCCCATATAACCAGTACACCTTCATATAACCAGTACACCCCATATAACCTGTATATACCTCCATATAACCAGTATATACCTCCATATAACCAGCATATACCTCCATATAACCAGTACACCTTCATATAACCAGTACACCCCCATATAACCAGTATATACCCCATATAACTAGTACACCCCCATATAACCAGTATATACCTCCATATAACCAGTACACCCCATATAACCAGTATATACGTCCATATAACCAGTATATACCTCCAAATAACCAGTATATAACTCCATATATCCAGTACATATCCATATAACCAGTACACCTCCATACAACCAGTACACCCCCATATAACCAGTATATACCTCCATATAACCAGTATATACCCCATATAACTAGTACACCCTATATAACCAGTATATACCTCCATATAACCAGTATATACCTCCATATAACCAGTATATACTTCCAAATAACCAGTATATACCTTCATATATCCAGTACATCTCCATATAACCAGTACATCCCCATATAACCAGTATACACCTCCATACAACCAGTACACCCCCATATAACTAGTATATACCTCCATATAACAGTACACCTTCATATAACCAATATATACCTCCATATAACCAGTATATACCTCCATATAACCAGTACACCCCATATAACCAGTATATACCTCCAAATAACCAGTATATAACTCCATATATCCAGTACATATCCATATAACCAGTACACCTCCATACAACCAGTACACCCCCATATAACCAGTATATACCTCCATATAACCAGTATATACCCCATATAACTAGTACACCCTATATAACCAGTATATACCTCCATATAACCAGTATATACCTCCATATAACCAGTATATACTTCCAAATAACCAGTATATACCTTCATATATCCAGTACATCTCCATATAACCAGTACATCCCCATATAACCAGTACACCTCCATACAACCAGTACACCCCCATATAACTAGTATATACCTCCATATAACCAGTATATACCTCCATATAACAGTACACCTTCATATAACCAATATATACCTCAATATAACCAGTATATACCTCCATATAACCAGTATATACCTCCATGTAACCAGTATAAACCTCCATATAACCAGTACACCCCCATATAACCAGTATACCTCCATATAACCAGTATACCTTCATATAACCAGTACACCCCTTATAACCAGTATATACCTCCATATAACCAGTATACCTTCATATAACCAGTACACCCCCATATAACCAGTACACCTCCATATAACCAGTACACCCCCATATAACCAGTATATACCCCATATAACTAGTACACCCCCATATAACCAGTATATACCCCATATAACTAGTACACCCCCATATAACCAGTATACACCTCCATATAATCAGTGTATACCTTCATATAACCAGTACACCTCCATATAACCAGTACACCCCCATATACCCAGTATAGACCTCCATATAACCAGTATATACCCCATATAACTAGTACACCCCCATATAACCAGTATATACCTCCAAATAACTAGTATATACTTCCATATAACCAGTATATACCTCCATATAACTAGTACAGCCCCAAATAACCAGTACACCTTCATATAACCAGGACACTTTCACATAACCAGTATATACCTCCATATAATCAGCATATAACCAGTATATACCCCATATAACCAGTATACACCTCCATATATCTAGTTTATACCTCCATATACCCAGTATACACCTCCATATATCCAGTGTATACCTCCATATAACCAGTATACACCACCATATATCCTGTATATACCTCCATATAACCAGTATATACCTCCATATAACCAGTATACACCTCCATATAACCAGTTTACACATCCATATAACCAGTACACCCCAATATAACCAGTAGATACCTCCATATAACCAGTACACCCCCATATAACCAGCATATACCCCATATAACTAGTATAAACCTCCATATAACCAGTATATACCTCCAGATATCCAGCATATACGTCTCTATATAACCAGTATACACCTCCATATAACCAGTACACCTTCATATAACCAATATATACCTCAATATAACCTGTATATACCTCCATATAACCTGTATATACCTCCATATAACCAGTATATACCTCCATATAACCAGTATACACCTCCATAAAACCAGTATACACCTCCATATAACCAGTTTACACATCCATATAACCAGTACACCCCAATATAACCAGTAGATACCTCCATATAACCAGTACACCCCCATATAACCAGCATATACCCCATATAACTAGTATAAACCTCCATATAAACAGTATATACCTCCAGATATCCAGCATATACGTCTCAATATAACCAGTATACACCTTCATATAACCAATATATACCTCAATATAACCTGTATATACCTCCATATAACCTGTATATACCTCCATATAACCAGTATACACCTCCATATAACGAGCATATACCCCATATAACCAGTATATACCCCCATATAACCAGTATATACCTCCATATAACAGTACACCTTCATATAAACAGTATATACCTCAATATGACCAGTATATACCTCCATATAACCAGTATATACCCCCATATAACCAGTATATACCCCCATATAACCAGTATATACCTCCATATAACAGTACACCTTCATATAACCAGTATATACCCCATATAAGCAGTATATACCTCCATATAATTAGTATATACCTCCATATAACAGTATAGCTTCGTATAACCAGTATATACCTCAATATAACCAGTATATACCTTCATATAACCACTATAAACCTCAATATAACCAGTATATACCTCCATATAACCAGTACACCCCCATATAACCAGTATATACCTCCATATAACCAGTACACCCCCATATAACCAGTATATACCTCCATATAACCAGTATAAAAATCCATATAACCAGTATACACCTCCATATAATCATTATATACCTCCATATAACAGTATACCTTCATATAACCAGTATATACCTCCATATAACTAGTATATACCTCCATATAACCTTTATATACCTCCATATAACCAGCATATACCTTCATATAACCAGTATATACCTTCATATAACCAGTATAAACCTCCATATAACCAGTATACACCTCCATATAACCAGTATACACCTCCATATAACCAGTATATACCTCCATATAATCATTATATACCTCCATATAACAGTACACCTTCATATACCCAGTATACACCTCCATATAACCAGTATATTCCTCCATATAACCAGTATACACCTCCATATAACCAGTATACACCTCCATATAACCAGTATATACCTCCATATAACCAGTATACACCTCCATATAACCAGTATACACCTCCATATAACCAGTATATACCTCCATATAACCAGTATACACCTCCATATAACCAGTATACACCTCCATATAACCAGTATATACCTCCATATAACCAGTATACACCTCGATATAACCAGCATACACCTCCATATAACCAGTATACACCTCCATATAACCAGTATACACTTCCATATATTCAGTATACACCTCCATATAACCAGTATATTCCTCCATATAACCAGTATACACCTCCATATAACCAGTATACACCTCCATATAACCAGTATTACATTGTGTTGAGCTTCATTTGTGTAAAACCTCCAGACGTGCAGAGACTCAGAAGACAAGGAGTCTATGAGGGAATACAGAGGAAACATGTTCTTCCACATTCTCCCAGGTTGACTTGTGGTGCGCTATGTACAGCAGGACAGGGGGCATCAGTGACAGCCCCGAGGTCAGTAATTCAGTGTCTCCAGTGCCAGGGAATTGACAGGTCTCCTCTGAGCAGAGGTGAAGTTCTGAGGTGTAAACGTCACCTGCTGCTCCCTTCACATGAAAATCTTCACAGGGGTCTTCTCACAACAGACCCCACACATTTTGCCCAGGAAATATAAGTCTGGGGGGGATAGAGGGGTCTGGAGAGAACAGAGGTGCATACCTCCAAACCATCCCGCTGTCCCTGGCGGCCGGTGGTATATCTCAGGTTCAACTATATCTGTATCCTCAGGGCTCAGATAAAGTTGAATCCAATGGTGGAGCAGGGAGCCATCAGCTCCCTGTTTCCCTAATTATTATGTAACGCAGTCTGTGAGCGGCTCAGCACAGACAGGCGCAATGCAGTGATGTAATTGCACCTATCTGCGCTGAGCCACTCATAGCGCAGACTGGAGGAGCAGAGGGATCTTCACTTGTCCACGGAAAAGCATTAGGTTTTTTATTTTATTATTAGGCACTATGGGGGCATTATACTGTATGGGGCAGCTATGAGGGCATTATACTGTATGGGGCAGCTATGAGGGCATTATACTTTATGGGGGTATTATACTGTGTATTGGGGGCAGCTAAGGGAGGATTATACTGTATGGGGGCAGCCATGAGGGCATAATACGTTATTGGGCAGCTATGAGGGCTTTACACTGTATGGGGGCAGCTATAAGGGCATTATATTGTATGGGGGCAGCTATAAGGGCATTATATTGTATGGGGGCAGCTAGAAGGGCATTATACTGTATGGGGGCAGCTATGAGGGCATAATACATTATGGGGCAGCTATGAGGGCATTGCACTGTATGGGGACAGCTATGAGGGCATTGTACCGTATGGGGCAGCTATGGGGGCATTATACTGTATGGGGCAGCTATGAGGGCAACATACCGTATGGGGGCAGCTATGAGGGCATTATACATTGTGGGCAGAAGCTATGGGCTTTATACTGTGGGGAGGCACTATGGGAGCATGATTCTGTGTGGTTAGAGACGTGGCTTAACAGGGAAAAAAATTGTTGTTGTCCCTCTATCCATTACAGACACCTCCCAACTTTCAAGTATTGCAGAGAGCCATCAGCTCCCTGCTCCACCATCCCCTATTGTGTGGGGGCAGCTATAGGGGAATTATCCTCTGTGGGGGCAGCTATGGTGCATTATACTGTGTGGAAGCCACTATGAGTGGGCATTATACTGTGTGTGTGTGTGGGGGGGGGGGCTCTATGGGGGCATTATATTGTGGTGAGGAACTATGGGAGAATAATACTGTGCGGGCTGAACTGGGTGTGTACTGGCGGGGAATGAGCGGAGGCATGGTTGACAGGGAAAAATGTTCCTTTTCTACAATAATTGAATGTTGGGAGGTATGCTGGAGGGGACAGAGGAGTCTGGAGGGGACAGAGGAGTCTGGAGGGGACAGAGGGGTCTGGAGGGGACAGAGGAGTCTGGAGGGGACAGAGGGGTCTGGAGGGGACAGAGGAGTCTGGAGCGGACGGAGGTGTCTGGAGGGGACAGAGGTGTCTGGAGAGGACAGAGAAGTCTGGAGGGTACAGAGGAGTCTGGAGGGAACAGAGGAGTCTGGAGCGGACAGAGGGGTCTGCAGTGGACAGAGGTGTCTGGAGGGGGACAGAGGAGTCTGGAGGGGACAGAGGAGTCTGCAGTGGACAGAGGAGTCTGGAGGGGACAGAGGAGTCTGGAGGGGGACAGAGGAGTCTGGAGGGGACAGAGGGGTCTGCAGTGGACAGAGGAGTCTGGAGGGGACAGAGGAGTCTGGAGGGGACAGAGGAGTCTGGAGGGGGACAGAGGAGTCTGGAGGGGACAGAGGGGTCTGCAGTGGACAGAGGAGTCTGGAGGGGACAGAGGAGTCTGGAGGGGACAGAGGTGTCTGGAGGGGGACAGAGGAGTCTGGAGGGGACAGAGGAGTCTAGAGGGGACTGAGGGGTCTGTAGGGGACAGAGGGGACTGGTGGGGACAGAGGGGTCTAGAGGGGACAGATGGGTCTGGAGGGGACAGAGGGGTCTGGAGGGGACAGAGGGGTCCGATGGGGGACAAAGGGGTCTGGAGCAAGGCCGGCCTTAGGTTGGATGGCGACATATATACACAGTACAGATAATGTAGTAGATGTTACCTGCAGTCCTATGTAACACCACAGATAACACAGTGATAACTCTAAGTGCAGATTCTGTAGTAGATGATAACTATACCCACATACACATATAAATAGCCACGGAGGCATATATGTGTGTGTATGTATATATATCATGCAATGCACTTGCTATTGGTTAAAGTTTTATAGATTACTATATATGAAAATGTGGTGTTTCCCTTAAGGGCATCAGGGTATATAGGAGGCAGAAGGTTATATAAGGGGCAGCAGGGTATATAAAGGGCAGCAGGGTATATAGGAGGCAGCAAGGTATATAGGGTGCAGCAAGGTATATAGGGGCAGCAGGGTATATAAGGGGCAGCAGAGTATATAAGGGGCAGCAGGATATATAAGGGGCAGCAGGGTATATAAGGGACACCACGGTACATAAGGGGCAGCAGAGTATATAAAGGGCAGCAGGGTATACAGGAGGCAGCAGGGTATATAGGGTGCAGCAAGGTATATAGGGGCAGTAGGGTATATAAGGGCAGCAGGGTATATGATGGGCAGCAGGGTAAATAGGAGGCAGCAGGGTATATAGGGGCAGCAAGGCATATACGGGTAGCAGGTTATATAGGGGCAGCAGGGTAAATAAGGGCAGCAGGATATATAGGGGCAGCAAGTGTCTTACCCATCACTGAAGCACTGCATTGTATCACTGGCAGTGACGGCTCTTATCTCCTGTGCGCCGTAACGGGACAAGAAAACTGTCTTCCCCCTCTGATACACAGCACAAAAGATAAGAGGTAAGAACTGCTACTAGTGATACAACAATATGAAGCAGAGCTGAGAGTGTATAGTGTGACATGGGTAACACTGATTTTTATTGTGGGGATGTGATGTGAGGAGGCTCTGGGCAGCAGCAGCCTGACAGACAGACATTACATACTGACACAGACATTACATACTGTACTCACGGTGTCATACTTCCTCCACGCTGTGGAGGAAGAGGAGGGACGGGCACTATGTGAACAGCGGGCCCTTATGATTTTACTTTGATGCAAACAACGGGCCCCGGCTCCGTGATGGGACCTGTTCCTTTCACCAAAGTGAAATCATATGGGCCTGTGAGCAAATGCATTCCGGCAATGGAGCGCGGGCCCCCGTTTTTTCAAATTTTGATCAGGCCCCTGACAGCAGTACCGGCAGTACCTCCCTGATGGCGGCCATGATGATGAGAGTCACGTCACTTTTGGGCCTCTCGCACACGCTTCAGATTTTGTTGCAGATTTTATGCTTGCTGCAGAAACAGATTAATGTAACGGATTTTCAGTGGCAGTATCTTCTTCAACAAAATTTGCAGCGTGTGCGAGGGGCCTAAATGACCTTTTACACCAGCCGATAATCGGCTAGTCCAGTGAGCGCCGATCAACGAGATATCGTTGATCGGCGCTCGTTTGCTCCTGTCACACAGCGCTATGGATGGCGATGAGCACTCGTTACTCCGATCACCCGTCCCCATACATTATCATGTTGGCAGCGCGTCTCCCGGGTCACACACCAAGATGCGCCGCCGACAACCAGAATATTTCACTTTTTTAAAACGATACGACCGGCGGATGATCCAGCGTTTGCCCGTTCATCTGCTGATCGTTCCTCGGTTTACACAGGACAATTATCGGCACCGAGCGTTCTGTGAACTAATGATCTGCCCCATAATCACCCCGTGTAAAACCCCCTTTAGAGTGAGTTCACATGCGGCAGATTTGTTGCGGAAATCCATTCACATGTTGCAGGAATGATCTCATTTACATCTTTGGAATAGATTTTCAGGTGCAGAAAAATATAAGGTGAAACCCCGACGGCAGATTTAGTAGTTTTGCAGCACATAAATGACCCCTGTCCATGGAGCAGACATTTCCCTCCCCGGTCAGCGTTGGAGACTCTGCCGGCCACAGACATGAGATAAATGTCGGATGACGAGGATGAATTTGACGGTTTCTCCCTGATTATCGGCCATTATTTGATCTGTAATGATAATTCGTCCACATGTTACTGCATATAGTTGAAGCAGTGAATGTCTTCCCCACTTCCATCCATTTTCTGTGCCCCTTCACCCTATTTGCCCCCCGCACTCCTTGGCCGCGTCTCGTGGCAGATTTATGAAGACCTTGCTAGTTTGTCCTAACAGAAAATAAAAAAAATTGACTGTGAATTTTTTCAGCTTTTTGCAGATATGAGGGTTCAGTGGATCATCGGTAATTTTAGAATTTGATATGTCGCTATTTGCACGGTGACATTTATTACAATTTTACTGACCACCCCTAAATTTACTGACGATTAATAGAAAGAAGCCGCCGGTGTCTGAATGGAATCCGGAGCCTCGGAGTCTGGACAGAACAACCCTGAGATGTTTGCAGAACAGTAAAAGGAAGAGCTCATCCCATGGCGGCATTGTCTCCAGGCCTCTGCCCTGTTATTACTGGGGGGCTGCCCTGTCATCTCGGCCTCCGCAATATCCTCACATCGTAAAGCCTCACTGTTCAAACAGCGCCGGGCGAGCAGAGGAAGCGGGCGGCCGGGGAAACAATTCAGGGCGAATAGCAAAATAAATACCAATTAGGAAGGTTTTTTATTTTAAATAAACACAGGACCGAAACGTCTCGCAGCAACGAGCAGTGAGGGGATTAGTGACTGACGGGGGCTGGACCTGACTGCGGAGGGTTAATAATACAGGGGGCAGCAGATAAGGGGTAAAGGGCAAAAAGTAGAAATGGACATAAATAGATAAGAGAATGATGCCGTTGGGGGTTGGGCAGACTCTCCTCTTGGATCAGCCCCGCCGTCATTCATTTCTCCTTATAATTGCATGTCACTCACTATTTGACTTTCTCTTTTCTTATCTCTATAGTTTCCCCTATGTTGAGCCTTCAAGGATTTCTCTGCTAAAAACCTGTGTAAATAAAATAAAAAGGTCTTGTGGGCTGGTGATACTTTTCACTTTCTTTTGGCTGATTTTTTAATCTGAAGAATCTATAAATATCAAGTAAAAGAGACCCTTTGGATGGAGTTATCCTTTATTATATTCCGTGATGTCAGTAACAGGGGGCGGGACTGTGACAACCTCTCACACATGATATACAGGCTGGTTGTCAGCGGTAATAGATGAATAGCTGTGACTGTATATAAGATGTGTGGATCTCATGTCTGATCACAGTGTAATTATATTATATATCAGTGATGTCAGTAACAGGGGGCGGAGCTGTGACAACCTCTCACACATGATATACAGGCTGGTTGTCAGTAGCAATAGATGAATAGCTGTTACTGTATATAAGATGTGTGGATCTCATGTCTGATCACATGTAATTATATATCAGTGATGTCAGTAACAGGGGGCGGAGCTGTGACAACCTCTCACACATGATATACAGGCTGGTTGTCAGTAGTAATAGATGAATAGCTGTTACTGTATATAAGATGTGTGGATCTCATGTCTGATCACATGTAATTATATTATATATCAGTGATGTCAGTAACAGGGGGCGGGGCTGTGACAACCTCTCACACATGATATACAGGCTGGTTGTCAGTAGTAATAGATGAATAGCCGTTACTGTATATAAGATGTGTGGATCTCATGTCTGATCACAATGTAATTATATTATATATCAGTGATGTCAGTAACAGGGGGCGGGGCTGTGACAACCTCTCACACATGATATACAGGCTGGTTGTCAGTGGTAATAGATGAATAGCTGTTACTGTATATAAGATGTGTGGATCTCATGTCTGATCACATGTAATTATATTATATATCAGTGATGTCAGTAACAGGGGGCGGGGCTGTGACAACCTCTCACACATGATATACAGGCTGGTTGTCAGTAGTAATAGATGAATAGCTGTTACTGTATATAAGATGTGTGGATCTCATGTCTGATCACAGTGTAATTATATTATATATCAGTGATGTCAGTAACGGGGCGGGGCTGTGACAACCTCTCACACATGATATACAGGCTGGTTGTCAGTAGTAATAGATGAATAGCTGTTACTGTATATAAGATGTGTGGATCTCATGTCTGATCATAGTATAATTATATTATATATCAGTGATGTCAGTAACAGGGGGTGGAGCTGTGACAACCTCTCACACATGATATACAGGCTGGTTGTCAGTAGTAATAGATGAATAGCTGTTACTGTATATAAGATGTGTGGATCTCATGTCTGATCACATGTAATTATATTATATATCAGTGATGTCAGTAACAGGGGGCGGAGCTGTGACAACCTCTCACACATGATATACAGGCTGGTTGTCAGTAGTAATAGATGAATAGCTGTTACTGTATATAAGATGTGTGGATCTCATGTCTGATCACAGTGTAATTATATTATATATCAGTGATGTCAGTAACAGGGGGCGGAGCTGTGACAATCTCTCACACATGATATACAGGCTGGTTGTCAGTAGTAATTTATAGAATAGTAGCCGATATAACAGGGAAATTATGTATTTAGGTGGAATCCCCTTCAATCCTGTTATAACTGGACTTGTGTGAAGAAGGTAAATTTAACGTTGCGTCTGCAGGGAATCCTCCATCATGTTTTTATCTGAAATATTTATTTTTGATGCACTTTCCCATAGAGCGGACAGACAGGAGTCGTCGTCGTTACATGTACGGACAATGATTCGCTCTTCTTTGGGGCTGTTACAGTGTAACGTTTCATCCTCCGGGAGACATTTCAGGTCTCACGCTTTGCAGGTTTGTATTGAGCCGAGTTCAGGTAATGATTATGTTGGTGACAGTAAATGAGGTTCATGCCTCGAAGCCACGGCAGCCTTAAAAATGAAGATCGAAAACTGAGCCGCACGCTGACAGCCCACACAATGATCTCTGTATAATCCCATTAACACAGTGTAAACTTCTGCCGGAGGCGACAGTGCCGAGGCCGCCGCGAGCTCCAGAAGCCGCACGATATTCTCCTCACGCTGGATATCTCTGCTGTGTTGGTCGGTGTTAGATCCTTATTATGCAGGAGACCCCCACTCACCACCTAAGACCTCATACACATGGTATTATATTATAAGCCAAAGCCAGGAGCGGAACCTACACAGAAAAATATTACAATGGGAGATTTATACCTTCTGTATTTTGGACTCAGTCCTAGTTTTGGCTTAAAAATCTACGCAAAATACTGCCAGGTGAAATTGGTGACATACCCCACTGATGACCCACTGATGACCCACGTGCGATGCTGCAGCTGAACACTAAGGGCTCGTCCACACGCTGCGCAATTACGGACGGAGGATACGCAGCAGAATACAGTAGCAAACATTTTCAAATAAAATGATAAAAAATACAAATAGTAGCATCAAAATAAATTTTAAAATGTAAGTCGTGACAGTGAAGAAGTACTGAGTGGGCTACTGGCCATAACATCTATACCATAGTATAGAACATCGTAAATAATCAGCCATGGCGAGTCAATCAATTATAGAACTAATGAAATTGACCATCATAGTAGATAGACAGTAACGGCAAAGTAGCCAGAAAATGAAAAAACAATTAACAGACCATGCAGATATACAATGGGGTAAAGAGTAGCGATGTGCCAGGAGCCACTTACACCCAACGCGTTTCGCCGCCTGATACCAATAGGGTATATCTGGACAGGGCTTGTCTTTATGAGACTAACCCTTTAATAGTGATCAGCTGAGGATGATACAAGACTTACTGAACATTGTAATTGCAGTGTATTGTACCAAACGATCGCTTGTTCGCCTAGGAGGATTAAAAAAAATTATTAAAAAAGTTAAATAAAATGTTTTTTTGTAGTATACAAAAAGATATAAAAAAAAAAAGTTTAAAAGTCGCCCTTTTCTATTTACTCCTAAAGTAATGTAAATAATAAAAACATCATAATTGGTATCGCCGCGTCCGTAAAAATATAAGCTATTGAAATATATCATTATTTATCCTACATTGTGAATGCTATAAAAAAAAAAAAACCCTGCCAGAATTGCTGTTTTTGTCCTTGTTTACCTAAAAAATTATTAAAAAGCCGTATGTTCTTAAAAATGGCACCAATGAAAACTGCAGCTCGCCGCGCAAAAAACAAGCCCTCACACCGTCCAGTGACGGGAAAATAAAAGTTCCGACTCTCGGAATACGGCGACACAAAAGTACTTTTGATTACAAATTGTTTTTGCTTTCTAAAAGGAATACATCATAAAAAAAACAATATAAACTTGGCATCGCCGTAGTCGTATTGACTCGCTGAATAAAGTGAACATGTTTTGGGTTGTTTTTTTTACACACGGTGAGCGCGGTAAAAACAAAACCCAAAAAACAATAGAGGAATCGCAGTTTTTTCTCCAAATGCCACTCCACAAAAAAATGTCCTTTCCATTTCCCAGTACATTATTTGGTACATTAATTGATGCCGTAAAAAACAAGCCCTCATAGGGCCAGGTCAATGGAAAAATAAAAAAGGTACAGCTGCGGCACCAAGCGGTTATAGGTAGCGGTACGCCGTGTCGCTGGAGATAAGCCCAGGACCATCTCTGGATCCATAGGTCCGCTATCCCTGACTCCATGTATATCCAGGGCAGACAGTTATAGATACTAAGAGAGATTTCAGAACAACCAATCAGGAGACGACATGAACATTATCCCGCACGGTGACTCACCTGTAATCAGGTGGGCGCATCTACCACGGAAGGAAATCCTAGAATACAGGAGCGTGATGTCATGTGAGACCATATGACATCACACTATATCATGGCCCCCATGTGGCCTCTTATCTCGGAGCAGAACTTTCCCTTTCCCATTTACTACACTGACTTGTCTAAGAGCCGATAGACCCCCCCCCCCCCCCCCGCAATGTCACGATATCTCAGATTACACTTTATATTCTGGATTATTGGACTAGCCGGAGTAATGGACGCTGCTGGATGAAAATAATAGAGGGTTTTCATATTCTGGAGGAGAAGGATTCCTGGTTATTACTGGATTTTTGTAATTCTCTCGTGGTTTTGACCTTGTGTCTTTTCAATGCTAAATTATGGAATTCAAGGCCCCCGAACTGGTAGGAACCATCTCTCCTCTACAGACAGGACGCAGGCGCCATTCATTCCTGATAACTCTGTGATGACGCCGCGTTAACGCTTTGTACCTGTATATGAAGGAATAAGCCGGGAGCTCAGGGTCCATCATTCTCCGGACATAGGAGCCTTGGGGGAGGGGGATTCTGTGTTCACATCCTGCTGCGAGAGGCGTCATTGACCTCACAACCAACATTTCGTATAATAAAATCTTTTTATAGCGTTTTTCAAGTTGTCCACAGACATTCGATAGTCGTTTCACCTGAATAATCATTTTGGGTCTTCCATGGATATTCAGGTTCAGCCAAACATGTAGGGGAAGAAAATGCTTGAGAAATGTCTGAAACGTCGCATTGGGTGAATAAAGGTCACGTCTACCTTGGAAGTTCTGCCTCGCAGTTTCTTTTTTGTACCTGCCCTTGGGGCCCCTGGATCCAGTCCTGTTTTGCGGCGTGCACCTATACTACCTCTACCCGGTGCTGTGATTTTCTGAGATTTTGTAGACATGTAGGGGAGACAGACAGACACGGCCGACCGGTCTACCCGGCTCCATAGATTATTGGTGATCCTATTGGATCCTATTGAATGTCTATGACCCGCTTTATCTACACAGCAGATCACACGGTGGTAGGGATATAATACACGAGATTTCTTCCTATGATTACGCTCCAGTCCGGTACATTGCTCCACCACCGATAATATTCAGCCTCGTGTCACCACCGCTCATGTAAGAGAGTTTATAAAGAAGTCTTGTCAGCTCAATGTCAGGAATCTGCTCTTCTGTATAAAGCCGTCATTAGCCAAATCCGCAACGGAATCTGCAACGCGTGATGCGGACAGTGTCTACTGAAATACACCACGTATGAACATGCCCTCAGAAAGACCTGTCGATTTCCTGAAGAGTAAAGCTGGCCGGACGCCTCTCTAACGCCAATGCCCGAGACATCTGCCCATCTAAGAGAAGAGAAGCGTCACTCATCCCCTCCGACATACAACATGTCAGTCTCTTTGTGTTTCTGATCGGTACACATATTATACACCCAATAATCGGACTGGACAGGTAAGTCAGGCCGTCTATGGACAGATTATTAACATGGATGTTGCAGGAATCATATAACAGATGTGATTAGAGCGGAGGAGGGGAGTGAGGACATCAGTGGAGGAGTCGCTGCAAATGCTCAATTATCCGCAGACTCGTAAAGCAGCCGATTGATACCGGTCAATGCAGCAATTACTGAAGATCAAAGTACGGTATCTTGTATTTGCATCTTGGACAAAAAAGAAAAGGGGTAAACGGGGTTATCTGCAGAGCAAATATACATAAATGCAGAGAGCTGGGAGCTTCATTCTCTCCAGTGTCCCACACCAAGTCCCCAACAATTACCTGCAAATAGAGGGCACGGAGCCCAGCCCTGAAGACCCTTCCCCCTGCTGGCTGGGGTCAATGATTTATCTGCTTTGGGACAGAAACAACTGACAAGTGCCATTCACATTAGACAGGAGTTCATGAAAGGACAATTTCGACCATAATAAACGATCGTTGGTTAGAAAATTAGACAAATAATCGTTACAACCACCCAATGGCTAACAGTAATCTTCTAAAAATCTGGTCGCCATGTTGGAAATGTTCATTGAGTATCGAAACGAGTTTAATGTGTAAGTCACTCGTGAGGGATTGTTCTGCAAATGACCCACAAAGCAGGAGAGTAGGAGGGTTTGTCACCTCCGGCCGATGTAAATTTCTAGTCCCATTGGTCATGTATGGGCACATTGCACGACTAGAACTGCCAACATCATCTGAAATATTAGCCGGAAGACCAATTGGTGGGACATCGTCCTACTGCTGTATAATGTGTAGGGCACGCTCACCTGCGCTTGGGAATTCTGTCCTTGGGTTCGTTCTTAGTTACTAAAAACAGGGGGGGGGGAGTGAAAAAACCTCAGGGTACAAAAAGTATAAACTACCAACTCCCAAAACACAATTGTTGTTAACACCCTAAGGCCTTATTTTCACGAACGCTGCGCATCTCGGACGTGAACAACTGACACTTCTCACGTTTGAGGTGCATCCGTGCTCAGCGCTGCGGGACGCGATATCACGCATCCCCCATAGTTGAGAGCCTATGGAGTGATGCGCAAAAAGAACGGATATGTCCTATTTTCGCACGGACCCTTCACACGGTCAATTGAAACAACGGCTGTGTGAACGGCCACATTGAATTACATAGGTCCGTGGGACGGCTGCTGTTTCAACGGCTGTCCCTCTGACGTTTAACACGTTCGTGTAAATAAGGCCTAAAGAACATAGATCAAACACAAGGCGCGCGGGCTGAACCCGGCCCACCACCTCATTTTATGTGGCCCGCGAGGTCCGCTGAATGTAAAAACCTGAACCAGGTTTTTATATGCAGCGCCACAACAGCAGGACTTCTAAGTCCGCAAAAAAACTTGTTTTTAAAAAAGCCCCGTCCGGAATTTAGTTCTCCCAGGAAAACATTGCCTGCGCATGCGCCAAAAAGGACATTCGCAGAGCAAGAGTAGGCGGCCGCGGCCAAGTGAGTGAGGTCAGTGCCGGGAGTGGACCACTCCAGTCACCTGACCTGAGTCACCTGACCTCACGTCAGTGACGTGAGGTGACTGACTCTGGTCAGGTGACTGTACTGATTCATTCCCGAGCCGGCACCGACCTCACTCAGACCACCACCGCATGACCTGCTAAATGTGAGTCACGTCGGGCAGAGCGGAGAGTGGTAGCGGTAAGCTACTGCTCTGCGCTCTGGGGCCTATGTCAGACCTCCCAACCATCCCGGATTCAGCGGGACAGTCCCGGATTTTGGGTGTTGTCCCGGGTGGCGAGGGTATGTCTCGCTGTCAACAGTTGAACCCAATACTGAAGCAGGGAGCAGTCAGAGGGACTACTTTAAGCGCTGTGCCCGGGGAAGCCCTTGACTTCACTGTCCATATATGGACAGTGACGTCAGTGGCTACGGATTGAGCGGAATCCCAGTTGCCGATGTTCTGGCCAGGGATTCCTCTGCTAGAGGAAACCCATGAGGTCACTGTCCATATACGGACATTGATGTCAGAGGCTCCTCCTGGTACGGAATCCCCGGCTCGAGTCGGCAACGTGGATTCCGCTTAAGGAGTTGCCACTGACGTCACTGTCCATATATATCAGGGCTTCCCTCTAGAAGCGGAATCCCCGGCCTATGCTCTGACTGGGAATTCCACTCCTAGGGGGAGTCCCAATGGCGCTACCTACAGGGGAGGGTGGCACTATCTGCAAGGAGGCTATGTGGCACTCTGTACAAAAGGAGGCTGTGTGGCACTCTGTACAAGAGAGGGCTGTGTGGCACTGTACAAGGAGGGGTTGTGCGGCACTCTGTACAAGAGGAGGCTGTGTGGCGCTTTCTACAGGGGGCTGTGTGTGTTGAGCTATCTACAGTGGGGCATTATTACTGTGTGGGGGCATGGTTACTGAGGGGGCACTTTTAAGGTGTCAAGCACTGAGGGATCATTATTACCATCTGGGTAATCGCTCTCGATCCCCCAGAACCTGACGCTGTAATGTGAACCGTGCAGCGGTCGTGTGTCCGAGACAATGGGGTTCACCACAAGCGACACATCCAGATACAGCTAAAAGTAATGAAGTACGGCATGTAGCCCCAGGAGGTGGGTGCATCCCATCCTCCACTTCAACAATCAGCGCTCCCCTCTTTCTGGAGACATATTACAGGTGAGTGCCCCTCTTTCTGGAGACATATTACAGGGGAGTTCCTCTCTTTCTGGAGACATATTACAGGTGAGTTCCTCTCTTTCTGGAGACATATTACAGGGGAGTTCCTCTCTTTCTGGAGACATATTACAGGTGAGTTCCTCTCTTTCTGGAGACATATTACAGGTGAGTTCCCCTCTTTCTGGAGACATATTACAGGGGAGTTCCCCTCTTTCTGGAGACATATTACAGGGGAGTTCCTCTCTTTCTGGAAACATATTACAGGGGAGTTCCTCTCTTTCTGGAAACATATTACAGGGGAGTTCCTCTCTTTCTGGAAACATATTACAGGGGAGTTCCTCTCTTTCTGGAGACATTACAGGTGAGTTCCTCTCTTTCTGGAGACATATTACAGGTGAGTTCCTCTCGTTCTGGAGACATATTACAGGGGAGTTCCTCTCTTTCTGGAGACATATTACAGGTGAGTTCCCTCTTTCTGGCGACATATTACAGGTGAGTTCCCTCTTTCTGGAGACATATTACAGGTGAGTTCCCACTTTCTGGAGACATATTACAGGCGAGTTCCCTCTTTCTGGAGACATATTACAGGTGAGTTTCCTCTTTCTGGAGACATATTACAGGTGATTTAGCCTCTTTCTGGAGACATTACAGGTGAGTTCACTCTTTCTGAAGACATATTACAGGTGAGTTTCCTCTTGCTGGAGACATATTACAGGTGAGTTTCCTCTTTCTGGAGACATATTAAAGGTGAGTTCCTCTCGTTCTGGAGACATATTAAAGGTGAGTTCCTCTCGTTCTGGAGACATATTACAGGGGAGTTCCTCTCATTCTGGAGACATATTACAGGGGAGTTCCTCTCTTTCTGGAGACATATTACAGGCGAGTTCCTCTCGTTCTGGAGACATATTAAAGGTGAGTTCCTCTCGTTCTGGAGACATATTAAAGGTGAGTTCCTCTCGTTCTGGAGACATATTACAGGCGAGTTCCCTCTTTCTGGCGACATATTACAGGTGAGTTCCCTCTTTCTGGAGACATATTACAGGTGAGTTTCCTCTTTCTGGAGACATATTACAGGTGATTTAGCCTCTTTCTGGAGACATTACAGGTGAGTTCACTCTTTCTGAAGACATATTACAGGTGAGTTTCCTCTTTCTGGAGACATATTACAGGTGAATTCCTCTCTTTCTGGAGACATTTTACAGGTGAATTCCTCTCTTTCTGGAGACATATTACAGGTGATCTACCCTCTTTCTGGAAACATTACAGGTGAGTTCACTCTTTCTGGAGACATATTACAGGTGAGTTCCTCTCTTTCTGGAGACATTATGCAGGTGAGTTCCTCTCGTTCTGGAGACATTTTACAGGTGAGTTCCTCTCTTTCTGGAGACATATTACAGGGGAGTTCCCCTCTTTCTGGAGACATTTTACAGGTGAGTTTCGTCTTTCTGGCGACATATTACAGGTGAGTTCCCTCTTTCTGGAGACATATTACAGGTGAGTTCCTCTCTTTCTGGAGGCATATTACAGGTGAGTTCCTCTCTTTCTGGAGACACATTACAGGTGATTTAGCCTCTTTCTGGAGACATTACAGGGGAGTTCATTCTTTCTGAAGACATATTACAGGTGAGTTTCCTCTTTCTGGAGGCATATTACAGGTGAGTTCCTCTCTTTCTGGAGACACATTACAGGTGATTTAGCCTCTTTCTGGAGACATTACAGGTGAGTTCCCTCTTTCTGGAGACATTTTGCAGGTGCGCTCCTCTCCTTCTGGAGACATATTACAGGTGAGTGTCTCTCTTTCTGGAGACATATTACAGGTGAGTTCCTCTCTTTCTGGAGACACATTACAGGTGAGTGCCTCTCTTTCTGGAGACACATTACAGGTGAGTGCCTCTCTTTCTGGAGACACATTACAGGTGAGTGCCTCTCTTTCTGGAGACATATTACAGGTGAGTTCCTCTCTTTCTGGAGACATATTACAGGTGAGTTCCTCTCTTTCTGGAGACACATTACAGGTGAGCTCCTCTCCTTCTGGAGACATATTACAGGTGAGTTCCTCTCTTTCTGGAGACATTTTACAGGTGAGCTCCTCTCCTTCTGGAGACACATTACAGGTGAGCTCCTCTCCTTCTGGAGACACATTACAGGTGAGTTCCTCTCTTTCTGGACACACTTCTTGTCAGCGCGCTCTCCAGCTGTAGTTCAGGTACCGTCGCATTCTCCGCCCCTCACGCTGTACGTGAGCAGGACTACGCTGATTGACGTTTAATAGTGAACCAATGAGCGTTCAGGGGGCGGGAGGTTATATAAGCGCTGGGTCGAGGTTTCGCTGTGCAGTCGTTCAGTATTCCGGGCCGTGTGCGGGTGCAGTGTAGACCGTGGGCGGCGCTGTTCTGCGGGAGTACACGGACGGCAGTTGTGGTCTCGGTATGACCAGAGGGGCGCTGCTGTAGGCGATACTATCCGGGGGGCAGTCGTTATGTTTTGGGGTGTCCGCTTCAATTAGAGGAGTCTCTGTGGCACTCGGGCGGCTGCACTATAGGGGGAGACGGGTCACTTTAGGGGGAGCGCAGGCAGGAAGCTCGGGCTGTGGCCGGGGGTCTGCACAGGAGGCTGCGCTCTGGATTGTGTCCCGCTCCTGGATCTGTAGCCCATTCAGTGTCTGCTGAAAATGCTCTTCTGGCACACGCAGCCTGAACACTACAACCAGCACCCGAGCGGAGGCTACCTGCGGTGAGTGGGGGGCTCTGGGGGGATTGTCATTCATCCGATGTCACTGTCATTTAGATACATTAATCTTACGCATAAAACACTTTTGCAACTTTCTTTCTAGACTTTTTTTTTTTTTTTTTTTTTTTTAATAATTTTTCAAGATCTCCATTTCTTTTAAACGCTGCATGTACTTCTCACTGCTGAGGTTTGTTACAGTTGTATCCAGTCCCGACAATCCTTGGTGCTGATGTATTTAGCTCACAAATCTCATTCCTGTCATGCTTGTTTGCTCCAATGTATCAGTGCAGTCAAAATGTATCCACTTGAAACCACCTGCGAAGTATAGGGTCCATATAGGTCTCAGCCTCTGGATTTAAACATACATTTTTGTATTCCATGATGGCAAGCAGAGGTCCTGAAAATGGGGAAGAATTGAAAGACATTCTTTTAGAAAGTTGCATGTTTTTACCCCCCACAATTTCACTTTATATATGATGGACAAGCCCTTTAAGGGGGCCCCCACCTGTCCCAGACTGAGCAGCCCCCCCCCCCCCCCCCCATTGATGATCCTGGCGCTCTGCTGGCTTCCTCCGGTGCAGATACCTGCGCTCTGTCTTGATGATCTGGGTGCCCTGGGCTCAGGACTGGCATGCCGGGTGGTATCATGGCTTGGCAGTACCTATGGCCTTACTGTAAAGATACTGTCCGTGAAGAAAAGCCCCGTTACAGGGATCGACAGGAACTGTAGACGTTTTCAGCCGCTCAGTGCAGGAGCCAATTTGACCTTTTTAGTAGCCGGACAATAAAAAAAATCTGAGCCATTAATCAAAATGGCCAAAAATGTCAGGAGCCCCTCGGAATTCTCCAGCCCTGAGTTTTATGTTGGGTGGATCCATCTGCTCTTGACCTGTGCAGGATAATGTGCCCCCTCTTCTCTGTGCCCACGTTGTGCTGGCTGGTGTGAACCCCCCCGTCCTGCCCTCTGCTCTGTGCCCGCGTTGGGCTGGCTGGTGTGACCCCCTCTGCTCTGTGCCCACGTTGGGCTGGCTGGTGTGACCCCTCTGCTCTGTGCCCACGTTGGGCTGGCTGGTGGGACCCCCTCTGCTCTGTGCCCACGTTGGGCTGGCTGGTGGGACCCCCTCTGCTCTGTGCCCACGTTGGGCTGGCTGGTGGGACCCCCTCTGCTCTGTGCCCACGTTGGGCTGGCTGGTGGGACCCCCTCTGCTCAGCTTAGACTACAGATGGTCGGGTTGTTGTAGATCTTTGTAATACGTTTATATTCGGGTTTATTGTCTAGCAGCAGTTTTCTTAGTAATTGTTCTGCTCCTTGAAGTCCGATTAATAGATCCGCTCAATAGATCATTGACATCAAGCAATTCATATTGGTCCGAAATTGTTCCAAAATCTGCAGTGATGGAGCCTCTGAGCGGGATGTGTGGATCTTGAATATCTCTGGGCACCTGGCGCATGTGACCGATGTTCCTGACGCTCTGGTTATAGCTGGGACCAGGTCTGCCCCCTGTCGATGTGCGGTAGTCGGGGTCCCTCTACTGTTGGGTGTCATCGTCTTATTGAACATGTTTTTATCTTGACCACGACGACTATCATGGGGATAGGGACCCTGACCTGGCTGAGCAAATACGTACAACAGGGTTATCAGCAGCGCAGCTGTTCTGGGATCGATAGGGCGATTTGTAAAACAAACATGGAGGCTGTAGATCACTTGTGAACATTGCTCTCCAGGATTATGCAGCAGGTGAAGTGGGGTGACGACGACTACTCACCACAACGTCTCCTCTCGTGATCGATCATCTACTAGAAATCTGTCCAAAAAGTTGGTAAGCGGTCCGGTTTGACCTTCAGGACTCCAGTAAAGAGAAGTGACGTTCGCTGGCAGCCATATTTGTTAGTAAATAAAGAATCAATTAGACTTTTTGGGGGGGGAATTTTTTCTTTTTCTCCTAAAGTTTGTTACTTAGAGAAACTTGAGAGTGGGGGCTTTAATAGAAATGTGCTGCCTGTCCCCTTATTGGTCTGTCGGGTTCATCTCCTGAGCTGACGGAGGTTTCTAGATCTGTTCTACACTGGATGTCTCTTTCTTACATGTTCTGCGTCTGTCCGGCAGCGTTGTCCATGCCGCGTCCACTTGTCACAGGTCTACGGCTCTGTCTGTAGTAAATGCGTAATGACGGTGAATTTACAGCTTGGTTCCCCTCTGAGCGTCGTCCTGGTGGCACCGGCTGTGCTCTACTTCCTGCGTGTACTGTACAGGTGTTCCTCGGTGCACCGGCTGTGCTCTACTTCCTGCGTGTACTGTACAGGTGTTCCTCGGTGCACCGTCCTATGTCTCTTATTACTGCACCTGTGATCTTCTAAGCTGATATTGGGTGTAGCTATAGGTGTTGTAGGGGGGCGCCTATGTTTGGTGGGGTCCACCGGCCCTTCTCACATGCGCAGTAACTAGTAAAGTATTGCGGTCTCTGACTCTTATATACTGTATACGGAGTCTGTGCAGCAAGTCGGCATGGTATAGGGGATTCTTGGCACCATTGGCGGTTGGGTAGTTTAGCTTTTTCAGCGGGTCCAGTACGATCCGTTGTGGAATGCCAGGGGTTAATAAGTACCACGAAGTCTTCCGGTTTCCCTTTATTATGTAATAGTCCGTGCATCGGGCTTTGTAGATCCGTCCTGTGCTGGATGTCATGTGACTTGTTCTGGTCGTTGCTGATTTTTGGCACAATTTTCGGCTGATGCAGCTGGAGCCTGACTTTTCCGTGGCTTTTGCCAGATCTATTTCTGTTCTTCATCCTCCATCAGGGCTGAGGAGACTTGCCCAGGATTCTGTGCTACCAATGTCTGTGTCCTCGACTGGCATGACCCGAAATGCATGGTGACCTCCTGTCACCTCTTGTGTCCTGCAGATGAAATCTGGCTGTAACAGAGGAAGATCTGTGTGATAACCGCCCTGTGCGTGTCGCCCTGACACCGTGTAATGGCGTAGACTTAATGTTCCTGACATGAAAGAAAGAACATTGTGGTGATGAGCGTTTCACGCCAATATACGAGGACATGCGGAGACTGGGGGTAGTAGTGACCACAGAATCGTATTTCATGTTTATCAAATGTTCTCATATTGTCGTTTATAAGACGTCATTCAATGTTTTGCTCACTTTTAGTCTAATAAAAAAAAAAATCTGAACACTCTCCAGTTTGGTCCTGTTTGGAGTGACCAATGAGGATCATGTGTTACCGACCACTGTGCTTAGATCCTCGTCTCCACCCAAATGTCCCAACCACGTCATGAATACTTGAAAGCCGCCGTCCGTCCTCCATGAATGACCAGTGCTTGTAGTGTCCATAGTGCACTGTATACGGGTAATTGTGGGGTCACAGGAGAGGTCTACACGTGACGGCTGCTTCATACATCGGAGGGCAATTCTACAACATCTGCTCTAGTGATCATCCCAAAGTGAGATGGGGGGGGGGGGGGGGGTTATTTAGAAGTTAAAATGCGACACCTTTTGTTAAAGTTTTAGAAATGCAAAAGCACCACGACTCCCTTATGATTATTTAGTATTTTTTTCTGTGCTGATGTGAAGCACCAAAACCGTCCCGTACAATGTCGCACATGATCTGCCATCTACTAATCGAGCTGTAGCGCAAGACTGTCCCAGTGTATGGAGGTCACTGGACTGTAAGGCCTGGCTGCCATCAATGGTCATCACTGGACTGTAAGGCCTGGCTGCCATCAATGGTCATCACTGGACTGTAAGGCCTGGCTGCCATCAATGGTCATCACTGGACTGTAAGGCCTGGCTGCCATCAATGGTCATCACTGGACTGTAAGGCCTGGCTGCCATCAATGGTCGCTAGAAGGTAAGGCCTGGCTGCCATCAATGGTCACTAGACTGTTGACGTCAGGCGTCCTCGTCTCGTTGGTAGAAGGAAATGATGACTGGTCAATAATCCATCCGCTTGTAGTGGCCCGTTCTTAGAAGTCGTTCTGATCCTGGAACCTTCTGGAACTCTAAGAAATGACCGAATATCTCTGATACATTCCGAATGATGGCAACAACTTTACAACTCGTACGTCATTGAAAACAAAGTTTCCTTTTACACTGGCAACAATTACAGAATTTTCCTGGTTTTCCATCATAGTGCAAAATATACCTATAAAATTAAAATCTTTAGAGTGGGATCTTTATACCAGAACTGCAAACCATAAGAGAAATCTGGGCAAAATCCTCAATTGGGAGTCACATCGGTCATTGAAAGACACAATAATAGCCGAGCTTATGGCCATACGATGTGTTCTTACTTTTTTTTTAACCTGGTTTTTCTTAACCGACCTTCATGCTTTACCAGCTAGACATCAGGCTGGGTCCACAGCGGGACTGGTCAGCATGGCGGGAGTCCCGTGGGTAAGAGGGTGGGTGCTATTAATCATTGTGCCGCTGGTTGTGTCTAGACGGTCTTTTAGTGTAGAGCCTCGCCTTTAAATGTCGTCGTTCTGCCCTCAGCGTGAAAGTATTGCTGGTTTATAGGAGAGAAAAAACTGTACTCCTATTTTTGGGGGGAGACTGGATTATTTTTTTTTTATTATTCGACTGAGTTGGGATCTGAATATTCAGTGTTGTGCAAATTCCACTTTGTATGTAGGACTGGTATCCACAGGAGGGACTCTTGTATTTCTAGAAATATCCTCTTCCCCGTCCTGTTTGTGGATTTGGTCTCACTTTGTGGCGGCTTATATGGTAGTTTATTTTCTGATGGATTGTCAAATTTTCCAGGACATCGTATACATTTTTTTTATTTTATGGCAAAACGTTTATTAAAGAGGCTGTCACCACATTATAAATGCCCCGTCTCCTACATAATCTGATCGGCGCTGTAATGTAGAGAACTGGTTTTTATTATGAGCAAGTTATGAGCTATTTTAGCTTATGCTAATTAGTGTCTTAATGGACAACTGGGCGTATTTTTACTTTTTACCAACTGGGCGTTGTACAGAGGAGTGTAGGAGGCTGACCAATCAGTGACCAATCAGCGACCAATCAGCCTCATACACTCCTCTGTACAACGCCCAGTTGGTAAAAAGTAAAAACACGCCCAGTTGTCCATTAAGACACTAATTAGCATAAGCTAAAATTGCTCATAACTTGCTCAAAAATGATCGTTTTTCAAAATAAAAACCACTGCTGTTCTCTACATTACAGCGCCGATCAGATTATGTAGGAGACCGAGCACTTCTAATCTGGTGACAGAGACTCTTTAAACCTTTTCATTCTTTCAGCAACGCGCTTCCTCATGATAGCCTAACACTCAAATTTGAAACGATGTTCACACGCAGTAGCAAAATACGTCTGAAATTACGGAGCTGTTTTCGCCTGAAAACCGCTTCTGATTTTCAGACGTTTTTAAACTTGCGTTTTTCGTGGCATATTTTACGGAAGTTATTGGAGCGGTTTTTCAATGGAGTCAATGAAAAACTGCTCCAAAAACGTCCCAAGAAGTGACATGCACTCCTTTAACGCGGGCGTCTTTTGACAGTGACGCGTAAAATTACACCTCGTGGGAACAGAACATCGTAAAACACATTGAAGGCGATGGGCAGATGTTTGTAGGTGTAATGGAGCCGTTTTTTCAGGCGTAATTCGAGGCGTAAAATGCCCGAATCACGTCTGAAAACACTGCGTGTGAACATACCCTTAAGATCTAAAATAAGGTCTCGTGATCACGTCACCCAGTCAGGGAGGGCATGCCCAGCTGCATTCTGGGTAATATATATTTTATTTTCAGCTCTTGTTTGAGCCGGATCGAGCCGGACGCGAGCAGTCACATTTTGTTAAACGTGTTTAATTTACACATGGGCGGCCGACATCAATCTTCACGATGATCTGGATTATACAAGTTATGCGGAAAGTCAACTCTCTGCTAATGGTGCAGACCTTGGCGAGTTAAAGGGGGAAGGAACAAACTAAGTTAAAGCCGGGATATTATAAAGTTGGGATCCAGCAGAGGGATTAATCTTCTGAATGTTCCTTGTAACGTCGGATCTGCATAATAAAGTGGATTAAGCCTCTCGCTGCGCGGCGTCCCGCGGAGTCAGGTCAACAGTATGACTGCACGAATTCTACACGTTTCTAGATTGTATAGACATTTTATTTCTCAAACTCATATATATATATATATATATATATATATCATATCTATCTCCATCCGACTGTGTGAAGGGTCCGTGGAGAAATAGAGGACATGTCCTATTTTTCCATTTTTACAGATCCCTCAATAGGCTCAAGTCTGAGGGATCCGTGAAGACAGATACCGCACGGGTGCAAGTTGAATGTGAAAAACCGCCATTTTTCAGGCTGAGTTTGCACTTGGCCGTGTGATTCTGGCCTAATAGAGCAAATCACTCGGATATATAAATCTGATTCCTCGTCTGTCTGTCTTGGGAATGCTCTCGATTTTTCTTTTTTTTTTTTTTAAGCTTTTTATGTGGTATTTGCATATAACGCTCCTGGCCCTGGGAGGAGATCTCGTAAAAGAAAATTGGCGCTAATTAAAGAACTCTTGTCAAATTATTGTAAATCTTCTTCTTTTTTTTTTTTTGTTGTCTCCATGTTGGAGTAATGTATTTTGAGGCTGGGTCTGTGCACTTCTGTATTGGGCCGGGGCTTTGACACTCCTCTGTTCTTCATTCTAGTGACGTCCTGACCTTACCAATTTTTAAGCAAGAGGAACATCACCATCTCTCCCCTGACACGGATGCGAAGCTGCCCCCCTTCCAGTATGTCCTATGTACAGCCACTTCCCCTGCTGTTAAACTGCATGATGAGACTTTGACCTATCTCAACCAAGGTAAGAGGCCGGAGCGCCCGCTGCCTAATGTGCATGGAGTGGAGCGTGTTGGCCGCATATCTCGAGTTGTCTTCGGTTATATGAAATTAACCCTTTTTGTTACGCACCTGCAGGATTTAAGCCTTTCATCCGTGACTTGTTGAAGACGATGAGTCCCTGGATACTCACACCTACTAAGGTGGATGAGAACAGGAGCCAGCTCTGTGGCGCTGATCGCGTAGCCTCCGCTTAGTATAGCAGTACTGTTGCGTGGTTCTGCTCATAAGGAGGGTCCACCTGCTCCCGCATCCACCCAACACTGCTCATTATAAGGAGGGTCCACCTGCCCCCGCATCCACCCAACGCTGCTCATTATAAGGAGGGTCCACCTGTCCCCGCATCCACCCAACGCTGCTCATTATAAGGAGGGTCCACCTGCCCCCGCATCCACCCAACACTGCTCATTATAAGGAGGGTCCACCTGCTCCCGCATCCACCCAACGCTGCTCATTATAAGGAGGGTCCACCTGCCCCCGCATCCACCCAACGCTGCTCATTATAAGGAGGGTCCACCTGTCCCTGCATCCACCCAACGCTGCTCATTATAAGGAGGTTCCACCTGCCCCCGCATCCACCCAATGCTGCTCATTATAAGGAGGGTCCACCTGCCCCCGCATCCACCCAATGCTGATCATTATAAGGAGGGCCCACCTGCCCCCGCATCCACCAAACGCTGCTCATTATAAGGAGGGTCCACCTGCCCCCGCATCCACCCAACGCTGCTCATTATAAGGAGGGTCCACCTGCCCCCGCATCCACCCAACGCTGCTCATTATAAGGAGGGTCCACCTGCCCCCGCATCCACCCAACACTGCTCATTATAAGGAGGGTCCACCTGCCCCCGCATCCACCCAACACTGCTCATTATAAGGAGGGTCCACCTGCCCCCGCATCCACCCAACGCTGCTCATTATAAGGAGGGTCCACCTGCTCCCGCATCCACCCAACGCTGCTCATTATAAGGAGGGTCCACCTGCCCCCGCATCCACCCAACGCTGCTCATTATAAGGAGGGTCCACCTGCCCCCGCATCCACCCAACGCTGCTCATTATAAGGAGGGTCCACCTGCCCCCGCATCCACCCAACGCTGCTCATTATAAGGAGGGTCCACCTGCCCCTGCATCCACCCAATGCTGCTCATTATAAGGAGGGTCCACCTGCCCCCGCATCCACCCAATGCTGCTCATTATAAGGAGGGTCCACCTGCCCCCGCATCCACCCAATGCTGCTCATTATAAGGAGGGTCCACCTGCCCCCGCATCCACCCAATGCTGCTAATTATAAGGAGGGTCCACCTGCCCCCGCATCCACCCAACACTGCTCATTATAAGGAGGGTCCACCTGCCCCCGCATCCACCCAATGCTGCTAATTATAAGGAGGGTCCACCTGCCCCCGCATCCACCCAACACTGCTCATTATAAGGAGGGTCCACCTGCCCCCGCATCCACCCAACGCTGCTAATTATAAGGAGGGTCCACCTGCCCCCGCATCCACCCAACACTGCTCATTATAAGGAGGGTCCACCTGCCCCCGCATCCACCCAACGCTGCTCATTATAAGGAGGGTCCACCTGCCCCCGCATCCACCCAACGCTGCTCATTATAAGGGGGGTCCACCTGCCCCCGCATCCACCCAACGCTGCTCATTATAAGGAGGGTCCACCTGCCCCCGCATCCACCCAACGCTGCTCATTATAAGGGGGGTCCACCTGCTCCCGCATCCACCCAACGCTGCTCATTATAAAGAGGGTCCACCTGCCCCCGCATCCACCCAACGCTGCTCATTATAAGGAGGGTCCACCTGCTCCTGCATCCACCCAACACTGCTCATTCTCCTTCATTGTGTTTGAAAATAGAAAAGACCCAATTATTACCCGTAGATTATTGGCGGTGATGTGGCCTTACCAGGATCACGTCCATGGTGGACACGTAGCCAATGCTTCTCCGGAGCTGCCGGGGTCTATGGCTTGTAAATCCCCTGTTCTTGCCCCCGGCTCTTCTTTTGACATTACATCTTTTTACAAGTATTAACAAGAATTGCATCTAAAATGTCCCGATCCAGCGCCTGGAGATGCTGAAAGCCACAAATAGAAGCTTTAACTTTCCAGCTGTCTTGTCAGATCCTTATGGATTAAACCAGTAACCTCCCCTCCTGTAGCCTCGTCCGTTCACTATAGGGGCTCTGGAGCTCTGGACCCCCCGGCTTTCTAACAATGCAGCTGGCGTATAAGGAGCCGTGACCTAGTCTTGAGGGGAATTCCATATACACAAACGGCTGGAAGATCTTGTGAAGTCCTGAATGATTCTGATCTGCTCAATGGTTCCCCAGTTTTTGGCCCCGTGCACTGGTCTGACCCGGTGGGCTGACGCTTATGGCCAGTCTGTATTGTACGATGTCTTTACTTTTATTTTAACTGTTGTGACACTTATGATAAACTTCATAACTTTTTGTTCCAGCTGTTCCTAGGATTCAATAGATCATCTCACTGTTTGGCACAACCAACTACAGGGCTGTGGTATCGGCCATGTTCTTACGGTCCCAAGACCAGTCCCTCCCTGTGACCCTCCCATAGTGCGCCTGCGCTTCACAGCCCCTCGTATTTCTGCTTCATAAACCATTCCCGTGACCGTGCCGCTCCTCTATTTCTGTATTTTGTGTGAATGTTGCACCCCTCCCCCTTCACCTCCTCGTCTGTCTCCTTTTCCATTGTCGTGAAGCTGATCTGTAAAGCTACCAGTCCTCCTGCTGGATGTTCCTCAGGATCTCTGTGCCAGCGTTGGAAGCCGCCCCGACAGATTAAATCTTCATGCTCCGCTAGTTACATCTTATGGCTTGCTCAGCCATTGGCCAATATCCGCATAGAACTTGTTACCATTAAAGCTCTTGAGAAGTTTAGCCTCAACGTCCCGTGTTTTAGCGTATCGATGCTTGTGTGACAGGTGCGCTTATGTTTAGGGTCCTACATTGTGGGTAGAGGGCTTCACAACACCAGATATAGAGCAGTCTTAAGGCAGAACTCTGGTCATACTATGATGATCAGGCTTGAAAATAGTTTTTCCACTTTGCACGGAGCTTAACGGCCTTATGGGCACCAGTGTCGAAATCTAGCAGAAGTGCTGAACATCTCCAGTGCTGGAGACGACTTACAGGATCACCTCCATTGTCGAGCTGCCCACCCTGCTGCCATCTTGGTTGGGGCTGTATAGCACGTACATTAAAGTGTCGCTAAATGTTTGACAGACTTCTGACGTCCTAGAGACATGTTTGGATTGGTGGTGGTGCCGAGCACTGAGACCCCCACCAATCGCTAGAACGAAGCAGCTGAAGGTCTCGTGTGATCGCTCAGCCTTTTCGGGTCTGTTCGGCTTTTTCCGGAAAGCCGATGTATCGGAGTGCGGGCTCATAGACTTTCTATTGAGTCCAAACACTGATACATTTATTTCCGGAAAAAGCCGTACAGACACGAAGCGGCCGAGCGATCACACGAGACCTTCAGCTGCTTCGTTCTAACGATTGGTGGGGGTCTCCGTGCTCGGACCCCCAGCAATCCAAACTTTTGACATTTCACTATGACTTGTCAGAAGTTTGTCAAACTTTTAGCTCCACTTTAAAGCTTAGGATCATAGATCTGTTTTATTCCCATTTTGCAGGATGGAGCCAGTATGGGGGTTGACACGTGGGGGGTCAATACTTTACTAGTTCCCCCGGAGCAGCAGAATAACTCGTTTTCCCACAGCTTGCAGGCGTATGAGTTACCCGTGAAGATGCAGGAGGTACAGGGACCGGTCACTTTTACCTGTAGTGAGTGTGTCCTCAAGCAAACTATGGCTACTACTTGGCGTATAACCGAATACTTTCTTGACTTTCTTGCAGAGTTTCTCATGAGACGGAACGGATATGTACGAGCTGGCGATGAGGAGGAGAGTCTTTGTTGCTTCCTGCACTGAGGTTTTCGTGCGGGAGATTCCATCTTAACGCCAAGTTGTCATATCCCGTTCCGGCATTCCTGATTTGCACCAGGCCTGTCAGTCACCCGTATTCACATTCCCCAGCAATGACTGTTTCAATGGGGTCATGAAGCCTTTGGCTTTGCACCGGCTCGTGGAGCGACAATGTTTGACGTCTCCAGAACGGGTGGAGAGTCACAGGCTGGCATAGATGGTGACCGAGCTTTTACCCACAATTGTATCTCCGACCAGCAAATTTATCTAAACCGGAGTTTCTTCAGGGCTCGAAGTAAGAGATTTGCAATTTTTGTAGGTGACGATACGATTTAGTTTCATGTCAGGATATGACTGGCGATTAAAAAAAAAAAAAAGTAAAATAAAATCTGGAAGAATCTCAGACGAGAGTGAAATTTTCTCCTCTACCTGCAGCCGCTGGTGTAGCACTGAGGGGACTAGTGCCCTGAATTTTTGGCTCAGTTGGCTCTGAAGAAACGGACACGTGGCTTCTCCTGGGGAATAAGACTTCCAGAGACTTGTACATTGTATAAATTCAGTCATTTCTGGGGATCCCGTGCAATGTGTATGACCTCACCCCGTCTCTCTGCAGGACCGTTCTCCATCGTCCGCTCTTTATGATTTTTGTGTAGTTGTGTTTTCAAATCTGAGGGAGTCTTTTGTTTTCCCAGTTCTGACCTGTTTTCTTTCACCTGTTTCTGGAGAAAAGCTTGTACTTGAGAAAGACTTGGCCTGCTTGAGTAACCTGCACCCTACTACTGCCTTTGTGTATGTGGGTGGGTAGAGAAAGTCCTGATGTACAACATATGGAGGTGATGCTAAAATTACTCCCTTCTCACAGGTATCTATTTTGCTTTTCTCCCTCTACCTATTTGCATTGAGTCATATACCGGAGGAGGGTCCATTCTCATTGACCTGCTCATAGGGATCCACAACTATATAACCCCCATGACTAGAAATCAGTAACTTTTTTTTATTTTTTTCCTTTAATGTGTTGCGTGTTGATGTGATTGGGGAATCATGGGTGCTGTTTGCGTGTTACGTGTGCGTGCGCGGAGTGCTGGACCTGGCATTGTGGATGTATTTGGCAGTGATCATGGAGTCCCTCAGTCTGGGGTTATTTTCTGTCCTGCCTGGTAGAAGTGGTTTGCATTGGTCGTGTGACTAAATCCGTGTTGCGATTGCACGTGTTGTATTCCCGGCTGTGTCAAGTAACTTGCAGTCAGGCCTTATATCGGTCTTTGTACAGAACGTCCTACGTCTCGTCTGTCCCTGGTGGTTGTTCTCCCTCTAACTCAAGAGTAATCGGAGACAGACTGGTTGCTATGGATTTGCTGCTGCTGTTAAGACGCTGGTTGTTACAATGTATCACCAGCAACCAGAGTGTCAGCTAGGACGGTTGAGCTCAGACCTGGCTCGTCCCTGTTCTGGAGCCTCCCCGTGCCAGAATACTCTTCTAATTTGTCCTGTAACATCTTGTTTGCTTGTAGTAGCTCGTTCACACGTGAGGTCCTACCAAGCAGATACTGGTATTACGCTGTATACATCTTGTCTTGATTACAACAGTTGGCAAAGAATTTGGCTGCTGATCTGGAAACAAAGTAATTGCACGCTACTGGTTTAATTACTAGGCATCGAACATTTTATAGCTAACTGCTCTGTCATTGATGGATGGAGGTGCCGGTTACCTGGAACATTCTGATCCGCCGGCTGTTTATTACTGGGTGATCAAGGGTCACATGTGTGGGTCTTGGCTCGGGCAGCGCCCGCTATGAGTGTCTGATCTGATTCGCGCCCTGTGATTATTTTATGGCTTGAGCCTCTTGCAATTAAAATGTCTTGGCCGGTTGTTTGACTTGGTGTTCATGCTCGGTATGCGTCTGTATAGAACGTCCGCCTGGAAAATGGTTGGCGTCATCTGTTTCCCCCCCCATCCTGTTGTAAGTGCTTGCCATTGGTCATAAGATGATCAGTGCCTCTAATATTACTGCGGTGTGCCTTTAATGTATGCGGCAGGTTCAAAATTAATTAAAAGGGTGGAATAAAACTAGTGAGCGCCCTGTGGACACTATTAAAGATGGCCGTCTTAAAGGCAACTAAGCATTATGTCAAACAAATTGGCAAAAGGAAGAAACCAGTATGGCTCACTAGAGAAGTAATATAGTAACAGAAAAGAAGCTGTGGAAAGAAAACAGAACTAGACCGAAGGAGGTGAAACATTATTAATGCTGCTAAAGAAGAAGAAATGGCCAAATCTGTTCAGGTAGAAAAAAACCTTCAGGTTGATTGACCGAAAATAAACTGGCCTTACGAAAATTAGAAATGGGGTAAATCACTCGGACAGGGGTAAGGCTGTCGCTGTCCATTTTGGATAGGTACTTTTTGTTTAGTATTTTTAAGAGGTGGCTTCTAATGTTTGGGCATGGCATTACCTCTAGGGTTCAGCTCCGGTGTTTTTGGAGGCTGATGTGTTCGATGAACTCGTGCGCCTAAATGTAAATAAGGCAATGGGTCCAGATGGTGTCCGCCCCTGAGTTCTTGTAGAACCCCAATTTGTGATTTGCTGCACCTCTAACTGATTTGTTTAACCAGTCCCTTCCAACAGGTGATGTTCCTGATGATTGGAGAATGGCCGAGAAGGGTAGTAGAGAAGAAGCTGGTAACTACAGGCCCGTTAGCTTAACATCGGTAAAAATAATGGAAACTCTCCTGAGAGGCTTCTAAAAACCAACAACTTGTTGGACCCTAAACACTGCGGCTTTACTGAGGGCAGATCAAACTAATGATTGTCACAAGTGTTGGATGAAGGGGGATTTCAGAAAAGTCTTTACAGATAGTTCCACGTAAGGAGCTCATGATCCATTATTGAAAATTGGACTTAACCCCTGGATAGTTCAGAGGATTTGCAGTTGACTATAGATATCCGGTATATGGCTGTAGATATAATGGTATAAAAGTCTGGAGGAAGACTGGTTACAGGTGGTGGACCACAAGGTTCTGCTCTGGACCCTGTTCTTTTTCACGTTTGTAAAGGACATACGAGAAGGTATAGTAGGTAAGGTGTGTTATAGGGAAGATCTTCCTGGAGGGGACTTTAACATGGAAAATTAATTGACCTTTACTGTAATAATGGGCAAAACAATGGAAACTGCGGTTCAAGGTTTCCAAATGGAAAATAAGGCAGCCGGGAAAAAAGAATCCTGTTTCAGAGTATCTTGTTGGCAGTTCTGTATTATCCAGGACTTCAGAAGAGGGGGATTTAGGGCACTGAATTCGGTCAGGGCCACGAAGTCACCAGTGGAACCAAAGACAGGCCACAAAAATGGTGGAAGGTCCGAAGCATAAAACTTATTGGGAGAGACTTCTAGAACTTAATTTGTATGTCCTTAAAGTAAAGAGAGGACCTGATTGAAACTTTTACATATGTTAAATAAGATTCTGGAGGGAATTTTTTTATAAAAGTGAACAAGGGGGCACAATCTGACACGTTTGTGGAAGATCATAAGCCACGTCAAAAAATATTTTACTGAGTAGTAGATGCTCGGAACAAACCTCTGGCAAATGTGATTGGAAAATCAGCAGTAAGTGAATGTAAACCTGCCGGGGAGAAACGTAGATCTATCCGAAGAGAACTAAAATGGAAATAATATAAGGGCCGACTGGATGGATCGTGTGCTCTCCTGCCATCTATGTGAGTCGGTGGTTGTCTTTCTTGTGTGAGCTGAATGGACGACTCCTGCTTGTGTTGACCATGGACTGGTGGGTGAAATAAGTCGGGTGACATCTGTCCAGAATCCACTGAATGGAGACCAGTTGTTGGGATATTTACTTACAGCCACGTCTTCCCCCCCCCCCCCCCCCCTCCAGTTATTCTGTGCTGGTCGGCCCTACGAGTTGGTCTATGGACGGCTGGTCTAGGCCGGTGGCGGTTGGTTAACCGGTCTTCTGTATGTTTGTCGTCTGTATGTTGAGGATGCCTGCAGATGTGCTCTGTGCTGCACACGTTGTGTCCTGCGTATCTCAAGGCTGCGTGTAATATCCATACTTATATTCTCCTTTCAAGTCGTAGTAGACTCAGTTCTAACTTTTCAGGAAAAAATGTGACTTAGCAATTGCGTAGTAAATCAGTAACTTTATTTCTAGCCCAGGCTGAACCAGGCTTTGTCTCCTTTGTTGCAGGACAGTCTTACGAAATTCGCCTCCTTGACAATCGGAAATTGGGAGAATACCAAGAGCTGAATAGTAAACACATCAAGGTAGGAGCTTGGGAACAAGGTTTTCTGGGTGACGTCCGGACGGGTCTTGATTCCTTTCCCTCGTATTTTAGAGCATCATACGAGTGGTTTTCCATGACCGGCGCCTGCAGTACACGGAGCATCAGCAGTTAGAAGGTTGGAGATGGAGCAGACCTGGCGATCGCATACTTGACATAGGTCCGTGTAATTCTAGAGAAAATGGTTTTCCCTTTTTTGTTTCCCTTCCCCCCCCCCCTCTTTTTCCTTTGAGGCTGCCTGTCAGTCCTGCTCCTAACTCCTCTTCTTCCACAACATGAAACCCTTTACTACAAGCTCGTCCTAAATTAGTCATTGTGTTTAATGTTCCATTGCACAGATATCCCATTATCTGTTGGTATATTGGATCCCAGAGCGAGCCCAACACAGCTCAATACTGTGGAGTTTTTGTGGGATCCCAGCAAGCGATCCTCTGCATTCATTCAGGTACGGGGGATTCACGGTATATTCCATCATTTAGATTTAGGTTAAATTACCCATTCACTTCTGATCAGTTTATATATACAAAATTGTTATGCATAAGATTGAGTCAGTCATCTGTATTACACTCCAGAGCTGCAGTCACAATAGTCTAGATATCTGCACAGAGTTTAATCATGATTTAAATTATGGAAAGTGTCTGTACACCATTTTTCCTACATCCGATGACTGTACAGTGCCTGGTGTGTGGAGTATAATACAGGATATAACTCCGGATCAGTACAGGATAAGTAATGTATGTACACAGTGACTCCACCAGCAGAATAGTGAGTGCAGCTCTGGAGTATAATACAGGATATAACTCCGGATCAGTACAGGATAAGTAATGTAATGTATGTACACAGTGACTCCACCAGCAGAATAGTGAGTGCAGCTCTGGAGTATAATACAAGATGTAACTCAGGATCAGTACAGGATAAGTAATGTAATGTATGTACAGAGTGACTCCACCAGCAGAATAGTGAGTGCAGCTCTGGAGTATAATACAGGATGTAACTCAGGATCAGTACAGGATAAGTAATGTATGTACACAGTCACTCCACCAGCAGAATAGTGAGTGCAGCTCTGGAGTATAATACAGGATGTAACTCAGGATCAGTACAGGATAAGTAATGTATGTACACAGTGACTCCACCAGCAGAATATCGAGTGCAGCTCTGGAGTATAATACAGGATATAACTCCGGATCAGTACAGGATAAGTAATGTATGTACACAGTGACTCCACCAGCAGAATAGTGAGTGCAGCTCTGGAGTATAATACAGGATATAACTCCGGATCAGTACAGGATAAGTAATGTAATGTATGTACACAGTGATTCCACCAGCAGAATAGTGAGTGCAGCTCTGGAGTATAATACAGGATGTAACTCAGGATCAGTACAGGATAAGTAATGTAATGTATGTACACAGTGACTCCACCAGCAGAATAGTGAGTGCAGCTCTGGAGTATAATACAGGATATAACTCCGGATCAGTACAGGATAAGTAATGTATGTACACAGTCACTCCACCAGCAGAATAGTGAGTGCAGCTCTGGAGTATAATACAGGATATAACTCAGGATCAGTACAGGATAAGTAATGTATGTACACAGTGACTCCACCAGCAGAATAGTGAGTGCAGCTCTGGAGTATAATACAGGATGTAACCCAGGATCAGTACAGGATAAGTAATGTAATGTATGTACATAGTGACTCCACCAGCAGAATAGTGAGTGCAGCTCTGGAGTATAACACAGGATATAACCCAGGATCAGTACAGGATAAGTAATGTAATGTATGTACACAGTGACTCCACCAGCAGAATAGTGAGTGCAGCTCTGGAGTATAATACAGGATGTAACTCAGGATCAGTACAGGATAAGTAATGTATGTACACAGTCACTCCACCAGCAGAATAGTGAGTGCAGCTCTGGAGTATAATACAGGATGTAACTCAGGATCAGTACAGGATAAGTAATGTATGTACACAGTGACTCCACCAGCAGAATATCGAGTGCAGCTCTGGAGTATAATACAGGATATAACTCTGGATCAGTACAGGATAAGTAATGTATGTACACAGTGACTCCACCAGCAGAATAGTGAGTGCAGCTCTGGAGTATAATACAGGATATAACTCCGGATCAGTACAGGATAAGTAATGTAATGTATGTACACAGTGATTCCACCAGCAGAATAGTGAGTGCAGCTCTGGAGTATAATACAGGATGTAACTCAGGATCAGTACAGGATAAGTAATGTAATGTATGTACAGAGTGACTCCACCAGCAGAATAGTGAGTGCAGCTCTGGAGTATAATACAGGATGTAACTCAGGATCAGTACAGGATAAGTAATGTATGTACACAGTCACTCCACCAGCAGAATAGTGAGTGCAGCTCTGGAGTATAATACAGGATGTAACTCAGGATCAGTACAGGATAAGTAATGTATGTACACAGTGACTCCACCAGCAGAATATCGAGTGCAGCTCTGGAGTATAATACAGGATATAACTCCGGATCAGTACAGGATAAGTAATGTATGTACACAGTGACTCCACCAGCAGAATAGTGAGTGCAGCTCTGGAGTATAATACAGGATATAACTCCGGATCAGTACAGGATAAGTAATGTAATGTATGTACACAGTGATTCCACCAGCAGAATAGTGAGTGCAGCTCTGGAGTATAATACAGGATGTAACTCAGGATCAGTACAGGATAAGTAATGTAATGTATGTACACAGTGACTCCACCAGCAGAATAGTGAGTGCAGCTCTGGAGTATAATACAGGATATAACTCCGGATCAGTACAGGATAAGTAATGTATGTACACAGTCACTCCACCAGCAGAATAGTGAGTGCAGCTCTGGAGTATAATACAGGATATAACTCAGGATCAGTACAGGATAAGTAATGTATGTACACAGTGACTCCACCAGCAGAATAGTGAGTGCAGCTCTGGAGTATAATACAGGATGTAACCCAGGATCAGTACAGGATAAGTAATGTAATGTATGTACATAGTGACTCCACCAGCAGAATAGTGAGTGCAGCTCTGGAGTATAACACAGGATATAACCCAGGATCAGTACAGGATAAGTAATGTAATGTATGTACACAGTGACTCCACCAGCAGAATAGTGAGTGCAGCTCTGGAGTATAATACAGGATGTAACTCAGGATCAGTACAGGATAAGTAATGTATGTACACAGTCACTCCACCAGCAGAATAGTGAGTGCAGCTCTGGAGTATAATACAGGATGTAACTCAGGATCAGTACAGGATAAGTAATGTATGTACACAGTGACTCCACCAGCAGAATAGTGAGTGCAGCTCTGGAGTATAATACAGGATATAACTCCGGATCAGTACAGGATAAGTAATGTAATGTATGTACACAGTGATTCCACCAGCAGAATAGTGAGTGCAGCTCTGGAGTATAATACAGGATGTAACTCAGGATCAGTACAGGATAAGTAATGTAATGTATGTACACAGTGACTCCACCAGCAGAATAGTGAGTGCAGCTCTGGAGTATAATACAGGATATAACTCCGGATCAGTACAGGATAAGTAATGTATGTACACAGTCACTCCACCAGCAGAATAGTGAGTGCAGCTCTGGAGTATAATACAGGATATAACTCAGGATCAGTACAGGATAAGTAATGTATGTACACAGTGACTCCACCAGCAGAATAGTGAGTGCAGCTCTGGAGTATAATACAGGATGTAACCCAGGATCAGTACAGGATAAGTAATGTAATGTATGTACATAGTGACTCCACCAGCAGAATAGTGAGTGCAGCTCTGGAGTATAACACAGGATATAACCCAGGATCAGTACAGGATAAGTAATGTAATGTATGTACACAGTGACTCCACAGCAGAATAGTGAGTACAGCTCTGGAGTATAATACAGGATATAACTCAGGATCAGTACAGGATAAGTAATGTAAAGTATGTACATAGTGACTCCACCAGCAGAATAGTGAGTACAGCTCTGGAGTATAATACAGGATATAACTCAGGATCAGTACAGGATAAGTAATGTATGTAAGCAGTGAATCTATTTTATGTGGATTAATTTTATATACAAAATATAAATGGTGATGTTGCAGTAGTTTTTATTTTTAGTTATTCTGTAGCTTTCCATAATAACGTGTTTGTCCTTTAATATCTATAGGTGCACTGCATTAGCACAGAGTTCACACCTAGAAAGCATGGAGGGGAGAAGGGCGTTCCGTTCAGGATACAATTTGACACGTTTAAACAGAACGAGAATGGAGAGTACACGGAACATTTACACTCGGCCAGCTGCCAGATCAAGGTCTTCAAGGTATCTGCCTGGGATCCAAACTTTGTGTCTTAGTGATCTATCACTTTAATATTTTTTAAGACCTACTAAAATCCTGTCCTGTGTCAGTCTGAAGTGTCAAACAGAACAAAACGTTAACTTTTCAGAGTTCTGACATGACATTCAAATGTGATTCCCCTCGTAGCCCTCGTTCCCCTTCTAATGTAATTGTATAGTTTTATATTGAGGTGTCGCATGAAAAATGGAGTCATCCTGTAAATGCATTACAGAACAGAAGCTGCGTCATTGACTAGTAATCTCCCAGCATTCCCCAAACATGGATGAAACTTGCAGAAATCTTTGCACCAGCTGGAGAAACGACCCCAAAATCTGCTGCGTGTGACTGCTCCCTGATAAACGCTGTCTGGGTAGATTCACACACGGCAGATCTGTTGCCGACCGTTCTGTGACTGTTCTGTACATCTGAATGTCTTAGTTTTTGTTTTTTTTTGATCGTGCACCTCCTGCTGTTAGTCCCAACCTGTAGAACAATTCCCCTCCCCCCACGTGAGCCGATCCTGTACACTTATCTGACAACCTTCACAAACGTATGCATTGCTCACTGATCCTTTGTTCCGATGAATTGTTAAAGGCGATATCCAACTATTCAACCAAATGGAAGAGCGTATGATTGCAGGATCAGACTACTCAGGATTTGTTTGTAGTCTGTTACCATGGAGACACAGATCTGCATTGAAGCTGGGGACACAAAGCGATAGGATTTTTTTAACCCCTTCAGGATGAAGACATTTTTTTTTATTTTTCATTTTAGTTTTTCACCCCCAGCCTTCCAAGAGCCATAACTTTTTTATTTTTCCATCAATAGAGCGGTGTGAGGGCTTATCTTTTGCAGGAGGAGTTGTAGTTTCTAGTGGTAGCATTTAAAGAACCATATAATGTACTGGGAAATTGAAAAAAAATTCTTTACCGGCTGAAATTCGAAAAAACTGCAATTCCTCAGTCGTTTTTTGGGTTTCGTTTTTACGGCTTTCAGGATGCGGTAAAAAAACGAGAACTGAACTTTATTCTGCATCTCAATAAGATTACGGTGATACCGAATGTGTATAGGTCTTCTTATATGTTACTACTTTAAAAAAATAACTTGTTGTAAAAAAAAAAAAAAAATTCTTTCACCCCAATCTGAAAGTCCAAAAATGGGAAAAGGTTTTTTTTTTTTGTTTTTGTTTTATTTTTCACTAATAAAAACGCTTCCCAATGTATTGCAGTATATTGTCATTTTTACAGGCTGTTAAGCCCTGCCGAAGGCTGAGTGAATGCAGTCCTGGGGTCCTTCATTAGGCCCCTGGGCTGCCATGAAAACAATCGCCACTCCCGATCTCGTTGCGGGGGGGGCGGGGGGTTGACTAGCTGAGAGGGCCGCCACCTCCAATGCCTCAGAGCGGGACGGCAGCATTTGAAGGGTTAAACAGCCTGGAACAGCGCGACTGCGGTTCCTGGCCATTAGTCCCAGGTGTCACCTGTAAAACACAGCTGACACCCGCAGAGTCTGAAGCGCGCGCCCTACATCACCGCACTATGACCCCCTGGCACGTCATTTTGTGGGAAAGGTTTAAATCAATACCTATTGCAAAGTTGATGCGTTAAAACCGTAAAAAAAAAACCTTGTTTGGGAAGGTGGACATGGCTTTTATATGTTTTGTACTAGAACCTATTAGCCACTATTTATACAAAGATTTGATGTATGCGTAGGGGCGGGGCTGTGACAACCTTTGATTTAAAGGGGCCTCTTTATAGACACGATCAATATCAAACAAATATAGTTTTAATGCAGCAACACATGGGCGTAATCTACTGTAAGAAGAACGTACCATGGTATGAAGTGTTAAACGTCTGGTGTCACTAATCTCTGACTAAACCTACAGGAGATGACGTTTTATCATTTTGTCGTAGCCCAAAGGAGCAGACCGGAAACAGAAGACTGATCGAGAGAAGATTGAAAAACGGACCGCGCAGGAGAGGGAGAAATACCAGTCGTCCTACGATACCACCATTCTGACCGAGGTGAGGAGTCCTCAACGCTACAAAGACTTTGATCTTGGGTTACATCATGTCTTCTACTCCAGTCACATCCAGAGCAGTGTTCACAATTCTCTTTTCCTTTTGAGGGAGAGCAGTGCATTGTGGGTACTCAGCGGATGGTTACACTTATTGGTCTCACTGCAGACTGTAGATAATCCACCTTTTGCCTAGGACAACCAGCAGAATTCTGTATGCAGCTTTCGGTGTGACTGGTGTAAAAATGATGATGTAATCAGTGCAAAATGAGAAATATATATATATATATATATATATAGTGTGTGTGTGTTCGTGATTTTGTCTGGTCTCCTGCCAGCAGCGAGGGCACTTGTTGTAGGAGAGTAAGGTGCAGGTTGTGTCTCTGGTCTCTATTAAATTTACTTTTTTGGCTACATAATGTTTGATCAGATCTGGTTGCCGCGTGGCTATTCAGTGGTAGCCGTGCCGGAAGTATCTGGATACTGCACATCCCTAGTAAGCTGTAATCTGAGTTTTGTCGATCCCATCCGATTACAGATGGATAAATACTGCAAAGTTCTTTACATCTTAAGAACAATGAGGGGAAATTTGCAAAGCAAAATATGCCAGAATTTTAGACCCTTTTTGCTAAATACTGATGTAAAGTACGCCAGGCAATGAATGTAGGAAGAGGACGGCGTCCAACATGTCTAGGTAACGGCCAACTTTATCCCACTGCGTTTATTTAGGACAAAATATATAAATCTGCCCCAGTGTGAGGCTTTTTATGTATTTCCAGCAGAATAAATAATGAATGGAAACCCCAGGACTGTATATTCTACAGGCGGAGCAGAGTTGGTAACATTTTGAATATCTAGAGGCTAAAAAAAAACCAACCTGCCGTAGTCTACACACAGCTGCGTGTATGTTACATTGTATCCGTGTAGACCATCCCCTGTGAGCTAAACACGGCAGAACAAATCTGATACTTTGTAAGAAGCTGCAGCTGTGTTAGCAGGACGAGGTCTGTACAGGTTTCCATTCACGGATAGCCGTGCGTCTGGTTAAAAGTTGAGGCAAAGTTTATTAGTAAGCGGCAGAACTTTTCCTGATGCTGCACTTCATTTCTAATACCGGATGACCCTATAAGACCAGACTCCATGCTTTGTGTCCTAGTGCTCCCCGTGGCCGGATCTGCCTTATCAGTCCAACAGCTCCTCTTCTCCTGGATACAACAGCTCCCCGAATAGCTTCAGCATCGGTGACGGGTATGTTATGTTCTGCTGGGGGTTGTAGTCGTGTATCTCTTCCTGTGGGTGTTGTAGTCCAGGAACATTGAACAGTCAGTATAATACACGGTGTTGCTGGTAGTAGAACCCTGTGTTGCTTCTGCTGGAGGTTCTGGGCTGCGGCTGTCGGCAGGTTTTCAGCACTTCTCCTGTGGACAGCAGCGTGTACATAACCTGTTTACCCGCTCGTTACTCCCTCCAGTCTGGATCTTTCTTCTCATTCTCGTGTTTCTTGCCCTTTTTTAGTAACTGCTCCCCGACCCCTCCGGTGGAACCTCCTCCTCCCCCCCTCCAAAACGAGGTAAGAATGACAACAATGTGTAACCTTTAACATCGTAAGAAACAAACTATCGAGCCGGATCCTGGTCTGTTTCTGCTTTGAATACGTCTGTTTTATGTAGAATGATGACCAGGGCTCCACGGCGACATTTGGTCATCCGCAAGTTGCGGTAAAATTGTGACGTTACCACATCCTCCATGTTTTCCTATAGCGGGGGGAGGGGTTGCGTGACTTATACAAGGATTCTGACAATTAAAATCTTGCAACATTTTCCACCGTTGGAAGTTTGTGGTGATGCTGCAGCTTAACAGTAATTAGCTGGTTAACGAATGTCGCCGCGGAGCCGCAGCTTTACAGGGATTTATCACATTGCATTTAAAATTAACAATCGCGCTGGAATCCGTCCTGAGCAACGCTCTGTACTCGGCATCCATCACCAGTAGAAAACCGCCATAATACAACGTATCTTCTATAGAGACAAGATTTGTCATTTTTACAATATTTATCTTGCACAGAAAACGGTTTCTGGATTTCAAAGTGAGACTTGGAATACGGAGGAGAAAGGAAAGGTAATTTTTAATTTTCTAGACTTCTTATTATTATTATTATTTATTATTACTTTATTGGTTTTATTATTTTATTTCATGAACCTTCACTTTGTCTCCTAACAGCATCTCGTGCCTTCCGCAACCATCCAAGACGTGCAGCAATGGCTTCAGCGTAACAGATTCCCGCAGTTTTGCCGGCTGCTGTCCAGTTTCTCAGGTATTTCCGGTCGCCGCCGCCTCTTTTGGTCCAGGCTTTCTGTCATTTTTTTTAATTTGGTTTTCCTATTTTGCGTATCAACTGCTGTTTGTCAGAGAACTTAGGACAGGAGTCAGTCCATGGTTATGAAAGCATTCAGAGCTGAACTCTCCCAGCATTCCCTGCGTCTGTTCAGTGTCTGCAGCGCTTAGCTGGGTGATTTTGCATTCTTGGAAGTGTCTTTATATCAGGCACAATACAGTCTTAATTATAGGAGCTCGTCTAAACGGTTAGTGGCCGTCCACAATCTTACTGACTGTTTCCATTAAGAAAAGCAAGATTGTGAATGTGGCACTTGTCAACATTTCACGTAGATTAAATCTCCATATATAGTGTACGTTGGTGTTCAGAGGTTTACATAGGAGACCCAAATGCCTGAAGTCAGACTGTACAAATAAAATTAATCTTAATGGATCCATAGTTAGGATGAATTTTTCCCTGAATCCAGTTAGGCCCCATGCACACGACCGTAGAATTTGTCCGTAACTGGATCGTAGCTGCGGTCCGCAATTACGGACCTATTATATTCCATTGACCACTGACACCTTCCCATATATTTGCGGGAAGGTGTCCGGGCTGTAGAAAGCCTCCGCAAAAGATAGGACATGTCGCTTTTTACGGACCATTCTCCCATACTTTGTATGGGAGCGCAGGCCAAATATGCGGATGACTGTCCGCGGCCGGCCGTGCTCTTAATCAGACAGGGATTACGGGCACGGATGTGTGCACGAGGCCTTAATGAGTATATTCTCCAGAATTTATTCTATTTTGTGACTTGTCTGGATTGTGGTCCTCAATTTGAGGCATTAAAACAATGTGTAGATTTGGGTCAGATGTTGGAGGATCCTGTTCCTGGCACTGGATATTGCAGAGCGGGCAAATGTGAGGTGTGAAACCGCTTTATTATTAGGAGCAGCCAAATCCGATAATGACGCCGCAGAAGAACTCCTAGATAGATTTGCTGCCTGCTATTACGGGTCCTATGAAGATGTTGCATTCTTAAGTGCCGCTTATTATCCGCTCAGGCCGGGGAGGGTTCCTGGCACAACATTCCTGACATTTGGAGAAGTCTCCGAGGACTCTTGTAATGATGATGATTCTGCAGCAGAGGAGACGGGTTCAGGTTGCTCAAGATTTGGGTGGCACAAAAAGCGGAGAAGGATTTGAGGCTGCACCTCCCGGCACATTTACATAAAGATCACCCAGTCATTAGACCTCCCCATCATTTACATAAAGATCACCCAGTCATTAGACCTCCCCATCATTTACATAAAGATCACCCAGTCATTCGATGCTCCTCTATCATGGACGACTTGTATATGAAACCTTTTACTTTTTATAATCTCCAGGCGCTGACTTATTAAAAATGACCAAAGAAGATTTTATCCAAGTCTGCGGCCCGGCTGATGGGATCCGACTCTTTAACGCAGTGAAGGGCAGGTGGGTACAAGTCTCGTGATCGGCAGGATTAGCACCTGTGCAGGTAATGATTGTCACTTGTCCTTCCGCAGGAATGTGAGGCCCCGGCTGACCGTATACGTGTGCCATGAATCTGAGCAGAACAGATCTGTCCTGCAGCATAAACAAGAGTCTGGAAACTCTGCCGTGTGTGGTAGGTGGCAGCTCCGTATTAACCCCTTAGTGGCTGGAGAATGCTTTTCTTTTTGGCATGTGCTGTTTTACTGGGTGTCACTTACAGGTTATACATGAACACGATGATGTTTGGGGTGTAGTGCGAACATGCAGGGTTTGTGATTGCCGGGACTAATACAGGACTGTACAAATGGTGAATGGTCACGAACAGTTAACCCATGTAACTGCAGCAACACCGCTGTGGCGTTCAGGAGTGGGGTACACGGTACCGGCAGTCACGTAAACACTGGACGCCCCCCTGCCTGTGAGTAGCGGCCGGCCCAGTGCTGCTCTTGTAAATGCAAAATTAGAACTTGCGCCTAATGATCTGTGACCTCTGAGGGAATGTGGAACGAGTTCATCAAACATTTCAGCTGCTGATTGTAAGGATGTTGTTTCAGGGTCTGTATTTCCTGCCCAACCGGTTTCTCTGACCATAAATTACAGACTAGTCCCAAAAATGCCGACTATCTGCAGCGCGAGGCTTGTGTCTCCAAATATCCTGGGTAGGAATTGGCAAGTTCGCTTATTCACCCGATGCCGATGTTCCCTCCTATTACACATGGTTTAGCCTCTTGTCTTCGGTTTATCGGCCAGGACACATGGACTTTGTATAGTCGGAGCTCATACCGTAATGTCCGTCGTCCTGGGCTGTATGTGATCTGGGTATCTGCTCTTCTGGCTAACGTTGCGCTCTCCGCAGTGTACCACGCCATATTCTTGGAAGAGCTGACGGCCTTGGAGTTAATGGAGAAGATTGCAAACCTGTATACCATTTCACCACAACAAATCAATCAGATTTATAGACAGGGACCAACTGGAATCCATGTGGTTGTGAGCACAGAGGTGAGTACAGGTTCTCTTTATTGGATTTCCTCTTGCTGTGTTACAACACACACACCTCATGTCGATTACATGCTGGAAATGTGACCCCAAGTAAGTGGATCCAATTCTCCAAGCATGACCATCTCTATGAAGCCGGCCACAGACCTACATATTATTCATCTGCTGCCAATCAGACGTGTCCATAGGTAGGGGAGATGTGCAGCGGCAAGCGTCTGGAAGCCCCTGATCTCCAGTGTAACCAAAGAATTGAAATTTGACATCCACCAACCAATCTGTGCCCCCCCCCCCCCCCCCGCTTCATGTCTGTTTGGCTATTTCCGGAAATAAATGTATCGGTGTACGGACTCGATAAAGTCTGAGCCCGCACTCCGATACATTTATTTCCGGAAAAAGCCGAACAGACGCTGAGCGCTCACACAAGATCTTCAGCAGCTTCGTTCTAGAGGTTGGTGGAGGTCTCAGTGCTCGGACCCCCACCAATCCAAACTTCTGACATGTCACTGATATGTCAGAAGTCTGTCAAACGTTTAGCTGCACTCTAAGAGGGAGTGTAGGGGATTACCTGGAGACAGACGACTTGTTCAGAAATCCCTAGTTGCTGATCTGTACGGACGGGCGCGTACGCCATTCTCCACACCTCTAATGGGGACTTGTCTGGCTAAGAAAACTGGCATAGAAAAGTTGGTAAATTACCCCCTAGGACTCTGAATGTAGGTCTGTATACTTGTCTAAGACCTGTCTTTCCTGGTATCTGCTGTAACTGACTAATTTGCTGGCGGTTTAAGAATGTCCGCACCAATGTTAGTTTGTACATAGTAGTCCAGAATTCACAATTCTGCTGGTTGTCATTGGAAACAGTCAGCAAGCTTGTGGACTAACCTCCCCCACCCCAGCAAGTTAGCTAAACTGCTCTGAGGGGGGACTTTGAGCAGTCCGTGGTGTAAAGATGACCCTTCCTAGAATGCAAATGACCTGCGCAAGCTCTGCAGACGCTGAACAAGCAGGGAATGCTGGGAGATGAGAAGTCAGTCCACCTTCAAGTTACTCTACTCTGAAGACTTTTTGTTCAGTAGGTACATCAAACCTGTGCAGGTGCCTTTCCTTACAACCGAGGAATTGTTTTTGGATGTTTTTATGATGAATTTTGCATTTGAGAACTTGAGTTTTATTGTCTTCTCTCCCTCAGATGGTCCAGAACTTCCAGGATGAATCCTGCTTTATCCTCAGCACTCTGAAAGGTGGGTCCGCTGAGCCCTGGGGTGGGGGCTTGTCGGTAGTTTCTTTCCAGCTGTATTAACGGCAGTGCACTTTGTTTTGCAGCGGAGAACGGCAACGGCTATCACGTCATCTTAAAGTAAAATCACAAATTGTCAGGATGAAGATTGAGACTGCTCTGCATTAATGGGCCAGTGAACAAACTCCTGGTGCCCTTGTCAGTGTGTAGCAACATAGGACAGGAATTCGGAATTTGTATAAAAAAAAAAAATCCTTGGGTTCGTAGACCCGCTGTCTGACGGGCGTCTTCCTGTGGACTCCTTGTGGCCGCGCTGTGAACTGTACAGATGTAAATAAGTGAACCTGTCCTTGTATTAATGTCTGCGGCCCATGATCATGTAAATACTAGAATCAAACACTGGATCTATAAATGTGGATATGTCCCCTCACGTTCTAATGTATGTAACACTCAGGACCCCTTACTGACCGAAGGAATTGTACATGTATATCGGATTTATTGTGCCATCCAGGTAGTGTCCTTACCTGAAAAGCACCGCGGTGTCCTGTGCGAGGCAGGGGGGCCGCCGCGGTGTCCTGTGCGAGGCAGGGGGGCCGCCGCGGTGTCCTGTGCGAGGCAGGGGGGCCGCCGCGGTGTCCTGTGCGAGGCAAGGGGGCCGCCGCGGTGTCCTGTGCGAGGCAGGGGGGGCCGCCGCGGTGTCCTGTGCGAGGCAGGGGGGGCCGCCGCGGTGTCCTGTGCGAGGCAGGGGGCCGCCGCGGTGTCCTGTGCGAAGCAGGGGGGCCGCCGCGGTGTCCTGTGCGAGGCGGGGGGGGGGGCCGCCAACACCCTATTTGCTTTAAACACTAGATTGTGAAGACCACGAATGAATGTATCGTCAGTGCTGTGTACACGTGACATGGAAAATACTTTCATGCAGCAAGAAAAATGTAAAATGTTGTTGTAATTTCCGTAGACTACTTGTAAGCTTTGCGCACTTTGCAATCTTTCGCACAATTAAGGTAGTAAACCTACATGGGCCGGGGTTCTGAATACTTTTTCTTGTAGTTCACGTTGGTCACTGATTTACACTACATAAGCTGAGAATATGGATTATAAAACTGAAATCTGTTAAACTTGAATCTTCTAAATGGTGCAACTATTTTTTTTTGGGGGGGGGGTTTCCAATCAATGGCAGGGTGGGGGGGGGGTACTGCTTTCCAATAGACTTTGCTGTGTTGGGTTTCACGAGCTGCTGGTACTTGGGATTTTGTGCCTTCAGCCTCTCACACAAACATCTGAGCCGCTGGTTACGTAGAATATTGGGCGACGCGCTGGAGTAGTTGTGCTCGGGGGTGTCATCGTGCACGTCGTCATTGCAGAGTGTATTGTGTGTAGTGCAGGGATTTCCCAAAACACTTCAGCTTTTTTACTCTTATATGAATTTTTCTGTTTTTTTTTGTGTTTGTCAAGACTTTTAAGCTGGAATTGAATGTCTTCTCTGTTGTGGTTCCAGTAGATGATTCTGTCTTTTTCTCAGAGAAGCTGAACCAGCAGCAGCTCCAGCTGTTTGATCTCCAACCCTTTACATCCCAGAACAGGACATCAGTTTTTTTGCTATAATCCAAAGTCCAACCTAACAGAAATGTATCAGTTTATAGTCTTGAAGCCCTGAATTGTAACCAGATGAATGTAACGGATATTGGGAACGACTGGTTATGTCCATTTTATATTCGTCGTGCTCCATGAAATATTATTGCCCCTCCAATGTACAAAACTGTGTCAATTTCATGAAGTTTTAAATGATCAACTTGTGACCTGTAATGTTGGGTGTAAATTCTCCACGGATCTGCCCTTGGCCGTTTGGAGATATTTGTTTGGTCAGGATCCATCAACAGTAATAACGGAGACTGCCGGACGTCTGAGCCGTCCGTTATAGAATGGTCTGATGAACAGACGGTCTCTGAATACTTGGATTTGCCCCCAGAATAACGGCTGCTGCAAAGATGATTATTGTCCTTGGTGAAGTTTTGCAGGGATATAACTGGTTAGGACGAGACCCTACAATCCCCGGAGACCCTGCTGGTGTTGTGCTGCCTCCGTTCTTCCGGCTCTTAGTGTTGCGTTGGTCACATAGTAACTTCAATACTTTTAAAGTAACAAAGTAGCACTTAACGTGATAGAAACCCATATTAGATGAGACTGGAGGAACGGAGGATTGATGATGTCACCAGTGCTGGGTGTCCAAGGAATAACAATGCAATAAACGCACTAGAGAATTGTGGGTAATATCAAGCTGGTCTTGTAGGGTTCTTGTTTTTTGATCTCCAATCCCCTTCTTTTTTTGTTTCCAGCTCTTTGAGGTGCGGGGGAGGGCCGTCAACCAGTGTGAGCGCTCGGGGGTTATATCCGGATGGTTGGGGCCTTGCGTCTTTGCTCACCGTTTCTTTGTACGGATGTCCTGCAGGTGAAGGTGTTGGGATGTCGTCGTTGTTTGTCTTTCCTTCTATGTATGGAGTTTTCTAGCGACTTTTTTTTTTTGTTCTGGTGCCTGGGGGGGGAGGGGTTGGGTTTCTAATACCGTTTCCTTAGACGTTTCTTGTGGATTATATCAGAACTTTACACTTTTCTATGCAATGATGGGAGTGAATGTCTGACCTGCTGTATGGACAGATGACTGAACGGTTTCATTACTGCCATTAATATATATATTTTTTGTACATGTAATGGATGAAGCGCATATTGCACTGGCCACTGATGTTGTACTGGAACATTCTAGAACTGGAATCTAATAAATGCAAATAAACATCTTTGTGCAAAAGAAAAGCGACTTTGTGCCTTGTTTGTAAGGAGCAGAAACCGGAGACGTCTGATAAAGATCAAATCTCCAACGAAATGTAAAACTCGCTATAAAAGCCATTTACGGTGTATTAGGAAGGCGATAAACTGGCCGGGCTTGTAAATCGTGAGATAATCAACGTGTTATGTGGAGTTTACATGTCGGATGCTGTAAATGGTTCAGAATCCGTTTCCCTGTAATTTCTGCAGTGACAAGTAATCTGAAGCCGGCTGTATCCGCAAAGGAGCGGGGGAGAACTCCGGACGCGGTCACATGACGTACATTTCTGCCTCTGCAGTCTGTACATTTTATAAAGGGGCTCTGCAATAAACAAGACCGTTCTACTTCAACTCTGCATGTTTTCTGGATGCAGCCTGCAGTGTAAAGAACGGAGGCTTATTCTGGACGTCATTGCTACATCCTGGGATCTGTATACATCTAGTCATTGTTTCGAACATATAGGATTTATTTATATATTTTTTTTCTTCACATCTTGTCAGTCCCATGAAAAGATACAACCTTGGTTGTTAGGCCTCATTCACATGGTGCACGGTTGGTCAGTACCTTTAAAAAAATATATATATATTTTTTTTTTAGAAGTCTAAATCCTAAGTAGATGCAAAAATATATATACATGTTTCCATTTTACTTTTCTGTGGTAAAAAAATAACATAAAAAATGGATGTAAAATACTGATCAGATGCGAGTGTGAATAAGGTCTTATGGTACGTCCACACGGGATAGAACAATCTGCCTGCGTAACATGTGCTGTGGATTTCACCGCTCCCATTGGAAAGTGAAAATTCCCAACCTAAATTCACATGCTGCGAAATCTAGAATCCGCACCGCAGGTCAGTTACTGCGCAGAAATATTCTGCATCATGTGGATGAGATGTGTTAAAACCTCATCCACTCCGCTGCTACTGTAATATGGTGTCGGTTTTTTTAACTTGCAAATAGCAATGGAAAATTGTAGCGTATCATCCAGGTGTGAACGTACCCTTACGCTGATGTGGATTTATGTAGGAACGTTTCCTGGAGCTGCGTCTTTAAATTGACCACGTTCTGTGTAACTTTTGCCGTCCTGATGGTTCCTGCTGCACTACCACTGCTACATGTTCAATATCCTCAAGTGAATTTTCTCTTGGTTAACCTTAATGGGACATATGGACATAATATAGGGGTTCCCCTGATGGAGACACGGGTAAGAGCCGTTCTCACCCTGGAGTGCCTGGTATCTTTATACACTACCTGGACACAGAAGTTAACCCCTTGTTGATATTCAGTAGATCTATGGCTTCGTTTACATCTGCGTCAGGGCTCCGTTCTGGCGGTCTATGAGAACAGAACCCTGACAAACAAATGGAAACCATAGGTTTTAATGCAATAGCCAAAAAAGGCGACCGCACACTGCGAACACCAATGCCACCTAAACACTAAATAAATCTGCATTGCTGCTGAATCTACTTACAGTAGTGCGGTTCTTAAGGCACATTTTGATCAAATTGTGTGAGCCCACCTGCCATGACAAGGCTACGTCGATGAGGTGAGCCCTACACTGCTCGTACACCCAGAACTGGGTCGAACCCTACATATTCTTGGAGTGGTAGGAACTGGCATTAAACTAATTAAAATCCCCAAGGCCAGAATGGGAGGAGGGCAAGATCAAAAATGGAGGCGGTCACTAACCCCACATGTATGCAGTACATAAGAGACAACCTAGAAGACTACGGTATTGCTTCTGTCTAAACGACTGGACCCTTGCACAACTGAGACAAACGGAAACTGTTTGCACCAGATCCGTCACCATTGAAATCGATGGTGATGGAAACGAAGACCCATGATTTCTGTTTGTTTCAGTCAGGGCTTCTTTCTGACGGGAAGCTGCGGCGGAACACCATAACGGAGCCCTGACGCAGATGTGAATGACGACTATCCGCTGCTGGATATGTTGCACTTTCATGGCTATTTCCGCATTATTATCTCCAATCCCCTGAAATGCAGCAACTCTGGAGCGGTTTCTGATACAAGAAGTCACTTCCTGTCAGCCATATTGGTTTTCAAGAATCTAATATTTTGGTCTCCCAGTCACACAAACCTTACAAGCCTGTGTTCATATATATTCGCTCCCAACATCTCCGTCTGTGCACTATGGGAAGCGATCACTGAGACAACGTTTACTGTGGAAATCCAGGGCAGTTCCGGGCTGTTGTGCAGAGTAACCTCGTCGTCCTGTACAGGGAAGATTTAGGACATTTTCCCGGCGGGTCATGTCGGAAGGTGCATGCGGCAGCACCTGGCGTTCATACGGCTACAATGTACTAAGATAGGATACGGCGCCGGACACAGAAACACTGCAGGTAACGTTTTTGGATCCCAGGGAGGTCTGGCGCCACAATTGATGTCCCCTGTGCCAGAACAGATCCCATAGAAAGCTATTGGATCCGTTCTAGCATCAGTTTGCCTCCAGCTTTTCTTCAACACGCCGGACATATGTGAACGGTCCCTAACTGATGAGGGTCTCATTCCCTCCCTGAGGGTGAATATGTTCTCTAGTCCAGAATAGACGGCAGGAGCCATTGCTGTGGAGCAAGTGCAATAAGTAACTGGTTATCACTATTATGAGGCTCCAGAGCATCTGAAATGGTGAAATCCAACATGCTTGACCCCCCCACATCTTTCATGGGGGTACGACGGGGCTGCCCCAATAGATCAGCGGGTTTGGTCAGCTTTAGGAACCGCTCCATTCACTGATCATAGATTTGTGTGAGTTCGGGTATGTTCACACAACCTATTTTCAGCCCTTTTTCGGGCCGTAAACTCCCCAAAAAATACCTAAAAATACGGGGGTTGAACGCCTCCTAATATCTGACCATTGATTTCAATGGGAAAAACGTCATTCCGCTCCCATGGGGTGTTTTTTATGCGGCCGTTTTTAAAAATGCCCCATAAAAAAGAAGTGCATGTCACTTCTTGAGCCATTTTTGGAGCAGTTTTTCATTAACTCAATAGAAAAACAGCCGCAAAAACGGCCGTAAAAAATGCTGCAAAAAAGCGCTAATTGCTTCAAAAACTGCTGAAAATCAGGGGCTGTTTTCGCTGGAAAACATCTCTGTATTTTACAGCCGTTTTTGGTTTGCTGTGGGAACATACCCTTAGAGAGGCGCTGTCCCCAGTTTATAACTGCCCTATCTCCTACCTAATCTAGTAGGCGATTTAATGTCGATAACTACGTTTTTTTTTATTTTTTGAAAAACTTTTATTTTTGAGCAAGTTATGAACATTTTAAGATTTATGCAAATTTGTTCTTAATGCCCAACTGGGCTTTTTTTTAAACTTTTCACCAAGTGGGCATTGTATAAGGCTGGGTTCACACGAGCACATTACGTCCGTCATGGACGGAACGTATTTCGGCCGCAAGTCCCGGACCGAACACACTGCAGGGAGCCGGGCTCCTAGCATCATAGTTATGTACGACGCTAGAAGTCCCTGCCTCGCTGCGGGACAACTGTCCCGTACTGTAATCATGTTTTCAGTAAGGGACAGTAGTGCCACGGAGAGGCAGGGACTCCTAGCATCGTACATAACTATGATGTTAGGAGTCCGGCTCCTTGCAATGTGTTCGGTCCTGGATTGCGGCCGAAATACGTTCCGTCCATTACGGACGTAACATGCTCCTGTGAACCCAGCCTAAGTGTACGATACTGACCAATCAGCGTCATACACTTCTCTTCATTCCAGCCCAGCATGATCTCGCGAGATCACTCTGTGTCGTCACCTTATCCCGCGAGTCCTTCACCGGAACGATGGAAGATTGAACAGACATCACCTGCAGCCACTGCAGATTCGGATAAAATTCCTGGCACGGCTGGAGGTGATGTCCGTTCACTCTTCTGTCACTCCGGTTAAGGAGTCGCGGGATGAAGTGATGTCACAGCATGATCTCGCGAGATCACGCTGAGCTGTGGATCATGCTGGGCTGGAATGAAGAGAAGTGCATGACGCTGATTGGTCATGCACTTATACAACACCCACTTGGTGAAAAGTAAAAAAATAAAATAAACCGTAGTTCTCGACATTAGCGCGCCTTTTAGATTAGGTAGGTGATAGGGAAGTTATAAACTGGTGACAGCGCCTCTTTAAACATGGTGATAAAATGCTCTTTACGTGTCACCTGCTGTATTCAGTCTAAAGCCCTGTTTACACAGAGTTTTTGGACGTGGAAACCACGTCGGAAAACGTGCTAAAAAACGGCCGAAAATGCCTCCCATTGATTCTAATGGGAGGCGGAGGCGGTATTTTCCCGTCTCGCAAGAAAAATAAGCGACATGCCCTATCTTCGGGCGTTTACGTCTCTGACCTCCCATTGACATCAACGGGGCAGAGGAAGCGTTTTTCGCTGCGTTTTTGCCCATGGCGCTCATTAGCCACGGGCGAAAAACAGTGAAAAACGCGGCAAACATTGTGCAGGCAGATCAAAATCTGCATCAAAATTCCATACAGGGCCTAAGGCTCTGTTCACAATGTTTGAGACTTCTGTTGAAGGTTTACGGTTAGGCTGCGTTCACACACACTATTTACGGACGTAATTCGGGCGTTTTAGCCCCGAATTACATCCGAAAATATGGCTCCAAAGCGTCGGCAAACATCTGCCCATTCATTTGAATGGGCTTTACGATGTTCTGTGCCGACTGGTCATTTTTTTTATGCGCCGCTGTCAAATGACGGCGCGTAAAAAAGATGCCCGCGTCAAAGAAGTGCCTGTCACTTCTTGGGACGTAATTGGAGCTGTTTTCCATTGACACCATGGAAAAACAGCTCCAATTACGTCTGTAATGGACGCAGCAAAAAACGCCTGCACGTGCCATTATGTCTGAAATGCCGGAGCTGTTTTCTCTTGAAACCAGCTCCGTAATTTCAGCCGTAACGGAGGCTGCCGTGTGAACATGCCCTCAGAAGTGGTTGTACAGTTTTAGAAAAACCATGGCTGCTTTTTTTGCAGAAACAGCGCCACACCTGTCCATGGGTTGCATCTGGTATTGCTGCTCAGTTCTATTGAAGAGATTGAGACTGAGCTGCAATACCACACACAACCTGTAGACGGGTGTGGTGCTTTTTTTTTGGAAGAAAGGAGCCATGTTTTTCTAATCCGTATATATATTCGTCCTGGCAGATGCCAAAAGGAATCTCTTGGGTTCTGTCAGGTAAATAGGGCGCTATGGATACGTTCGGCATATGCGTCGTGAGCTTTTGCGGTTCATAATAAACTGAACATGGATAAGAAGCGTGATCTGAACAGCGACTTCCTAAACTTTACTACTTAGCAAGTAAAGAAACCGTAATCATTCTTGAGCGAGAACAAAATCGGAGAGCAAATTGTAGTCGGGGGATGGAGTAGGTGCGTAGAATAGCAAAACGCGAACAACCAAACGTTACAAGGTGACACATTATTAATCTTGCATGAAACGGTTGGAGTTTTATAAATGTTCTCTTATTGTTTTGTTGTTTTGCGTTGAGGTAAATGGAGCGCGTTGTTTGACTGTAACGTAATATAATATAATATAACATAACAGGTGCCACTTATGACAATAACAATTAAATAAGTAGAAAAAAAGGCTGAAAGTGTGAATTTGCTGAACCCATTGTGACCCATTAGTGCTGATGGATTTTATGATGGGAACGCCCCTCCCCCTGCAGATTTGCCGCAGTACATTTACGTTGCATTTTAACCTTTTAATGAGCCGAGTCCTGAAGCGAATATTAATGAGCGGCTGAATGTTGGTTTATTGCTGAATACAGATGGATTGTTTAATGGTCCAAGAAATATAAAAACCAGTACAGCGCGTCCCAATGTGCGACTAGTGACATGCTAAGAATAGTCGGTGAGGGGGGAGTAACACAGGGGGGGGGGTTGTTACTTTCCACTTCCTTAGAAGTTTGATGTGATAGATCATAGATGACCAGAGCGCTACCAGGAGGAGGAGGGGGAGGGTATTGCTGGATCCCAAAAATTACTTGTACTCAACATTTCAGGAGAGGAGTGTGCTGATCTTGTGGGGAGGCAGCTACTAAGTTACAAAGTGGAATGGGCAGGGTGCCCAGCAGCACAGAGGATTTCAGGAGAGGAGTGCGCTGATCTTGTGGGGAGGCAGCTACGAAGTTACAAAGTGGAATGGGCAGGGTGCCCAGCAGCACAGAGGATTTCAGGAGAGGAGTGTGCTGATCTTGTGGGGAGGCAGCTACTAAGTTACAAAGTGGAATGGGCAGGGTGCCCAGCAGCACAGAGGATTTCAGGAGAGGAGTGTGCTGATCTTGTGGGGAGGCAGCTACTAAGTTACAAAGTGGAATGACCAGGGTCCCAGCAGCACAGAGGATTTCAGAAGAGGAATGTGCTGATCTTGTGGGGAGGCAGCTACGAAGTTACAAAGTGGAATGAACAGGGTCCACAGCAGCACAGAGGATTTCAGAAGACAAATGTGCTGATCTTGTAGTGAAGCAGTTACTAAGTTACATAACGAAATCAGCAGGCTCCCCAGCTGCACAGAGTATTTCAGGAGATGGATGTGCGGATAGTTAGATAGTGGAATGAGCAGGGTCCCCAGCAGCACAGAGGATTTCAGAAGAGAAGTGTGCTGATCTTGTGGTGAAGTAGTTACTAAGTTACATAATGGAATGAGCAGGCTCCCCAGCTGCACAGAGTATTTCAGAAGAGAAATGTGCAGCAGCCCAGATAAATGATGACCCTCTGTGCTGTGTCTCCCCCAGGGGCCCTCTCCTCCCCAGCCCTTATTTCCAGCTGCACGGACCTAATGATAATGTCTTTTTCCTGGAGTTATCCATTAATCTGGAAAGTTATTTATTAATTGCCCCTATACCTGCGGCTCTGGACGTCACATTCCCTCCGCTCCGTCTGATCCATTGCAATTTCCAACCCTCTTCAATACTTAACATGAAACAAAGTCACAAATCAAAAAACTTTTCCTAAAACTCAGTTGACATGCCGGAATAAGTGAAATCTCCAGGATCTTACGGCTTCTGATCTGCTGCTCCCCGTCCTTCTCTATTAGTAATGGACTGAGCGACATCCCCCCCAGCGGTCCAACACGGCACCGCCGGGCGATCTAATGTACAGCAGCGGCGTGAAACTACAACTCTCAGCATCCCCTGACATCTCAGGCCCTCAAACACTGGAACAAACTGTACAGCTATCAGGACAGGTTTTCAATTTCTGGGTAATTGTCCTGATTCACAGGCAGCAAGCAGTGATAGTAAGGGTATGTTCACACACACTAATTACGGACGTAATTCGGGCGTTTTTGCCCCCAATTACGTCCGAAAAATGCGGCTTGAAAGCGTTGACAAACATCTGCCCATTGAAAGCAATGGGCTGACGTTTGTCTGTTCACACGAGGCGTATATTTACGTGCCGCTGTCAAATGACGGCGCGTAAATAGACGCCCGCGTCAAAGAAGTGACCTGTCACTTCTTGGGGCGTAATTGGAGCCGTTATTCATTGACTCCAATGAAAATCAGCGCCAATTACATCCGTAATGGACGCGGCGTTCAAGAGCCTGCACAATCCGGTACGGCTGAAATGACGGGGATGTTTTCTCCTGAAAACATCCCCGTAATTTCAGCCGTTACGGACGCTGCCGTGTGAACATACCCTTAGGAAATTGAAACATAAAATGTCAGGAAGTTGCAGAACTTTTCCTTATACCATGATTAGGGTTTATGGGACTGGAGCGGATTTAATAGAAGAGTCACAATGTGGTTACAAAAAGCTGCTAATAGTGACGTCATCGGGGAGTCACTCGTGTTCAGAGGCCACTGGAAGTTTCTTCACAGGAAACGCAGATTCTTTCTCTATTCAGGGTCAGACAAACCACATGTGAAGCTGCGCGGGGCCCCGGAGGTAAGAGAGGGCTCAATCCTATCACAGGCCAGGGCTCCGCGGCGTTTAAACGCACAATAACCGCGGGCAATGTTACTCCCTGTGATCACATGACGTCATACGTGAACTTGTGATGTCATACATCTGCAATTTCGCAATCGCAAAAATCCAATTGAGGACCCTGCCCCAACTTCCTACAATCCCGGCTAGTATATTACATGCGATGTAATCTCACATGAGATCGAAGTGTAATAAATTGCGCGCAACATGTCGCTGAAGAATATAAAGGTGTATTCACACCTGCAGGTTTTGATCAGGTTTCTTTATGCAGTTCTTGAAGCCAAAATCAGGAGTGGATTGAGAGAGGAGACGTTTGTGCCATTCTCCTTCTCTCCTCATGATCCACCCCTGGTTTTTAGCTTTCCTTGCCGCCTGCTGGATCGCGTGTCACGGATCGCACTGTTTGTCCCATTAAAGCTTGGATTCTATGACAACACGCGGTCGCACCCAATTCACGGTAAAATTGCAGTAAAACTGTAAAGAAGTGTCAGATTGTGGGAATAGTTACTTGTGACCCCCTCCCCCCCATAGATTTTACCATTACTCTTGGGCGTTGCACTTGAACCTTAAAGGGCACCCAGCTTTCCCACAGCACCGAGCACCAAGACTTGATTCTGGGGGAAGGGGGTTACAGTAAGTAACTAAACAGATTTTCCATTCAGGAATCTGGGAAAGGCGAGTGACAACGCTGAGTAGTAGTTTTTGCAACCTGATGTTAGAGGTCAACTCAAGGTCGTACATTACTGAGGTCATCCATAAGTATGTAATAAGAATCTGTTCACACTCAACTACCACCGGCTCCAGCTCTGCAGACTGGTCGCCATATTGTCCTGCTGGTGACGTGTCACTAATATTCTCCTCCGGTATAGAAGATTCAGGACAGTCACCTCCGGGCCGTGGTTGAGCAACTACCTCATAGCAGGGACCGCTTATAAAGGACCCCCTAATGGATGACCACAATAGATAACCCTATACAATCCACTGGTGAAACATCCTACAAAGTGTCCGCCGCCAGGGACGGCCATATTTGTATAGCACGAGTAGTAGATATTATCTGAGCACTGTATGCTGGTATATGGGCATTGTGCTGTATATTATATTATCTGAGCGCTGTATACTGGTATATGGGCATTGTGCAGTATATTATATTATCTGAGCTGTATGCTGATATGGGCATTGTGCAGTATATTATATTATCTGAGCGCTGTATGCTGGTATATGGGCATTGTGCTGTATATTATATTATCTGAGCGCTGTATGCTGGTATATGGGCATTGTGCAGTATATTATATTATCTGAGCGCTGTATGATGGTATATGGGCATTGTGCAGTATATTATATTATCTGAGCGCTGTATGCTGGTATATGGGCATTGTGCAGTATATTATATTATCTGAGCGCTGTATGATGGTATATGGGCATTGTGCAGTATATTATATTATCTGAGCGCTGTATGCTGGTATATGGGCATTGTGCTGTATATTATATTATCTGAGCGCTGTATGCTGGTATATGGGCATTGTGCAGTATATTATATTATCTGAGCGCTGTATGCTGGTATATGGGCATTGTGCAGTATATTATATTATCTGAGCGCTGTATGCTGGTATATGGGCATTGTGCAGTATATTATATTATCTGCGCGCTGTATGCTGGTATATGGGCATTGTGCAGTATATTATATTATCTGAGCTGTATGGTGGTATATGGGCATTGTGCAGTATATTATATTATCTGAGCGCTGTATGCTGGTATATGGGCATTGTGCAGTATATTATATTATCTGAGCGCTGTATGCTGGTATATGGACATTGTGCTGTATATTATATTATCTGAGCTGTATGCTGGTATATGGGCATTGTGCAGTATATTATATTATCTGAGCGCTGTATGCTGGTATATGGGCATTGTGCAGTATATTATATTATCTGAGCGCTGTATGCTGGTATATGGGCATTGTGCAGTATATTATATTATCTGAGCGCTGTATGCTGGTATATGGGCATTGTGCAGTATATTATATTATCTGCGCGCTGTATGCTGGTATATGGGCATTGTGCTGTATATTATATTATCTGAGCGCTGTATACTGGTATATGGGCATTGTGCAGTATATTATATTATCTGAGCTGTATGGTGGTATATGGGCATTGTGCAGTATATTATATTATCTGAGCGCTGTATGCTGGTATATGGGCATTGTGCAGTATATTATATTATCTGAGCGCTGTATGCTGGTATATGGGCATTGTGCAGTATATTATATTATCTGAGCGCTGTATGCTGGTATATGGGCATTGTGCAGTATATTATATTATCTGAGCTGTATGGTGGTATATGGGCATTGTGCAGTATATTATATTATCTGAGCGCTGTATGCTGGTATATGGGCATTGTGCAGTATATTATATTATCTGAGCGCTGTATGCTGGTATATGGGCATTGTGCAGTATATTATATTATCTGAGCGCTGTATGCTGGTATATGGGCATTGTGCAGTATATTATATTATCTGCGCGCTGTATGCTGGTATATGGGCATTGTGCAGTATATTATATTATCTGAGCGCTGTATGCTGGTATATGAGCATTGTGCAGTATATTATATTATCTGAGCTGTATGCTGGTATATGGGCATTGTGCAGTATATTATATTATCTGAGCGCTGTATGCTGGTATATGGGCATTGTGCAGTATATTATATTATCTGAGCGCTGTATGCTGGTATATGGGCATTGTGCAGTATATTATATTATCTGCGCGCTGTATGCTGGTATATGGGCATTGTGCAGTATATTATATTATCTGAGCTGTATGGTGGTATATGGGCATTGTGCAGTATATTATATTATCTGAGCGCTGTATGCTGGTATATGGGCATTGTGCAGTATATTATATTATCTGAGCGCTGTATGCTGGTATATGGACATTGTGCTGTATATTATATTATCTGAGCTGTATGCTGGTATATGGGCATTGTGCAGTATATTATATTATCTGAGCGCTGTATGCTGGTATATGGGCATTGTGCAGTATATTATATTATCTGAGCGCTGTATGCTGGTATATGGGCATTGTGCAGTATATTATATTATCTGAGCGCTGTATGCTGGTATATGGGCATTGTGCAGTATATTATATTATCTGCGCGCTGTATGCTGGTATATGGGCATTGTGCTGTATATTATATTATCTGAGCGCTGTATACTGGTATATGGGCATTGTGCAGTATATTATATTATCTGAGCTGTATGGTGGTATATGGGCATTGTGCAGTATATTATATTATCTGAGCGCTGTATGCTGGTATATGGGCATTGTGCAGTATATTATATTATCTGAGCGCTGTATGCTGGTATATGGGCATTGTGCAGTATATTATATTATCTGAGCTGTATGCTGGTATATGGGCATTGTGCAGTATATTATATTATCTGAGCGCTGTATGCTGGTATATGAGCATTGTGCAGTATATTATATTATCTGAGCGCTGTATGCTGGTATATGGGCATTGTGCAGTATATTATATTATCTGAGCACTGTATGCTGGTATATGGGCATTGTGCAGTATATTATATTATCTGAGCGCTGTATGCTGGTATATGGGCATTGTGCTGTATATTATATTATCTGAGCGCTGTATGCTGGTATATGGGCATTGTGCAGTATATTATATTATCTGAGCGCTGTATACTGGTATATGGGCATTGTGCAGTATATTATATTATCTGAGCTGTATGCTGGTATATGGGCATTGTGCAGTATATTATATTATCTGAGCGCTGTATGCTGGTATATGGGCATTGTGCAGTATATTATATTATCTGAGCGCTGTATACTGGTATATGGGCATTGTGTAGTATATTATATTATCTGATCGCTGTATGCTGGTATATGGGCATAGTGCAGTATATTATATTATCTGAGCTGTATGCTGGTATATGGGCATTGTGCAGTATATTATATTATCTGAGCACTGTATGCTGGCATATGGACATTGTGCTGTATATTATATTATCTGAGCGCTGTATGCTGGTATATGGGCATTGTGCTGTATATTATATTATCTGAGCGCTGTATACTGGTATATGGGCATTGTGCAGTATATTATATTATCTGAGCTGTATGGTGGTATATGGGCATTGTGCAGTATATTATATTATCTGAGCGCTGTATGCTGGTATATGGGCATTGTGCTGTATATTATATTATCTGAGCGCTGTATGCTGGTATATGGGCATTGTGCAGTATATTATATTATCTGAGCGCTGTATGATGGTATATGGGCATTGTGCAGTATATTATATTATCTGAGCGCTGTATGCTGGTATATGGGCATTGTGCTGTATATTATATTATCTGAGCGCTGTATGCTGGTATATGGGCATTGTGCAGTATATTATATTATCTGAGCGCTGTATGATGGTATATGGGCATTGTGCAGTATATTATATTATCTGAGCGCTGTATGCTGGTATATGGGCATTGTGCAGTATATTATATTATCTGAGCGCTGTATGATGGTATATGGGCATTGTGCAGTATATTATATTATCTGAGCGCTGTATGCTGGTATATGGGCATTGTGCTGTATATTATATTATCTGAGCGCTGTATGCTGGTATATGGGCATTGTGCAGTATATTATATTATCTGAGCGCTGTATGCTGGTATATGGGCATTGTGCAGTATATTATATTATCTGAGCGCTGTATGCTGGTATATGGGCATTGTGCAGTATATTATATTATCTGCGCGCTGTATGCTGGTATATGGGCATTGTGCAGTATATTATATTATCTGAGCTGTATGGTGGTATATGGGCATTGTGCAGTATATTATATTATCTGAGCGCTGTATGCTGGTATATGGGCATTGTGCAGTATATTATATTATCTGAGCGCTGTATGCTGGTATATGGACATTGTGCTGTATATTATATTATCTGAGCTGTATGCTGGTATATGGGCATTGTGCAGTATATTATATTATCTGAGCGCTGTATGCTGGTATATGGGCATTGTGCAGTATATTATATTATCTGAGCGCTGTATGCTGGTATATGGGCATTGTGCAGTATATTATATTATCTGCGCGCTGTATGCTGGTATATGGGCATTGTGCTGTATATTATATTATCTGAGCGCTGTATACTGGTATATGGGCATTGTGCAGTATATTATATTATCTGAGCTGTATGGTGGTATATGGGCATTGTGCAGTATATTATATTATCTGAGCGCTGTATGCTGGTATATGGGCATTGTGCAGTATATTATATTATCTGAGCGCTGTATGCTGGTATATGGGCATTGTGCAGTATATTATATTATCTGAGCGCTGTATGCTGGTATATGGGCATTGTGCAGTATATTATATTATCTGAGCTGTATGGTGGTATATGGGCATTGTGCAGTATATTATATTATCTGAGCGCTGTATGCTGGTATATGGGCATTGTGCAGTATATTATATTATCTGAGCGCTGTATGCTGGTATATGGGCATTGTGCAGTATATTATATTATCTGAGCGCTGTATGCTGGTATATGGGCATTGTGCAGTATATTATATTATCTGCGCGCTGTATGCTGGTATATGGGCATTGTGCAGTATATTATATTATCTGAGCGCTGTATGCTGGTATATGGGCATTGTGCAGTATATTATATTATCTGAGCTGTATGCTGGTATATGGGCATTGTGCAGTATATTATATTATCTGAGCGCTGTATGCTGGTATATGAGCATTGTGCAGTATATTATATTATCTGAGCGCTGTATGCTGGTATATGGGCATTGTGCAGTATATTATATTATCTGAGCACTGTATGCTGGTATATGGGCATTGTGCAGTATATTATATTATCTGAGCGCTGTATGCTGGTATATGGGCATTGTGCTGTATATTATATTATCTGAGCGCTGTATGCTGGTATATGGGCATTGTGCAGTATATTATATTATCTGAGCGCTGTATACTGGTATATGGGCATTGTGCAGTATATTATATTATCTGAGCTGTATGCTGGTATATGGGCATTGTGCAGTATATTATATTATCTGAGCGCTGTATGCTGGTATATGGGCATTGTGCAGTATATTATATTATCTGAGCGCTGTATACTGGTATATGGGCATTGTGTAGTATATTATATTATCTGATCGCTGTATGCTGGTATATGGGCATAGTGCAGTATATTATATTATCTGAGCTGTATGCTGGTATATGGGCATTGTGCAGTATATTATATTATCTGAGCACTGTATGCTGGCATATGGACATTGTGCTGTATATTATATTATCTGAGCGCTGTATGCTGGTATATGGGCATTGTGCAGTATATTATATTATCTGAGCGCTGTATGCTGGTATATGGGCATTGTGCAGTATATTATATTATCTGAGCGCTGTATGCTGGTATATGGGCATTTTGCAGTATATTATATTATCTGAGCGCTGTATGCTGGTATATGGGCATTGTGCAGTATATTATATTATCTGAGCACTGTATGCTGGTATATGGGCATTGTGCTGTATATTATATTATCTGAGCTGTATGCTGGTATATGGGCATTGTGCAGTATATTATATTATCTGAGCACTGTATGCTGGCATATGGACATTGTGCTGTATATTATATTATCTGAGCGCTGTATGCTGGTATATGGGCATTGTGCAGTATATTATATTATCTGAGCGCTGTATGCTGGTATATGGGCATTGTGCTGTATATTATATTATCTGAGCGCTGTATGCTGGTATATGAGCATTGTGCAGTATATTATATTATCTGAGCTGTATGCTGGTATATGGGCATTGTGCAGTATATTATATTATCTGAGCGCTGTATGCTGGTATATGGGCATTGTGCAGTATATTATATTATCTGAGCGCTGTATACTGGTATATGGGCATTGTGTAGTATATTATATTATCTGATCGCTGTATGCTGGTATATGGGCATAGTGCAGTATATTATATTATCTGAGCTGTATGCTGGTATATGGGCATTGTGCAGTATATTATATTATCTGAGCTGTATGCTGGTATATGGGCATTGTGCAGTATATTATATTATCTGAGCACTGTATGCTGGCATATGGACATTGTGCTGTATATTATATTATCTGAGCACTGTATGCTGGTATATGGGCATTGTGCAGTATATTATATTATCTGAGCACTGTATGCTGGCATATGGACATTGTGCTGTATATTATATTATCTGAGCACTGTATGCTGGTATATGGGCATTGTGCAGTATATTATATTATCTGAGCACTGTATGCTGGTATATGGGCATTGTGCAGTATATTATATTATCTGAGCGCTGTATGCTGGTATATGGGCATTGTGCAGTATATTATATTATCTGAGCGCTGTATGCTGGTATATGGGCATTGTGCTGTATATTATATTATCTGAGCACTGTATGCTGGTATATGAGCATTGTGCAGTATATTATATTATCTGAGCACTGTATGCTGGTATATGGACATTGTGCTGTATATTATATTATCTGAGCGCTGTATGCTGGTATATGGGCATTGTGCAGTATATTATATTATCTGAGCTGTATGCTGGTATATGGGCATTGTGCAGTATATTATATTATCTGAGCACTGTATGCTGGTATATGGACATTGTGCTGTATATTATATTATCTGAGCACTGTATGCTGGTATATGGGCATTGTGCAGTATATTATATTATCTGAGCGCTGTATGCTGGTATATGGGCATTGTGCAGTATATTATATTATCTGAGCGCTGTATGCTGGTATATGGGCACTGTGTAGTATATTATATTATCTGAGCGCTGTATGCTGGTATATGGGCATTGTGCAGTATATTATATTATCTGAGCGCTGTATGCTGGTATATGGGCACTGTGTAGTATATTATATTATCTGAGCGCTGTATGCTGGTATATGGGCATTGTGCTGTATATTATATTATCTGAGCTGTATGCTGGTATATGGGCATTGTGCAGTATATTATATTATCTGAGCGCTGTATGTTGGTATATGGGCATTGTGCAGTATATTATATTATCTGAGCTGTATGATGGTATATGAGCATTGTGCAGTATATTATATTATCTGAGCGCTGTATGCTGGTATATGGGCATTGTGCAGTATATTATATTATCTGAGCTGTATGCTGGTATATGGGCATTGTGCAGTATATTATATTATCTGAGCGCTGTATGCTGGTATATGGGCATTGTGCAGTATATTATATTATCTGAGCGCTGTATGCTGGTATATGGGCATTGTGCAGTATATTATATTATCTGAGCGCTGTATGCTGGTATATGGGCATTGTGCAGTATATTATATTATCTGAGCGCTGTATGCTGGTATATGGGCATTGTGCAGTATATTATATTATCTGAGCTGTATGCTGGTATATGGGCATTGTGCAGTATATTATATTATCTGAGCGCTGTATGCTGGTATATGGGCATTGTGCAGTATATTATATTATCTGAGCGCTGTATGCTGGTATATGGGCATTGTGCAGTATATTATATTATCTGAGCGCTGTATGCTGGTATATGGGCATTGTGCAGTATATTATATTATCTGAGCTGTATGCTGGTATATGTGCATTGTGCAGTATATTATATTATCTGAGCGCTGTATGCTGGTATATGGGCATTGTGCAGTATATTATATTATCTGAGCGCTGTATGCTGGTATATGGGCATTGTGCTGTATATTATATTATCTGAGCTGTATGCTGGTATATGGGCATTGTGCAGTATATTATATTATCTGAGCACTGTATGCTGGTATATGGACATTGTGTAGTATATTATATTATCTGAGCGCTGTATGCTGGTATATGGGCATTGTGCAGTATATTATATTATCTGAGCTGTATGCTGGTATATGGGCATTGTGCTGTATATTATATTATCTGAGCGCTGTATGCTGGTATATGGGCATTGTGCTGTATATTATATTATCTGAGCACTGTATGCTGGTATATGGGCATTGTGCAGTATATTATATTATCTGAGCGCTGTATGCTGGCATATGGACATTGTGCTGTATATTATATTATCTGAGCACTGTATGCTGGTATATGGGCATTGTGCAGTATATTATATTATCTGAGCACTGTATGCTGGTATATGGACATTGTGCAGTATATTATATTATCTGAGCGCTGTATGATGGTATATGAGCATTGTGCAGTATATTATATTATCTGAGCGCTGTATGCTGGTATATGGGCATTGTGCAGTATATTATATTATCTGAGCGCTGTATGCTGGTATATGGGCATTGTGCAGTATATTATATTATCTGAGCGCTATATGCTGATATATGGGCATTGTGCAGTATATTATATTATCTGAGCTGTATGCTGGTATATGGGCATTGTGCAGTATATTATATTATCTGAGCTGTATGCTGGTATATGGGCATTGTGCAGTATATTATATTATCTGAGCGCTGTATGCTGGTATATGGGTATTGTGTTGTATATTATATTATCTGAGCGCTGTATGCTGGTATATGGGTATTGTGCAGTATATTATATTATCTGAGCGCTGTATGCTGGTATATGGGTATTGTGCAGTATATTATATTATCTGAGCGCTGTATGCTGGTATATGGGCATTGTGCAGTATATTATATTATCTGAGCGCTGTATGCTGGTATATGGGCATTGTGCAGTATATTATATTATCTGAGCGCTGTATGCTGGTATATGGGCATTGTGCAGTATATTATATTATCTGAGCGCTGTATGCTGGTATATGGGTATTGTGCAGTATATTATATTATCTGAGCGCTGTATGCTGGTATATGGGTATTGTGTTGTATATTATATTATCTGAGCACTGTATACTGGTATATGGGCATTGTGCAGTATATTATATTATCTGAGCGCTGTATGCTGGCATATGGACATTGTGCTGTATATTATATTATCTGAGCACTGTATGCTGGTATATGGACATTGTGCTGTATATTATATTATCTGAGCACTGTATGCTGGTATATGAGCATTGTGCTGTATATTATATTATCTGAGCGCTGTATGCTGGTATATGGGCATTGTGCAGTATATTATATTATCTGAGCACTGTATGCTGGTATATGGACATTGTGCTGTATATTATATTATCTGAGCGCTGTATGATGGTATATGAGCATTGTGCTGTATATTATATTATCTGAGCGCTGTATGCTGGTATATGGGCATTGTGCAGTATATTATATTATCTGAGCGCTGTATGCTGGTATATGAGCATTGTGCAGTATATTATATTATCTGAGCTGTATACTGGTATATGGGCATTGTGCAGTATATTATATTATCTGAGCGCTGTATGTTGGTATATGGGCATTGTGCAGTATATTATATTATCTGAGCGCTGTATGTTGGTATATGGGCATTGTGCAGTATATTATATTATCTGAGCGCTGTATGTTGGTATATGGGCATTGTGCAGTATATTATATTATCTGAGTGCTGTATGCTGGTATATGGGCATTGTGCAGTATATTATATTATCTGAGCGCTGTATGTTGGTATATGGGCATTGTGCAGTATATTATATTATCTGAGCGCTGTATGCTGGTATATGGGCATTGTGCTGTATATTATATTATCTGAGCGCTGTATGCTGGTATATGTGCATTGTGCAGTATATTATATTATCTGAGCGCTGTATGCTGGTATATGTGCATTGTGCAGTATATTATATTATCTGAGCGCTGTATGCTGGTATATGGGCATTGTGCAGTATATTATATTATCTGAGCGCTGTATGCTGGTATATGGGCATTGTGCTGTATATTATATTATCTGAGCGCTGTATGCTGGTACATGAGCATTGTGCAGTACATTATATTATCTGAGCGCTGTATGCTGGTATATGTGCATTGTGCAGTATATTATATTATCTGAGCACTGTATGCTGGTATATGGACATTGTGCTGTATATTATATTATCTGAGCGCTGTATGCTGGTATATGGGCATTGTGCAGTATATTATATTATCTGAGCTGTATGCTGGTATATGGGCATTGTGCAGTATATTATATTATCTGAGCACTGTATGCTGGTATATGGACATTGTGCTGTATATTATATTATCTGAGCACTGTATGCTGGTATATGGGCATTGTGCAGTATATTATATTATCTGAGCGCTGTATGCTGGTATATGGGCATTGTGCAGTATATTATATTATCTGAGCGCTGTATGCTGGTATATGGGCATTGTGCAGTATATTATATTATCTGAGCTGTATGCTGGTATATGGGCATTGTGCAGTATATTATATTATCTGAGCGCTGTATGCTGGTATATGGGCATTGTGCAGTATATTATATTATCTGAGCGCTGTATGCTGGTATATGGGCATTGTGCAGTATATTATATTATCTGAGCGCTGTATGCTGGTATATGGGCATTGTGCAGTATATTATATTATCTGAGCGCTGTATGCTGGTATATGGGCATTGTGCAGTATATTATATTATCTGAGCTGTATGCTGGTATATGGGCATTGTGCAGTATATTATATTATCTGAGCTGTATGCTGGTATATGGGCATTGTGCAGTATATTATATTATCTGAGCGCTGTATGCTGGTATATGGGCATTGTGCAGTATATTATATTATCTGAGCACTGTATGCTGGTATATGGACATTGTGCAGTATATTATATTATCTGAGCGCTGTATGATGGTATATGAGCATTGTGCAGTATATTATATTATCTGAGCGCTGTATGCTGGTATATGGGCATTGTGCAGTATATTATATTATCTGAGCGCTGTATGCTGGTATATGGGCATTGTGCAGTATATTATATTATCTGAGCGCTATATGCTGATATATGGGCATTGTGCAGTATATTATATTATCTGAGCTGTATGCTGGTATATGGGCATTGTGCAGTATATTATATTATCTGAGCTGTATGCTGGTATATGGGCATTGTGCAGTATATTATATTATCTGAGCGCTGTATGCTGGTATATGGGTATTGTGTTGTATATTATATTATCTGAGCGCTGTATGCTGGTATATGGGTATTGTGCAGTATATTATATTATCTGAGCGCTGTATGCTGGTATATGGGTATTGTGCAGTATATTATATTATCTGAGCGCTGTATGCTGGTATATGGGCATTGTGCAGTATATTATATTATCTGAGCGCTGTATGCTGGTATATGGGCATTGTGCAGTATATTATATTATCTGAGCGCTGTATGCTGGTATATGGGCATTGTGCAGTATATTATATTATCTGAGCGCTGTATGCTGGTATATGGGTATTGTGCAGTATATTATATTATCTGAGCGCTGTATGCTGGTATATGGGTATTGTGTTGTATATTATATTATCTGAGCACTGTATACTGGTATATGGGCATTGTGCAGTATATTATATTATCTGAGCGCTGTATGCTGGCATATGGACATTGTGCTGTATATTATATTATCTGAGCACTGTATGCTGGTATATGGACATTGTGCTGTATATTATATTATCTGAGCACTGTATGCTGGTATATGAGCATTGTGCTGTATATTATATTATCTGAGCGCTGTATGCTGGTATATGGGCATTGTGCAGTATATTATATTATCTGAGCACTGTATGCTGGTATATGTACATTGTGCTGTATATTATATTATCTGAGCGCTGTATGATGGTATATGAGCATTGTGCTGTATATTATATTATCTGAGCGCTGTATGCTGGTATATGGGCATTGTGCAGTATATTATATTATCTGAGCGCTGTATGCTGGTATATGAGCATTGTGCAGTATATTATATTATCTGAGCTGTATACTGGTATATGGGCATTGTGCAGTATATTATATTATCTGAGCGCTGTATGTTGGTATATGGGCATTGTGCAGTATATTATATTATCTGAGCGCTGTATGTTGGTATATGGGCATTGTGCAGTATATTATATTATCTGAGCGCTGTATGTTGGTATATGGGCATTGTGCAGTATATTATATTATCTGAGTGCTGTATGCTGGTATATGGGCATTGTGCAGTATATTATATTATCTGAGCGCTGTATGTTGGTATATGGGCATTGTGCAGTATATTATATTATCTAAGCGCTGTATGCTGGTATATGGGCATTGTGCTGTATATTATATTATCTGAGCGCTGTATGCTGGTATATGTGCATTGTGCAGTATATTATATTATCTGAGCGCTGTATGCTGGTATATGTGCATTGTGCAGTATATTATATTATCTGAGCGCTGTATGCTGGTATATGGGCATTGTGCAGTATATTATATTATCTGAGCGCTGTATGCTGGTATATGGGCATTGTGCTGTATATTATATTATCTGAGCGCTGTATGCTGGTACATGAGCATTGTGCAGTACATTATATTATCTGAGCGCTGTATGCTGGTATATGTGCATTGTGCAGTATATTATATTATCTGAGCGCTGTATGCTGGTATATGGGCATTGTGCAGTATATTATATTATCTGAGCTGTATGCTGGTATATGGGCATTGTGCAGTATATTATATTATCTGAGCACTGTATGCTGGTATATGGGCATTGTGCAGTATATTATATTATCTGAGCGCTGTATGCTGGTATATGGGCATTGTGCAGTATATTATCTGAGCTGTATGCTGGTATATGAGCATTGTGCAGTATATTATATTATCTGAGCGCTGTATGCTGGTATATGAGCATTGTGCAGTATATTATATTATCTGAGCGCTGTATGCTGGTATATGTGCATTGTGCAGTATATTATATTATCTGAGCGCTGTATGCTGGTATATGGGCATTGTGCAGTATATTATATTATCTGAGCTGTATGCTGGTATATGAGCATTGTGCAGTATATTATATTATCTGAGCTGTATGCTGGTATATGGGCATTGTGCAGTATATTATATTATCTGAGCGCTGTATACTGGTATATGGGCATTGTGTAGTATATTATATTATCTGATCGCTGTATGCTGGTATATGGGCATAGTGCAGTATATTATATTATCTGAGCTGTATGCTGGTATATGGGCATTGTGCAGTATATTATATTATCTGAGCACTGTATGCTGGTATATGGGCATTGTGCAGTATATTATATTATCTGAGCTGTATGCTGGTATATGGGCATTGTGCAGTATATTATATTATCTGAGCGCTGTATGCTGGTATATGGGTATTGTGTTGTATATTATATTATCTGAGCGCTGTATGCTGGTATATGGGTATTGTGCAGTATATTATATTATCTGAGCGCTGTATGCTGGTATATGGGTATTGTGCAGTATATTATATTATCTGAGCGCTGTATGCTGGTATATGGGCATTGTGCAGTATATTATATTATCTGAGCGCTGTATGCTGGTATATGGGCATTGTGCAGTATATTATATTATCTGAGCGCTGTATGCTGGTATATGGGCATTGTGCAGTATATTATATTATCTGAGCGCTGTATGCTGGTATATGGGTATTGTGCAGTATATTATATTATCTGAGCGCTGTATGCTGGTATATGGGTATTGTGTTGTATATTATATTATCTGAGCACTGTATACTGGTATATGGGCATTGTGCAGTATATTATATTATCTGAGCGCTGTATGCTGGCATATGGACATTGTGCTGTATATTATATTATCTGAGCACTGTATGCTGGTATATGGACATTGTGCTGTATATTATATTATCTGAGCACTGTATGCTGGTATATGAGCATTGTGCTGTATATTATATTATCTGAGCGCTGTATGCTGGTATATGGGCATTGTGCAGTATATTATATTATCTGAGCACTGTATGCTGGTATATGTACATTGTGCTGTATATTATATTATCTGAGCGCTGTATGATGGTATATGAGCATTGTGCTGTATATTATATTATCTGAGCGCTGTATGCTGGTATATGGGCATTGTGCAGTATATTATATTATCTGAGCGCTGTATGCTGGTATATGAGCATTGTGCAGTATATTATATTATCTGAGCTGTATACTGGTATATGGGCATTGTGCAGTATATTATATTATCTGAGCGCTGTATGTTGGTATATGGGCATTGTGCAGTATATTATATTATCTGAGCGCTGTATGTTGGTATATGGGCATTGTGCAGTATATTATATTATCTGAGCGCTGTATGTTGGTATATGGGCATTGTGCAGTATATTATATTATCTGAGTGCTGTATGCTGGTATATGGGCATTGTGCAGTATATTATATTATCTGAGCGCTGTATGTTGGTATATGGGCATTGTGCAGTATATTATATTATCTGAGCGCTGTATGCTGGTATATGGGCATTGTGCTGTATATTATATTATCTGAGCGCTGTATGCTGGTATATGTGCATTGTGCAGTATATTATATTATCTGAGCGCTGTATGCTGGTATATGTGCATTGTGCAGTATATTATATTATCTGAGCGCTGTATGCTGGTATATGGGCATTGTGCAGTATATTATATTATCTGAGCGCTGTATGCTGGTATATGGGCATTGTGCTGTATATTATATTATCTGAGCGCTGTATGCTGGTACATGAGCATTGTGCAGTACATTATATTATCTGAGCGCTGTATGCTGGTATATGTGCATTGTGCAGTATATTATATTATCTGAGCGCTGTATGCTGGTATATGGGCATTGTGCAGTATATTATATTATCTGAGCTGTATGCTGGTATATGGGCATTGTGCAGTATATTATATTATCTGAGCACTGTATGCTGGTATATGGGCATTGTGCAGTATATTATATTATCTGAGCGCTGTATGCTGGTATATGGGCATTGTGCAGTATATTATCTGAGCTGTATGCTGGTATATGAGCATTGTGCAGTATATTATATTATCTGAGCGCTGTATGCTGGTATATGAGCATTGTGCAGTATATTATATTATCTGAGCGCTGTATGCTGGTATATGTGCATTGTGCAGTATATTATATTATCTGAGCGCTGTATGCTGGTATATGGGCATTGTGCAGTATATTATATTATCTGAGCTGTATGCTGGTATATGAGCATTGTGCAGTATATTATATTATCTGAGCTGTATGCTGGTATATGGGCATTGTGCAGTATATTATATTATCTGAGCACTGTATACTGGTATATGGGCATTGTGTAGTATATTATATTATCTGATTGCTGTATGCTGGTATATGGGCATAGTGCAGTATATTATATTATCTGAGCTGTATGCTGGTATATGGGCATTGTGCAGTATATTATATTATCTGAGCTGTATGCTGGTATATGGGCATTGTGCAGTATATTATATTATCTGAGCACTGTATGCTGGCATATGGACATTGTGCTGTATATTATATTATCTGAGCACTGTATGCTGGTATATGGGCATTGTGCAGTATATTATATTATCTGAGCACTGTATGCTGGCATATGGACATTGTGCTGTATATTATATTATCTGAGCACTGTATGCTGGTATATGGGCATTGTGCAGTATATTATATTATCTGAGCACTGTATGCTGGTATATGGGCATTGTGCAGTATATTATATTATCTGAGCGCTGTATGCTGGTATATGGGCATTGTGCAGTATATTATATTATCTGAGCGCTGTATGCTGGTATATGGGCATTGTGCTGTATATTATATTATCTGAGCACTGTATGCTGGCATATGGACATTGTGCTGTATATTATATTATCTGAGCGCTGTATGCTGGTATATGGGCATTGTGCAGTATATTATATTATCTGAGCTGTATGCTGGTATATGGGCATTGTGCAGTATATTATATTATCTGAGCACTGTATGCTGGTATATGGACATTGTGCTGTATATTATATTATCTGAGCACTGTATGCTGGTATATGGGCATTGTGCAGTGTATTATATTATCTGAGCACTGTATGCTGGTATATGGACATTGTGCTGTATATTATATTATCTGAGCGCTGTATGATGGTATATGAGCATTGTGCTGTATATTATATTATCTGAGCGCTGTATGCTGGTATATGGGCATTGTGCAGTATATTATATTATCTGAGCGCTGTATGCTGGTATATGAGCATTGTGCAGTATATTATATTATCTGAGCTGTATACTGGTATATGGGCATTGTGCTGTATATTATATTATCTGAGCGCTGTATGCTGGTATATGTGCATTGTGCAGTATATTATATTATCTGAGCGCTGTATGCTGGTATATGTGCATTGTGCAGTATATTATATTATCTGAGCGCTGTATGCTGGTATATGGGCATTGTGCAGTATATTATATTATCTGAGCGCTGTATGCTGGTATATGGGCATTGTGCTGTATATTATATTATCTGAGCGCTGTATGCTGGTACATGAGCATTGTGCAGTACATTATATTATCTGAGCGCTGTATGCTGGTATATGGGCATTGTGCAGTATATTATATTATCTGAGCGCTGTATGCTGGTATATGGGCATTGTGCAGTATATTATATTATCTGAGCGCTGTATGCTGGTATATGTGCATTGTGCAGTATATTATATTATCTGAGCGCTGTATGCTGGTATATGGGCATTGTGCAGTATATTATATTATCTGAGCTGTATGCTGGTATATGAGCATTGTGCAGTATATTATATTATCTGAGCTGTATGCTGGTATATGGGCATTGTGCAGTATATTATATTATCTGAGCGCTGTATACTGGTATATGGGCATTGTGTAGTATATTATATTATCTGATCGCTGTATGCTGGTATATGGGCATAGTGCAGTATATTATATTATCTGAGCTGTATGCTGGTATATGGGCATTGTGCAGTATATTATATTATCTGAGCTGTATGCTGGTATATGGGCATTGTGCAGTATATTATATTATCTGAGCACTGTATGCTGGCATATGGACATTGTGCTGTATATTATATTATCTGAGCACTGTATGCTGGTATATGGGCATTGTGCAGTATATTATATTATCTGAGCACTGTATGCTGGCATATGGACATTGTGCTGTATATTATATTATCTGAGCACTGTATGCTGGTATATGGGCATTGTGCAGTATATTATATTATCTGAGCACTGTATGCTGGTATATGGGCATTGTGCAGTATATTATATTATCTGAGCGCTGTATGCTGGTATATGGGCATTGTGCAGTATATTATATTATCTGAGCGCTGTATGCTGGTATATGGGCATTGTGCTGTATATTATATTATCTGAGCACTGTATGCTGGCATATGGACATTGTGCTGTATATTATATTATCTGAGCGCTGTATGCTGGTATATGGGCATTGTGCAGTATATTATATTATCTGAGCTGTATGCTGGTATATGGGCATTGTGCAGTATATTATATTATCTGAGCACTGTATGCTGGTATATGGACATTGTGCTGTATATTATATTATCTGAGCACTGTATGCTGGTATATGGGCATTGTGCAGTATATTATATTATCTGAGCACTGTATGCTGGTATATGGACATTGTGCTGTATATTATATTATCTGAGCGCTGTATGATGGTATATGAGCATTGTGCTGTATATTATATTATCTGAGCGCTGTATGCTGGTATATGGGCATTGTGCAGTATATTATATTATCTGAGCGCTGTATGCTGGTATATGAGCATTGTGCAGTATATTATATTATCTGAGCTGTATACTGGTATATGGGCATTGTGCTGTATATTATATTATCTGAGCGCTGTATGCTGGTATATGTGCATTGTGCAGTATATTATATTATCTGAGCACTGTATGCTGGTATATGGACATTGTGCAGTATATTATATTATCTGAGCACTGTATGCTGGTATATGTGCATTGTGCAGTATATTATATTATCTGAGCGCTGTATGCTGGTATATGGGCATTGTGCAGTATATTATATTATCTGAGCGCTGTATGCTGGTATATGGGCATTGTGCAGTATATTATATTATCTGAGCGCTGTATGCTGGTATATGGGCATTGTGCAGTATATTATATTATCTGAGCGCTGTATGCTGGTATATGGGCATTGTGCAGTATATTATATTATCTGAGCGCTGTATGCTGGTATATGGGCATTGTGCAGTATATTATATTATCTGAGCGCTGTATGCTGGTATATGGGCATTGTGCAGTATATTATATTATCTGAGCACTGTATGCTGGCATATGGACATTGTGCTGTATATTATATTATCTGAGCGCTGTATGCTGGTACATGAGCATTGTGCAGTACATTATATTATCTGAGCGCTGTATGCTGGTATATGTGCATTGTGCAGTATATTATATTATCTGAGCGCTGTATGCTGGTATATGGGCATTGTGCAGTATATTATATTATCTGAGCTGTATGCTGGTATATGGGCATTGTGCAGTATATTATATTATCTGAGCACTGTATGCTGGTATATGGGCATTGTGCAGTATATTATATTATCTGAGCGCTGTATGCTGGTATATGGGCATTGTGCAGTATATTATCTGAGCTGTATGCTGGTATATGGACATTGTGCAGTATATTATATTATCTGAGCTGTATGCTGGTATATGAGCATTGTGCAGTATATTATATTATCTGAGCGCTGTATGCTGGTATATGGGCATTGTGCAGTATATTATATTATCTGAGCGCTGTATGCTGGTATATGGACATTGTGCAGTATATTATATTATCTGAGCGCTGTATGCTGGTATATGGGCATTGTGCAGTATATTATATTATCTGAGCGCTGTATGCTGGTATATGGACATTGTGCAGTATATTATATTATCTGAGCACTGTATGCTGGTATATGAGCATTGTGCAGTATATTATATTATCTGAGCGCTGTATGCTGGTATATGGGCATTGTGCAGTATATTATATTATCTGAGCTGTATGCTGGTATATGGGCATTGTGCAGTATATTATATTATCTGAGCTGTATGCTGGTATATGAGCATTGTGCAGTATATTATATTATCTGAGCTGTATGCTGGTATATGGGCATTGTGCAGTATATTATATTATCTGAGCGCTGTATGCTGGTATATGGGCATTGTGCAGTATATTATATTATCTGAGCTGTATACTGGTATATGGACATTGTGCAGTATATTATATTATCTGAGCGCTGTATGCTGGTATATGGGCATTGTGCAGTATATTATATTATCTGAGCTGTATACTGGTATATGGGCATTGTGCAGTATATTATATTATCTGAGCGCTGTATGCTGGTATATGGGCATTGTGCAGTATATTATATTATCTGAGCGCTGTATGCTGGTATATGGGCATTGTGCAGTATATTATATTATCTGAGCGCTGTATGCTGGTATATGGGCATTGTGCAGTATATTATATTATCTGAGCGCTGTATGCTGGTATATGGGCATTGTGCTGTATATTATATTATCTGAGCACTGTATGCTGGCATATGGACATTGTGCTGTATATTATATTATCTGAGCGCTGTATGCTGGTATATGGGCATTGTGCAGTATATTATATTATCTGAGCTGTATGCTGGTATATGGGCATTGTGCAGTATATTATATTATCTGAGCACTGTATGCTGGTATATGGACATTGTGCTGTATATTATATTATCTGAGCACTGTATGCTGGTATATGGGCATTGTGCAGTATATTATATTATCTGAGCGCTGTATGCTGGTATATGGGCATTGTGCAGTATATTATATTATCTGAGCGCTGTATGCTGGTATATGGGCATTGTGCAGTATATTATATTATCTGAGCTGTATGCTGGTATATGGGCATTGTGCAGTATATTATATTATCTGAGCGCTGTATGCTGGTATATGGGCATTGTGCAGTATATTATATTATCTGAGCGCTGTATGCTGGTATATGGGCATTGTGCAGTATATTATATTATCTGAGCGCTGTATGTTGGTATATGGGCATTGTGCAGTATATTATATTATCTGAGCGCTGTATGCTGGTATATGGGCATTGTGCAGTATATTATATTATCTGAGCTGTATGCTGGTATATGGGCATTGTGCAGTATATTATATTATCTGAGCGCTGTATGCTGGTATATGGGCATTGTGCAGTATATTATATTATCTGAGCGCTGTATGCTGGTATATGGGCATTGTGCAGTATATTATATTATCTGAGCGCTGTATGCTGGTATATGGGCATTGTGCTGTATATTATATTATCTGAGCGCTGTATGCTGGTATATGGACATTGTGCAGTATATTATATTATCTGAGCACTGTATACTGGTATATGGGCATTGTGCAGTATATTACATTATCTGAGCACTGTATGCTGGTATATGGACATTGTGCAGTATATTATATTATCTGAGCGCTGTATGATGGTATATGAGCATTGTGCAGTATATTATATTATCTGAGCGCTGTATGCTGGTATATGGGCATTGTGCAGTATATTATATTATCTGAGCGCTGTATGCTGGTATATGGGCATTGTGCAGTATATTATATTATCTGAGCGCTATATGCTGATATATGGGCATTGTGCAGTATATTATATTATCTGAGCGCTGTATGCTGGTATATGGGCATTGTGCAGTATATTATATTATCTGATCTGTATGCTGGTATATGGGCATTGTGCAGTATATTATATTATCTGAGCGCTGTATGCTGGTATATGGGTATTGTGTTGTATATTATATTATCTGAGCGCTGTATGCTGGTATATGGGTATTGTGCAGTATATTATATTATCTGAGCGCTGTATGCTGGTATATGGGTATTGTGCAGTATATTATATTATCTGAGCGCTGTATGCTGGTATATGGGCATTGTGCAGTATATTATATTATCTGAGCGCTGTATGCTGGCATATGGGCATTGTGCTGTATATTATATTATCTGAGCGCTGTATGCTGGTACATGAGCATTGTGCAGTACATTATATTATCTGAGCGCTGTATGCTGGTATATGTGCATTGTGCAGTATATTATATTATCTGAGCGCTGTATGCTGGTATATGGGCATTGTGCAGTATATTATATTATCTGAGCTGTATACTGGTATATGGACATTGTGCAGTATATTATATTATCTGAGCGCTGTATGCTGGTATATGGGCATTGTGCAGTATATTATATTATCTGAGCGCTGTATGCTGGTATATGGGCATTGTGCAGTATATTATATTATCTGAGCGCTGTATGCTGGTATATGGGTATTGTGCAGTATATTATATTATCTGAGCGCTGTATGCTGGTATATGGGCATTGTGCAGTATATTATATTATCTGAGCGCTGTATGCTGGTATATGGGCATTGTGCAGTATATTATATTATCTGAGCACTGTATGCTGGTATATGGGCATTGTGCAGTATATTATATTATCTGAGCGCTGTATGCTGGTATATGAGCATTGTGCAGTATATTATATTATCTGAGCGCTGTATGCTGGTATATGGGCATTGTGCAGTATATTATATTATCTGAGCTGTATGCTGGTATATGGGCATTGTGCAGTATATTATATTATCTGAGCTGTATGCTGGTATATGAGCATTGTGCAGTATATTATATTATCTGAGCTGTATGCTGGTATATGGGCATTGTGCAGTATATTATATTATCTGAGCGCTGTATACTGGTATATGGGCATTGTGTAGTATATTATATTATCTGATCGCTGTATGCTGGTATATGGGCATAGTGCAGTATATTATATTATCTGAGCTGTATGCTGGTATATGGGCATTGTGCAGTATATTATATTATCTGAGCTGTATGCTGGTATATGGGCATTGTGCAGTATATTATATTATCTGAGCACTGTATGCTGGCATATGGACATTGTGCTGTATATTATATTATCTGAGCACTGTATGCTGGTATATGGGCATTGTGCAGTATATTATATTATCTGAGCTGTATGCTGGCATATGGACATTGTGCTGTATATTATATTATCTGAGCACTGTATGCTGGTATATGGGCATTGTGCAGTATATTATATTATCTGAGCACTGTATGCTGGTATATGGGCATTGTGCAGTATATTATATTATCTGAGCGCTGTATGCTGGTATATGGGCATTGTGCAGTATATTATATTATCTGAGCGCTGTATGCTGGTATATGGGCATTGTGCTGTATATTATATTATCTGAGCACTGTATGCTGGCATATGGACATTGTGCTGTATATTATATTATCTGAGCGCTGTATGCTGGTATATGGGCATTGTGCAGTATATTATATTATCTGAGCTGTATGCTGGTATATGGGCATTGTGCAGTATATTATATTATCTGAGCACTGTATGCTGGTATATGGACATTGTGCTGTATATTATATTATCTGAGCACTGTATGCTGGTATATGGGCATTGTGCAGTATATTATATTATCTGAGCGCTGTATGCTGGTATATGGGCATTGTGCAGTATATTATATTATCTGAGCGCTGTATGCTGGTATATGGGCATTGTGCAGTATATTATATTATCTGAGCTGTATGCTGGTATATGGGCATTGTGCAGTATATTATATTATCTGAGCGCTGTATGCTGGTATATGGGCATTGTGCAGTATATTATATTATCTGAGCGCTGTATGCTGGTATATGGGCATTGTGCAGTATATTATATTATCTGAGCGCTGTATGTTGGTATATGGGCATTGTGCAGTATATTATATTATCTGAGCGCTGTATGCTGGTATATGGGCATTGTGCAGTATATTATATTATCTGAGCTGTATGCTGGTATATGGGCATTGTGCAGTATATTATATTATCTGAGCGCTGTATGCTGGTATATGGGCATTGTGCAGTATATTATATTATCTGAGCGCTGTATGCTGGTATATGGGCATTGTGCAGTATATTATATTATCTGAGCGCTGTATGCTGGTATATGGGCATTGTGCAGTATATTATATTATCTGAGCACTGTATGCTGGTATATGAACATTGTGCAGTATATTATATTATCTGAGCGCTGTATGATGGTATATGAGCATTGTGCAGTATATTATATTATCTGAGCGCTGTATGCTGGTATATGGGCATTGTGCAGTATATTATATTATCTGAGCGCTGTATGCTGGTATATGGGCATTGTGCAGTATATTATATTATCTGAGCGCTATATGCTGATATATGGGCATTGTGCAGTATATTATATTATCTGAGCTGTATGCTGGTATATGGGCATTGTGCAGTATATTATATTATCTGATCTGTATGCTGGTATATGGGCATTGTGCAGTATATTATATTATCTGAGCGCTGTATGCTGGTATATGGGTATTGTGTTGTATATTATATTATCTGAGCGCTGTATGCTGGTATATGGGTATTGTGCAGTATATTATATTATCTGAGCGCTGTATGCTGGTATATGGGTATTGTGCACTATATTATATTATCTGAGCGCTGTATGCTGGTATATGGGCATTGTGCAGTATATTATATTATCTGAGCGCTGTATGCTGGTATATGGGCATTGTGCAGTATATTATATTATCTGAGCGCTGTATGCTGGTATATGGGCATTGTGCAGTATATTATATTATCTGAGCGCTGTATGCTGGTATATGGGTATTGTGCAGTATATTATATTATCTGAGCGCTGTATGCTGGTATATGGGTATTGTGTTGTATATTATATTATCTGAGCACTGTATACTGGTATATGGGCATTGTGCAGTATATTATATTATCTGAGCGCTGTATGCTGGCATATGGACATTGTGCTGTATATTATATTATCTGAGCACTGTATGCTGGTATATGAGCATTGTGCTGTATATTATATTATCTGAGCGCTGTATGCTGGTATATGGGCATTGTGCAGTATATTATATTATCTGAGCACTGTATGCTGGTATATGGACATTGTGCTGTATATTATATTATCTGAGCGCTGTATGATGGTATATGAGCATTGTGCTGTATATTATATTATCTGAGCGCTGTATGCTGGTATATGGGCATTGTGCAGTATATTATATTATCTGAGCACTGTATGCTGGCATATGGGCATTGTGCAGTATATTATATTATCTGAGCGCTGTATGCTGGTATATGAGCATTGTGCAGTATATTATATTATCTGAGCTGTATACTGGTATATGGGCATTGTGCTGTATATTATATTATCTGAGCGCTGTATGCTGGTATATGTGCATTGTGCAGTATATTATATTATCTGAGCGCTGTATGCTGGTATATGTGCATTGTGCAGTATATTATATTATCTGAGCGCTGTATGCTGGTATATGGGCATTGTGCAGTATATTATATTATCTGAGCGCTGTATGCTGGTATATGGGCATTGTGCTGTATATTATATTATCTGAGCGCTGTATGCTGGTACATGAGCATTGTGCAGTACATTATATTATCTGAGCGCTGTATGCTGGTATATGTGCATTGTGCAGTATATTATATTATCTGAGCGCTGTATGCTGGTATATGGGCATTGTGCAGTATATTATATTATCTGAGCTGTATGCTGGTATATGGGCATTGTGCAGTATATTATATTATCTGAGCACTGTATGCTGGTATATGGGCATTGTGCAGTATATTATATTATCTGAGCGCTGTATGCTGGTATATGGGCATTGTGCAGTATATTATCTGAGCTGTATGCTGGTATATGAGCATTGTGCAGTATATTATATTATCTGAGCGCTGTATGCTGGTATATGGGCATTGTGCAGTATATTATATTATCTGAGCTGTATGCTGGTATATGGGCATTGTGCAGTATATTATATTATCTGAGCTGTATGCTGGTATATGAGCATTGTGCAGTATATTATATTATCTGAGCTGTATGCTGGTATATGGGCATTGTGCAGTATATTATATTATCTGAGCTGTATGCTGGTATATGGGCATTGTGCAGTATATTATATTATCTGAGCGCTGTATGCTGGTATATGGGCATTGTGCAGTATATTATATTATCTGAGCGCTGTATGCTGGTATATGGGCATTGTGCAGTATATTATATTATCTGAGCGCTGTATGCTGGTATATGGGCATTGTGCAGTATATTATATTATCTGAGCGCTGTATGCTGGTATATGGGCATTGTGCAGTATATTATATTATCTGAGCTGTATGCTGGTATATGGGCACTGTGTAGTATATTATATTATCTGAGCGCTGTATGCTGGTATATGGGCATTGTGCAGTATATTATATTATCTGAGCGCTGTATGCTGGTATATGGGCATTGTGCAGTATATTATATTATCTGAGCTGTATGCTGGTATATGAGCATTGTGCTGTATATTATATTATCTGAGCTGTATGCTGGTATATGGGCATTGTGCAGTATATTATATTATCTGAGCGCTGTATGCTGGTATATGGGCATTGTGCAGTATATTATATTATCTGAGCACTGTATGCTGGTATATGGGCATTGTGCAGTATATTATATTATCTGAGCGCTGTATGCTTGTATATGGGCATTGTGCAGTATATTATCTGAGCTGTATGCTGGTATATGGGCATTGTGCAGTATATTATATTATCTGAGCTGTATGCTGGTATATGAGCATTGTGCGGTATATTATATTATCTGAGCACTGTATGCTGGTATATGGGCATTGTGCAGAATTTTATATTATCTGAGCTGTATGCTGGTATATGGGCATTGTGTAGTATATTATATTATCTGAGCGCTGTATGCTGGTATATGGGCATTGTGCAGTATATTATATTATCTGAGCGCTGTATGCTGGTATATGGACATTGTGCAGTATATTATATTATCTGAGCGCTGTATGCTGGTATATGGACATTGTGTAGTATATTATATTATCTGAGCGCTGTATGCTGGTATATGAGCATTGTGCAGTATATTATATTATCTGAGCACTGTATGCTGGTATATGGGCATTGTGCAGTACATTATATTATCTGAGCACTGTATGCTGGTATATGGACATTGTGCAGTATATTATATTATCTGAGCGCTGTATGCTGGTATATGAGCATTGTGCTGTATATTATATTATCTGAGCGCTGTATGCTGGTATATGGACATTGTGTAGTATATTATATTATCTGAGCACTGTATGCTGGTATATGAGCATTGTGCAGTACATTATATTATCTGAGCACTGTATGCTGGTATATGGACATTGTGCAGTATATTATATTATCTGAGCGCTGTATGCTGGTATATGAGCATTGTGCTGTATATTATATTATCTGAGCGCTGTATGCTGGTATATGGACATTGTGTAGTATATTATATTATCTGAGCGCTGTATTCTTGGTATATGGACATTGTGTTGTATATTATATTATCTGAGCGCTGTATGCTGGTATATTGGCATTGTGCAGTATATTATATTATCTGAGCGCTGTATACTGGTATATGAGCATTGTGCAGTATATTATATTATCTGAGCGCTGTATGCTGGTATATGGGCATAGTGCAGTATATTATATTATCTGAGCACTGTATGCTGGTATATGGGCATTGTGCAGTATATTATATTATCTGAGCGCTGTATGCTGGTATATGGGCATTGTGCAGTATATTATATTATCTGAGTGCTGTATGCTGGTATATGGGCATTGTGCAGTATATTATATTATCTGAGCACTGTATGCTGGTATATGGGCATAGTGCAGTATATTATATTATCTGAGCGCTGTATGCTGGTATATGGGCATTGTGTAGTATATTATATTATCTGATCGCTGTATGCTGGTATATGGGCATTGTGCAGTATATTATATTATCTGATCTGTATGCTGGTATATGGGCATTGTGCAGTATATTATATTATCTGAGCGCTGTATGCTGGAATATGGGCATTGTGCAGTATATTATATTATCTGAGCTGTATACTGGTATATGGCCATTGTGCAGTATATTGTATTATCTGAGCGCTGTATGCTGGTATATGTGCATTGTGCAGTATATTATATTATCTGAGCGCTGTATGCTGGTATATGAGCATTGTGCAGTATATTATATTATCTGAGCGCTGTATGCTGGTATATGGGCATTGTGCAGTATATTATATTATCTGAGCGCTGTATGCTGGTATATGGGCATTGTGCAGTATATTATATTATCTGATCTGTATGCTGGTATATGGGCATTGTGCAGTATATTATATTATCTGAGCGCTGTATGCTGGTATATGGGCATTGTGCAGTATATTATATTATCTGAGCGCTGTATGCTGGTATATGGGCATTGTGCAGTATATTATATTATCTGAGCGCTGTATGCTGGTATATGGGCATTGTGCAGTATATTATATTATCTGAGCGCTGTATGCTGGTATATGGGCATTGTGCAGTATATTATATTATCTGAGCACTGTATGCTGGTATATGGGCATTGTGCAGTATATTATATTATCTGAGCGCTGTATGCTGGTATATGGGCATTGTGCAGTATATTATCTGAGCTGTATGCTGGTATATGAGCATTGTGCAGTATATTATATTATCTGAGCACTGTATGCTGGTATATGGGCATTGTGCAGTATATTATATTATCTGAGCTGTATGCTGGTATATGGGCATTGTGTAGTATATTATATTATCTGAGCGCTGTATGCTGGTATATGGGCATTGTGCAGTATATTATATTATCTGAGCGCTGTATGCTGGTATATGTGCATTGTGCAGTATATTATATTATCTGAGCGCTGTATGCTGGTATATGGGCATTGTGCAGTATATTATATTATCTGAGCGCTGTATGCTGGTATATGGGCATTGTGCAGTATATTATATTATCTGAGCGCTGTATGCAGGTATATGGACATTGTACAGTATATTATATTATCTGAGCGCTGTATGCTGGTATATGTGCATTGTGCAGTATATTATATTATCTGAGCGCTGTATGCTGGTATATGGGCATTGTGCAGTATATTATATTATCTGAGCGCTGTATGCTGGTATATGGGCATTGTGCAGTATATTATATTATCTGAGCTGTATGATGGTATATGGGCATTGTGCTGTATATTATATTATCTGAGCGCTGTATGCTGGTATATGGGCATTGTGCAGTATATTATATTATCTGAGCACTGTATGCTGGTATATGGGCATTGTGCAGTATATTATATTATCTGAGCTGTATGCTGGTATATGGGCATTGTGTTGTATATTATATTATCTGAGCGCTGTATGCTGGTATATGGGCATTGTGCAGTACATTATATTATCTGATCGCTGTATGCTGGTATATGGGCATAGTGCAGTATATTATATTATCTGAGCTGTATGCTGGTATATGGGCATTGTGCAGTATATTATATTATCTGAGCGCTGTATGCTGGTATATGTGCATTGTGCAGTATATTATATTATCTGAGCGCTGTATGCTGGTATATGGGCATTGTGCAGTATATTATATTATCTGAGCGCTGTATGCTGGTATATGGGCATTGTGCAGTATATTATATTATCTGAGCGCTGTATGCAGGTATATGGACATTGTACAGTATATTATATTATCTGAGCGCTGTATGCTGGTATATGTGCATTGTGCAGTATATTATATTATCTGAGCGCTGTATGCTGGTATATGGGCATTGTGCAGTATATTATATTATCTGAGCGCTGTATGCTGGTATATGGGCATTGTGCAGTATATTATATTATCTGAGCTGTATGATGGTATATGGGCATTGTGCTGTATATTATATTATCTGAGCGCTGTATGCTGGTATATGTGCATTGTGCAGTATATTATATTATCTGAGCGCTGTATGCTGGTATATGTGCATTGTGCAGTATATTATATTATCTGAGCGCTGTATACTGGTATATGTGCATTGTGCAGTATATTATATTATCTGAGCGCTGTATGCTGGTATATGGGCATTGTGCAGTATATTATATTATCTGAGCTGTATGGTGGTATATGGGCATTGTGCAGTATATTATATTATCTGAGCGCTGTATGCTGGTATATGGACATTGTGCAGTATATTATATTATATTATCTGAGCGCTGTATGCTGGTATATGGGCATTGTGCAGTATATTATATTATCTGAGCTGTATGCTGGTATATGGGCATTGTGCAGTATATTATATTATCTGAGCTGTATGGTGGTATATGGGCATTGTGCAGTATATTATATTATCTGAGCGCTGTAAGCTGGTATATGGGCATTGTGCAGTATATTATATTATCTGAGCACTGTATGTTGGTATATGGGCATTGTGCAGTATATTATATTATCTGAGCGCTGTATGCTGGTATATGGGCATTGTGCAGTATATTATATTATCTGAGCGCTGTATGCTGGTATATGGGCATTGTGCAGTATATTATATTATCTGAGCGCTGTATGCTGGTATATGGGCATTGTGCTGTATATTATATTATCTGAGCGCTGTATGCTGGTATATGAGCATTGTGCAGTATATTATATTATCTGAGCACTGTATGCTGGTATATGGGCATTGTGCAGTATATTATATTATCTGAGCGCTGTATGCTGGTATATGGACATTGTGCAGTATATTATATTATCTGAGCTGTATGCTGGTATATGAGCATTGTGCAGTATATTATATTATCTGAGCGCTGTATGCTGGTATATGGGCATTGTGCAGTATATTATATTATCTGAGCGCTGTATGCTGGTATATGGACATTGTGCAGTATATTATATTATCTGAGCTGTATGCTGGTATATGAGCATTGTGCAGTATATTATATTATCTGAGCGCTGTATGCTGGTATATGGGCATTGTGCAGTACATTATATTATCTGAGCGCTGTATGCTGGTATATGTGCATTGTGCAGTATATTATATTATCTGAGCGCTGTATGCTGGTATATGAGCATTGTGCAGTATATTATATTATCTGAGCTGTATGCTGGTATATGGGCACTGTGCAGTATATTATATTATCTGAGCGCTGTATGCTGGTATATGGGCATTGTGCAGTATATTATATTATCTGAGCTGTATGCTGGTATATGGGCACTGTGTAGTATATTATATTATCTGAGCGCTGTATGCTGGTATATGTGCATTGTGCAGTATATTATATTATCTGAGCGCTGTATGCTGGTATATGAGCATTGTGCAGTATATTATATTATCTGAGCTGTATGCTGGTATATGGGCACTGTGCAGTATATTATATTATCTGAGCGCTGTATGCTGGTATATGGGCATTGTGCAGTATATTATATTATCTGAGCTGTATGCTGGTATATGGGCATTGTGCAGTATATTATATTATCTGAGCGCTGTATGCTGGTATATGGGCATTGTGCAGTATATTATATTATCTGAGCGCTGTATGCTGGTATATTAGCATTGTGCAGTATATTATATTATCTGAGCGCTGTATGCTGGTATATGGGCATTGTGCAGTATATTATATTATCTGAGCACTGTATGCTGGTATATGGGCATTGTGCAGTATATTATATTATCTGAGCGCTGTATACTGGTATATGGGCATTGTGCAGTATATTATATTATCTGAGCGCTGTATGCTGGTATATGGGCATTGTGCAGTATATTATATTATCTGAGCGCTGTATGCTGGTATATGGGCACTGTGTAGTATATTATATTATCTGAGCGCTGTATGCTGGTATATGGACATTGTGCTGTATATTATATTATCTGAGCTGTATGCTGGTATATGGGCATTGTGCAGTATATTATATTATCTGAGCGCTGTATGCTGGTATATGGGCATTGTGCAGTATATTATATTATCTGAGCACTGTATTCTTGGTATATGGACATTGTGCTGTATATTATATTATCTGAGCTGTATGCTGGTATATGGGCATTGTGCAGTATATTATATTATCTGAGCGCTGTATGCTGGTATATAGGCATTGTGCAGTATATTATATTATCTGAGCACTGTATGCTGGTATATGGGCATTGTGCAGTATATTATATTATCTGAGCGCTGTATGCTGGTATATGGGCATTGTGCAGTATATTATATTATCTGAGCACTGTATGCTGGTATATGGGCATTGTGCAGTATATTATATTATCTGAGCGCTGTATGCTGGTATATGGGCATTGTGCAGTATATTATATTATCTGAGCACTGTATGCTGATATATGGGCATTGTGCAGTATATTATATTATCTGAGCGCTGTATGCTGGTATATGGACATTGTGCAGTATATTATATTATCTGAGCGCTGTATGCTGGTATATGGGCATTTTGCAGTATATTATATTATCTGAGCGCTGTATGCTGGTATATGGGCATTGTGCAGTATATTATATTATCTGAGCGCTGTATGCTGGTATATGGGCATTGTGCAGTATATTATATTATCTGAGCGCTGTATGCTGGTATATGGACATTGTGCTGTATATTATATTATCTGAGCACTGTATGCTGGTATATGGGCATTGTGCAGTATATTATATTATCTGAGCGCTGTATGCTGGTATATGGGCATTGTGCTGTATATTATATTATCTGAGCTGTATGCTGGTATATGGGCATTGTGCAGTATATTATATTATCTGAGCACTGTATGCTGGTATATGGACATTGTGTAGTATATTATATTATCTGAGCGCTGTATGCTGGTATATGGGCATTGTGCAGTATATTATATTATCTGAGCTGTATGCTGGTATATGGGCATTGTGCTGTATATTATATTATCTGAGCGCTGTATGCTGGTATACGGGCATTGTGCAGTATATTATATTATCTGAGCACTGTATGCTGGTATATGGGCATTGTGCAGTATATTATATTATCTGAGCACTGTATGCTGGTATATGGGCATTGTGCAGTATATTATATTATCTGAGCTGTATGCTGGTATATGGGCATTGTGCAGTATATTATATTATCTGAGCGCTGTATGCTGGTATATGGGAATTGTGCAGTATATTATATTATCTGAGCGCTGTATGCAGGTATATGGACATTGTACAGTATATTATATTATCTGAGCGCTGTATGCTGGTATATGAGCATTGTGCAGTATATTATATTATCTGAGCGCTGTATGCTGGTATATGGGCATTGTGCAGTACATTATATTATCTGAGCGCTGTATGCTGGTATATGTGCATTGTGCAGTATATTATATTATCTGAGCGCTGTATGCTGGTATATGAGCATTGTGCAGTATATTATATTATCTGAGCTGTATGCTGGTATATGGGCACTGTGCAGTATATTATATTATCTGAGCGCTGTATGCTGGTATATGGGCATTGTGCAGTATATTATATTATCTGAGCTGTATGCTGGTATATGGGCACTGTGTAGTATATTATATTATCTGAGCGCTGTATGCTGGTATATGTGCATTGTGCAGTATATTATATTATCTGAGCGCTGTATGCTGGTATATGAGCATTGTGCAGTATATTATATTATCTGAGCGCTGTATGCTGGTATATGGGCATTGTGCAGTATATTATATTATCTGAGCACTGTATGCTGGTATATGAGCATTGTGCAGTATATTATATTATCTGAGCGCTGTATGCTGGTATATGGGCACTGTGCAGTATATTATATTATCTGAGCGCTGTATGCTGGTATATGGGCATTGTGCAGTATATTATATTATCTGAGCTGTATGCTGGTATATGGGCATTGTGCAGTATATTATATTATCTGAGCGCTGTATGCTGGTATATGGGCATTGTGCAGTATATTATATTATCTGAGCGCTGTATGCTGGTATATTAGCATTGTGCAGTATATTATATTATCTGAGCGCTGTATGCTGGTATATGGGCATTGTGCAGTATATTATATTATCTGAGCACTGTATGCTGGTATATGGGCATTGTGCAGTATATTATATTATCTGAGCGCTGTATACTGGTATATGGGCATTGTGCAGTATATTATATTATCTGAGCGCTGTATGCTGGTATATGGGCATTGTGCAGTATATTATATTATCTGAGCGCTGTATGCTGGTATATGGGCACTGTGTAGTATATTATATTATCTGAGCGCTGTATGCTGGTATATGGACATTGTGCTGTATATTATATTATCTGAGCTGTATGCTGGTATATGGGCATTGTGCAGTATATTATATTATCTGAGCGCTGTATGCTGGTATATGGGCATTGTGCAGTATATTATATTATCTGAGCACTGTATTCTTGGTATATGGACATTGTGCTGTATATTATATTATCTGAGCTGTATGCTGGTATATGGGCATTGTGCAGTATATTATATTATCTGAGCGCTGTATGCTGGTATATAGGCATTGTGCAGTATATTATATTATCTGAGCACTGTATGCTGGTATATGGGCATTGTGCAGTATATTATATTATCTGAGCGCTGTATGCTGGTATATGGGCATTGTGCAGTATATTATATTATCTGAGCACTGTATGCTGGTATATGGGCATTGTGCAGTATATTATATTATCTGAGCGCTGTATGCTGGTATATGGGCATTGTGCAGTATATTATATTATCTGAGCACTGTATGCTGATATATGGGCATTGTGCAGTATATTATATTATCTGAGCGCTGTATGCTGGTATATGGACATTGTGCAGTATATTATATTATCTGAGCGCTGTATGCTGGTATATGGGCATTTTGCAGTATATTATATTATCTGAGCGCTGTATGCTGGTATATGGGCATTGTGCAGTATATTATATTATCTGAGCGCTGTATGCTGGTATATGGGCATTGTGCAGTATATTATATTATCTGAGCGCTGTATGCTGGTATATGGACATTGTGCTGTATATTATATTATCTGAGCACTGTATGCAGGTATATGGACATTGTGCTGTATATTATATTATCTGAGCGCTGTATGCTGGTATATGGGCATTGTGCAGTATATTATATTATCTGAGCGCTGTATGCTGGTATATGGGCATTGTGCTGTATATTATATTATCTGAGCTGTATGCTGGTATATGGGCATTGTGCAGTATATTATATTATCTGAGCACTGTATGCTGGTATATGGACATTGTGTAGTATATTATATTATCTGAGCGCTGTATGCTGGTATATGGGCATTGTGCAGTATATTATATTATCTGAGCTGTATGCTGGTATATGGGCATTGTGCTGTATATTATATTATCTGAGCGCTGTATGCTGGTATACGGGCATTGTGCAGTATATTATATTATCTGAGCACTGTATGCTGGTATATGGGCATTGTGCAGTATATTATATTATCTGAGCACTGTATGCTGGTATATGGGCATTGTGCAGTATATTATATTATCTGAGCGCTGTATGCTGGTATATGGGCATTGTGCTGTATATTATATTATCTGAGCTGTATGCTGGTATATGGGCATTGTGCAGTATATTATATTATCTGAGCACTGTATGCTGGTATATGGGCATTGTGCAGTATATTATATTATCTGAGCACTGTATGCTGGTATATGGGCATTGTGCAGTATATTATATTATCTGAGCGCTGTATGCTGGTATATGGGCATTGTGCAGTATATTATATTATCTGAGCTGTATGCTGGTATATGGGCATTGTGCAGTATATTATATTATCTGAGCGCTGTATGCTGGTATATGGGCATTGTGCAGTATATTATATTATCTGAGCGCTGTATGCTGGTATATGGGCATTGTGCAGTATATTATATTATCTGAGCGCTGTATGCTGGTATATGGGAATTGTGCAGTATATTATATTATCTGAGCGCTGTATGCTGGTATATGGGCATTGTGCAGTATATTATATTATCTGAGCACTGTATGCTGGTATATGAGCATTGTGCAGTATATTATATTATCTGAGCTGTATGCTGGTATATGGGCATTGTGCAGTATATTATATTATCTGAGCGCTGTATGCTGGTATATGGGCATTGTGCAGTATATTATATTATCTGAGCGCTGTATGCTGGTATATGGGCACTGTGTAGTATATTATATTATCTGAGCACTGTATGCTGGTATATGGGCATTGTGCAGTATATTATATTATCTGAGCGCTGTATGCTGGTATATGGGCATTGTGCAGTATATTATATTATCTGAGCGCTGTATGCTGGTATATGGGCATTGTGCAGTATATTATATTATCTGAGCGCTGTATGCTGGTATATGGGCATTGTGCAGTATATTATATTATCTGAGCGCTGTATGCTGGTATATGGGCATTGTGCAGTATATTATATTATCTGAGCGCTGTATGCTGGTATATGGGCATTGTGCAGTATATTATATTATCTGAGCGCTGTATGCTGGTATATGGGCATTGTGCAGTATATTATATTATCTGAGCGCTGTATACTGGTATATGGGCATTGTGCAGTATATTATATTATCTGAGCGCTGTATGCTGGTATATGGACATTGTGCAGTATATTATATTATCTGAGCGCTGTATGCTGGTATATGGGCATTGTGCAGTATATTATATTATCTGAGCGCTGTATGCTGGTATATGGACATTGTGTAGTATATTATATTATCTGAGCGCTGTATGCTGGTATATGGGCATTGTGCAGTATATTATATTATCTGAGCGCTGTATGCTGGTATATGGGCATTGTGCAGTATATTATATTATCTGAGCGCTGTATGCTGGTATATGGGCATTGTGCAGTATATTATATTATCTGCGCGCTGTATGCTGGTATATGGACATTGTGCAGTATATTATATTATCTGAGCGCTGTATGCTGGTATATGGACATTGTGTAGTATATTATATTATCTGAGCACTGTATGCTGGTATATGAGCATTGTGCAGTATATTATATTATCTGAGCACTGTATGCTGGTATATGAGCATTGTGTAGTATATTATATTATCTGAGCTGTATACTGGTATATGAGCATTGTGCAGTATATTATATTATCTGAGCGCTGTATGCTGGTATATGGGCATTGTGCAGTACATTATATTATCTGAGCACTGTATGCTGGTATATGGACATTGTGCAGTATATTATATTATCTGAGCGCTGTATGCTGGTATATGGGCATTGTGCAGTATATTATATTATCTGAGCGCTGTATGCTGGTATATGGGCATTGTGCAGTATATTATATTATCTGAGCGCTGTATGCTGGTATATGGGCATTGTGCAGTATATTATATTATCTGAGCGCTGTATGCTGGTATATGGACATTGTGTAGTATATTATATTATCTGAGCGCTGTATGCTGGTATATGGGCATTGTGCAGTATATTATATTATCTGAGCGCTGTATGCTGGTATATGGGCATTGTGCAGTATATTATATTATCTGAGCGCTGTATGCTGGTATATGGGCATTGTGCAGTATATTATATTATCTGAGCGCTATATGCTGGTATATGGGCATTGTGCAGTATATTATATTATCTGCGCGCTGTATGCTGGTATATGGACATTGTGCAGTATATTATATTATCTGAGCGCTGTATGCTGGTATATGGACATTGTGTAGTATATTATATTATCTGAGCACTGTATGCTGGTATATGAGCATTGTGCAGTATATTATATTATCTGAGCGCTGTATGCTGGTATATGAGCATTGTGTAGTATATTATGTTATCTGAGCTGTATACTGGTATATGAGCATTGTGCAGTATATTATATTATCTGAGCGCTGTATGCTGGTATATGGGCATTGTGCAGTACATTATATTATCTGAGCACTGTATGCTGGTATATGGACATTGTGCAGTATATTATATTATCTGAGCGCTGTATGCTGGTATATGGGCATTGTGCAGTATATTATATTATCTGAGCGCTGTATGCTGGTATATGGGCATTGTGCAGTATATTATATTATCTGAGCGCTGTATGCTGGTATATGGGCATTGTGCAGTATATTATATTATCTGAGCGCTGTATGCTGGTATATGGACATTGTGTAGTATATTATATTATCTGAGCGCTGTATGCTGGTATATGGGCATTGTGCAGTATATTATATTATCTGAGCGCTGTATGCTGGTATATGGGCATTGTGCAGTATATTATATTATCTGAGCGCTGTATGCTGGTATATGGGCATTGTGCAGTATATTATATTATCTGAGCGCTATATGCTGGTATATGGGCATTGTGCAGTATATTATATTATCTGCGCGCTGTATGCTGGTATATGGACATTGTGCAGTATATTATATTATCTGAGCGCTGTATGTTGGTATATGGACATTGTGTAGTATATTATATTATCTGAGCACTGTATGCTGGTATATGAGCATTGTGCAGTATATTATATTATCTGAGCGCTGTATGCTGGTATATGAGCATTGTGTAGTATATTATGTTATCTGAGCTGTATACTGGTATATGAGCATTGTGCAGTATATTATATTATCTGAGCGCTGTATGCTGGTATATGGGCATTGTGCAGTACATTATATTATCTGAGCACTGTATGCTGGTATATGGACATTGTGCAGTATATTATATTATCTGAGCACTGTATGCTGGTATATGGGCATTGTGCAGTATATTATATTATCTGAGCGCTGTATGCTGGTATATGGGCATTGTGCAGTATATTATATTATCTGAGCGCTGTATGCTGGTATATGGGCATTGTGCAGTATATTATATTATCTGAGCGCTATATGCTGGTATATGGGCATTGTGCAGTATATTATATTATCTGCGCGCTGTATGCTGGTATATGGACATTGTGCAGTATATTATATTATCTGAGCGCTGTATGCTGGTATATGGACATTGTGTAGTATATTATATTATCTGAGCACTGTATGCTGGTATATGAGCATTGTGCAGTATATTATATTATCTGAGCGCTGTATGCTGGTATATGAGCATTGTGTAGTATATTATGTTATCTGAGCTGTATACTGGTATATGAGCATTGTGCAGTATATTATATTATCTGAGCGCTGTATGCTGGTATATGGGCATTGTGCAGTACATTATATTATCTGAGCGCTGTATGCTGGTATATGGACATTGTGCAGTATATTATATTATCTGAGCACTGTATGCTGGTATATGGGCACTGTGTAGTATATTATATTATCTGAGCTGTATGCTGGTATATGGGCATTGTGCAGTATATTATATTATCTGAGCGCTGTATGCTGGTATATGGGCATTGTGCAGTATATTATATTATCTGAGCGCTGTATGCTGGTATATGGGCATTGTGCAGTATATTATATTATCTGAGCGCTGTATGCTGGTATATGGGCATTGTGCAGTATATTATATTATCTGAGCTGTATGCTGGTATATGGGCATTGTGCAGTATATTATATTATCTGAGCTGTATACTGGTATATGGACATTGTGCAGTATATTATATTATCTGAGCGCTGTATGCTGGTATATGGGCATTGTGCAGTATATTATATTATCTGAGCGCTGTATGCTGGTATATGGGCATTGTGCTGTATATTATATTATCTGAGCACTGTATGCTGGTATATGGACATTGTGCAGTATATTATATTATCTGAGCGCTGTATGCTGGTATATGGGCATTGTGCAGTATATTATATTATCTGAGCGCTGTATGCTGGTATATGGGCATTGTGCAGTATATTATATTATCTGAGCACTGTATGCTGGTATATGAGCATTGTGCAGTATATTATATTATCTGAGCGCTGTATGCTGGTATATGGGCATTGTGCTGTATATTATATTATCTGAGCTGTGTGCTGGTATATGGGCATTGTGCAGTATATTATATTATCTGAGCTGTATACTGGTATATGGGCATTGTGCAGTATATTATATTATCTGAGCTGTATGCTGGTATATGAGCATTGTGCAGTATATTATATTATCTGAGCGCTGTATGCTGGTATATGGGCATTGTGCAGTATATTATATCATCTGAGCGCTGTATGCTGGTATATGGGCATTGTGCAGTATATTATATTATCTGAGCGCTGTATGCTGGTATATGGACATTGTGCAGTATATTATATTATCTGAGCTGTATGCTGGTATATGAGCATTGTGCAGTATATTATATTATCTGAGCGCTGTATGCTGGTATATGGGCATTGTGCAGTATATTATATTATCTGAGCGCTGTATGCTGGTATATGGGCATTGTGCAGTATATTATATTATCTGAGTGCTGTATGCTGGTATATGGGCATTGTACAGCATATTATATTATCTGAGCACTGTATGCTGGTATATGGGCATTGTGCAGTATATTATATTATCTGAGCACTGTATGCTGGTATATGGGCATTGTGCAGTATATTATATTATCTGAGCGCTGTATGCTGGTATATGAGCATTGTGCAGTATATTATATTATCTGAGCACTGTATGATGGTATATGGGCATTGTGCAGTGTATTATATTATCTGAGCGCTGTATGCTGGTATATGGGCATTGTGCAGTATATTATATTATCTGAGCTGTATGCTGGTATATGGACATTGTGTAGTATATTATATTATCTGAGCACTGTATGCTGGTATATGAGCATTGTGCAGTATATTATATTATCTGAGCACTGTATGCTGGTATATGAGCATTGTGCAGTATATTATATTATCTGAGCGCTGTATACTGGTATATGGGCATTGTGCAGTATATTATATTATCTGAGCGCTGTATACTGGTATATGGGCATTGTGCAGTATATTATATTATCTGAGCGCTGTATGCTGGTATATGGGCATTGTGCAGTATATTATATTATCTGAGCGCTGTATGCTGGTATATGAGCATTGTGCAGTATATTATATTATCTGAGCACTGTATGCTGGTATATGGGCATTGTGCAGTATATTATATTATCTGAGCGCTGTATGTTGGTATATGGGCATTGTGCAGTATATTATATTATCTGAGCGCTGTTTGCTGGTATATGGGCATTGTGCAGTATATTATATTATCTGAGCGCTGTATGCTGGTATATGGGCATTGTGCAGTATATTATATTATCTGAGCTGTATGCTGGTATATGGACATTGTGCTGTATATTATATTATCTGAGTGCTGTATGCTGGTATATGGGCATTGTGCAGTATATTATATTATCTGAGCGCTGTATGCTGGTATATGGGTATTGTGCAGTATATTATATTATCTGAGCGCTGTATGCTGGTATATGGGCATTGTGCAGTATATTATATTATCTGAGTGCTGTATGCTGGTATATGGGCATTGTGCAGTATATTATATTATCTGAGCACTGTATGCTGGTATATGGGCATAGTGCAGTATATTATATTATCTGAGCACTGTATGCTGGTATATGGGCATTGTGCAGTATATTATATTATCTGAGCGCTGTATGCTGGTATATGGGCATTGTGCAGTATATTATATTATCTGAGCGCTGTATGCTGGTATATGGGCATTGTGCAGTATACTATATTATCTGAGCACTGTATGCTGGTATATGGACATTGTGCAGTATATTATATTATCTGAGCTGTATGCTGGTATATGAGCATTGTGCAGTATATTATATTATCTGAGCGCTGTATGCTGGTACATGGGCATTGTACAGTATATTATATTATCTGAGCGCTGTATGCTGGTACATGGGCATTGTGCAGTATATTATATTATCTGAGCTGTATGCTGGTATATGGGCATTGTGCAGTATATTATATTATCTGAGCGCTGTATGCTGGTATATAGGCATTGTGCAGTATATTATATTATCTGAGTTCTGTATGCTGGTATATGGGCATTGTACAGCATATTATATTATCTGAGCTGTATGCTGGTATATGAGCATTGTGCAGTATATTATATTATCTGAGCGCTGTATGCTGGTATATGGGCATTGTGCTGTATATTATATTATCTGAGCACTGTATGCTGGTATATGGGCATTGTGCAGTATATTATATTATCTGAGCTGTATGCTGGTATATGGGCATTGTGCAGTATATTATATTATCTGAGCTGTATGCTGGTATATGGGCATTGTGCAGTATATTATATTATCTGAGCGCTGTATGCTGGTATATGGGCATTGTGCAGTATATTATATTATCTGAGCTGTATGCTGGTATATGGGCATTGTGCAGTATATTATATTATCTGAGCGCTGTATGCTGGTATATGGGCATTGTGCAGTATATTATATTATCTGAGCGCTGTATGCTGGTATATGGGCATTGTGCAGTATATTATATTATCTGAGCGCTGTATGCTGGTATATGGGAATTGTGCAGTATATTATATTATCTGAGCGCTGTATGCTGGTATATGGGCATTGTGCAGTATATTATATTATCTGAGCACTGTATGCTGGTATATGAGCATTGTGCAGTATATTATATTATCTGAGCTGTATGCTGGTATATGGGCATTGTGCAGTATATTATATTATCTGAGCGCTGTATGCTGGTATATGGGCATTGTGCAGTATATTATATTATCTGAGCGCTGTATGCTGGTATATGGGCACTGTGTAGTATATTATATTATCTGAGCACTGTATGCTGGTATATGGGCATTGTGCAGTATATTATATTATCTGAGCGCTGTATGCTGGTATATGGGCATTGTGCAGTATATTATATTATCTGAGCGCTGTATGCTGGTATATGGGCATTGTGCAGTATATTATATTATCTGAGCGCTGTATGCTGGTATATGGGCATTGTGCAGTATATTATATTATCTGAGCGCTGTATGCTGGTATATCGGCATTGTGCAGTATATTATATTATCTGAGCGCTGTATGCTGGTATATGGGCATTGTGCAGTATATTATATTATCTGAGCGCTGTATGCTGGTATATGGGCATTGTGCAGTATATTATATTATCTGAGCGCTGTATACTGGTATATGGGCATTGTGCAGTATATTATATTATCTGAGCGCTGTATGCTGGTATATGGACATTGTGCAGTATATTATATTATCTGAGCGCTGTATGCTGGTATATGGGCATTGTGCAGTATATTATATTATCTGAGCGCTGTATGCTGGTATATGGACATTGTGTAGTATATTATATTATCTGAGCGCTGTATGCTGGTATATGGGCATTGTGCAGTATATTATATTATCTGAGCGCTGTATGCTGGTATATGGGCATTGTGCAGTATATTATATTATCTGAGCGCTGTATGCTGGTATATGGGCATTGTGCAGTATATTATATTATCTGCGCGCTGTATGCTGGTATATGGACATTGTGCAGTATATTATATTATCTGAGCGCTGTATGCTGGTATATGGACATTGTGTAGTATATTATATTATCTGAGCACTGTATGCTGGTATATGAGCATTGTGCAGTATATTATATTATCTGAGCACTGTATGCTGGTATATGAGCATTGTGTAGTATATTATATTATCTGAGCTGTATACTGGTATATGAGCATTGTGCAGTATATTATATTATCTGAGCGCTGTATGCTGGTATATGGGCATTGTGCAGTACATTATATTATCTGAGCACTGTATGCTGGTATATGGACATTGTGCAGTATATTATATTATCTGAGCGCTGTATGCTGGTATATGGGCATTGTGCAGTATATTATATTATCTGAGCGCTGTATGCTGGTATATGGGCATTGTGCAGTATATTATATTATCTGAGCGCTGTATGCTGGTATATGGGCATTGTGCAGTATATTATATTATCTGAGCGCTGTATGCTGGTATATGGACATTGTGTAGTATATTATATTATCTGAGCGCTGTATGCTGGTATATGGGCATTGTGCAGTATATTATATTATCTGAGCGCTGTATGCTGGTATATGGGCATTGTGCAGTATATTATATTATCTGAGCGCTGTATGCTGGTATATGGGCATTGTGCAGTATATATATTATCTGAGCGCTATATGCTGGTATATGGGCATTGTGCAGTATATTATATTATCTGCGCGCTGTATGCTGGTATATGGACATTGTGCAGTATATTATATTATCTGAGCGCTGTATGCTGGTATATGGACATTGTGTAGTATATTATATTATCTGAGCACTGTATGCTGGTATATGAGCATTGTGCAGTATATTATATTATCTGAGCGCTGTATGCTGGTATATGAGCATTGTGTAGTATATTATGTTATCTGAGCTGTATACTGGTATATGAGCATTGTGCAGTATATTATATTATCTGAGCGCTGTATGCTGGTATATGGGCATTGTGCAGTACATTATATTATCTGAGCACTGTATGCTGGTATATGGACATTGTGCAGTATATTATATTATCTGAGCGCTGTATGCTGGTATATGGGCATTGTGCAGTATATTATATTATCTGAGCGCTGTATGCTGGTATATGGGCATTGTGCAGTATATTATATTATCTGAGCGCTGTATGCTGGTATATGGGCATTGTGCAGTATATTATATTATCTGAGCGCTGTATGCTGGTATATGGACATTGTGTAGTATATTATATTATCTGAGCGCTGTATGCTGGTATATGGGCATTGTGCAGTATATTATATTATCTGAGCGCTGTATGCTGGTATATGGGCATTGTGCAGTATATTATATTATCTGAGCGCTGTATGCTGGTATATGGGCATTGTGCAGTATATTATATTATCTGAGCGCTATATGCTGGTATATGGGCATTGTGCAGTATATTATATTATCTGCGCGCTGTATGCTGGTATATGGACATTGTGCAGTATATTATATTATCTGAGCGCTGTATGTTGGTATATGGACATTGTGTAGTATATTATATTATCTGAGCACTGTATGCTGGTATATGAGCATTGTGCAGTATATTATATTATCTGAGCGCTGTATGCTGGTATATGAGCATTGTGTAGTATATTATGTTATCTGAGCTGTATACTGGTATATGAGCATTGTGCAGTATATTATATTATCTGAGCGCTGTATGCTGGTATATGGGCATTGTGCAGTACATTATATTATCTGAGCACTGTATGCTGGTATATGGACATTGTGCAGTATATTATATTATCTGAGCACTGTATGCTGGTATATGGGCATTGTGCAGTATATTATATTATCTGAGCGCTGTATGCTGGTATATGGGCATTGTGCAGTATATTATATTATCTGAGCGCTGTATGCTGGTATATGGGCATTGTGCAGTATATTATATTATCTGAGCGCTATATGCTGGTATATGGGCATTGTGCAGTATATTATATTATCTGCGCGCTGTATGCTGGTATATGGACATTGTGCAGTATATTATATTATCTGAGCGCTGTATGCTGGTATATGGACATTGTGTAGTATATTATATTATCTGAGCACTGTATGCTGGTATATGAGCATTGTGCAGTATATTATATTATCTGAGCGCTGTATGCTGGTATATGAGCATTGTGTAGTATATTATGTTATCTGAGCTGTATACTGGTATATGAGCATTGTGCAGTATATTATATTATCTGAGCGCTGTATGCTGGTATATGGGCATTGTGCAGTACATTATATTATCTGAGCGCTGTATGCTGGTATATGGACATTGTGCAGTATATTATATTATCTGAGCACTGTATGCTGGTATATGGGCACTGTGTAGTATATTATATTATCTGAGCTGTATGCTGGTATATGGGCATTGTGCAGTATATTATATTATCTGAGCGCTGTATGCTGGTATATGGGCATTGTGCAGTATATTATATTATCTGAGCGCTGTATGCTGGTATATGGGCATTGTGCAGTATATTATATTATCTGAGCGCTGTATGCTGGTATATGGGCATTGTGCAGTATATTATATTATCTGAGCTGTATGCTGGTATATGGGCATTGTGCAGTATATTATATTATCTGAGCTGTATACTGGTATATGGACATTGTGCAGTATATTATATTATCTGAGCGCTGTATGCTGGTATATGGGCATTGTGCAGTATATTATATTATCTGAGCGCTGTATGCTGGTATATGGGCATTGTGCTGTATATTATATTATCTGAGCACTGTATGCTGGTATATGGACATTGTGCAGTATATTATATTATCTGAGCGCTGTATGCTGGTATATGGGCATTGTGCAGTATATTATATTATCTGAGCGCTGTATGCTGGTATATGGGCATTGTGCAGTATATTATATTATCTGAGCACTGTATGCTGGTATATGAGCATTGTGCAGTATATTATATTATCTGAGCGCTGTATGCTGGTATATGGGCATTGTGCTGTATATTATATTATCTGAGCTGTGTGCTGGTATATGGGCATTGTGCAGTATATTATATTATCTGAGCTGTATACTGGTATATGGGCATTGTGCAGTATATTATATTATCTGAGCTGTATGCTGGTATATGAGCATTGTGCAGTATATTATATTATCTGAGCGCTGTATGCTGGTATATGGGCATTGTGCAGTATATTATATCATCTGAGCGCTGTATGCTGGTATATGGGCATTGTGCAGTATATTATATTATCTGAGCGCTGTATGCTGGTATATGGACATTGTGCAGTATATTATATTATCTGAGCTGTATGCTGGTATATGAGCATTGTGCAGTATATTATATTATCTGAGCGCTGTATGCTGGTATATGGGCATTGTGCAGTATATTATATTATCTGAGCGCTGTATGCTGGTATATGGGCATTGTGCAGTATATTATATTATCTGAGTGCTGTATGCTGGTATATGGGCATTGTACAGCATATTATATTATCTGAGCACTGTATGCTGGTATATGGGCATTGTGCAGTATATTATATTATCTGAGCACTGTATGCTGGTATATGGGCATTGTGCAGTATATTATATTATCTGAGCGCTGTATGCTGGTATATGAGCATTGTGCAGTATATTATATTATCTGAGCACTGTATGATGGTATATGGGCATTGTGCAGTGTATTATATTATCTGAGCGCTGTATGCTGGTATATGGGCATTGTGCAGTATATTATATTATCTGAGCTGTATGCTGGTATATGGACATTGTGTAGTATATTATATTATCTGAGCACTGTATGCTGGTATATGAGCATTGTGCAGTATATTATATTATCTGAGCACTGTATGCTGGTATATGAGCATTGTGCAGTATATTATATTATCTGAGCGCTGTATGCTGGTATATGGGCATTGTGCAGTATATTATATTATCTGAGCGCTGTATACTGGTATATGGGCATTGTGCAGTATATTATATTATCTGAGCGCTGTATGCTGGTATATGGGCATTGTGCAGTATATTATATTATCTGAGCGCTGTATGCTGGTATATGAGCATTGTGCAGTATATTATATTATCTGAGCACTGTATGCTGGTATATGGGCATTGTGCAGTATATTATATTATCTGAGCGCTGTATGTTGGTATATGGGCATTGTGCAGTATATTATATTATCTGAGCGCTGTTTGCTGGTATATGGGCATTGTGCAGTATATTATATTATCTGAGCGCTGTATGCTGGTATATGGGCATTGTGCAGTATATTATATTATCTGAGCTGTATGCTGGTATATGGACATTGTGCTGTATATTATATTATCTGAGTGCTGTATGCTGGTATATGGGCATTGTGCAGTATATTATATTATCTGAGCGCTGTATGCTGGTATATGGGTATTGTGCAGTATATTATATTATCTGAGCGCTGTATGCTGGTATATGGGCATTGTGCAGTATATTATATTATCTGAGTGCTGTATGCTGGTATATGGGCATTGTGCAGTATATTATATTATCTGAGCACTGTATGCTGGTATATGGGCATAGTGCAGTATATTATATTATCTGAGCACTGTATGCTGGTATATGGGCATTGTGCAGTATATTATATTATCTGAGCGCTGTATGCTGGTATATGGGCATTGTGCAGTATATTATATTATCTGAGCGCTGTATGCTGGTATATGGGCATTGTGCAGTATACTATATTATCTGAGCACTGTATGCTGGTATATGGACATTGTGCAGTATATTATATTATCTGAGCTGTATGCTGGTATATGAGCATTGTGCAGTATATTATATTATCTGAGCGCTGTATGCTGGTACATGGGCATTGTACAGTATATTATATTATCTGAGCGCTGTATGCTGGTACATGGGCATTGTGCAGTATATTATATTATCTGAGCTGTATGCTGGTATATGGGCATTGTGCAGTATATTATATTATCTGAGCGCTGTATGCTGGTATATAGGCATTGTGCAGTATATTATATTATCTGAGTTCTGTATGCTGGTATATGGGCATTGTACAGCATATTATATTATCTGAGCTGTATGCTGGTATATGAGCATTGTGCAGTATATTATATTATCTGAGCGCTGTATGCTGGTATATGGGCATTGTGCTGTATATTATATTATCTGAGCACTGTATGCTGGTATATGGGCATTGTGCAGTATATTATATTATCTGAGCTGTATGCTGGTATATGGGCATTGTGCAGTATATTATATTATCTGAGCTGTATGCTGGTATATGGGCATTGTGCAGTATATTATATTATCTGAGCGCTGTATGCTGGTATATAGGCATTGTGCAGTATATGATATTTACAATGTCTGGTGGTGGCAGCGCAGTACAAAACTGTTATTTAGGTAATTATATGGAGTGTAAGGCGCTGTTATTACTATACGTATATGTTTGGTGCTTCTGATTAGGCACGGTTTGGTTATTTGTGTAATGTTTGACAGGTCAGCATATGGGGTGGGGGGCAACAAGAGAAGGTACCGCAGAGGGCACCACCCAGGGTGAGGCCGGCCCTGTCCGCCACAATGCTGGGATTTTCAATGCCGGGGTAAGGAGTCATGTCCTGCACTTTTCTATATTATGTTGCGCTGTAGTTTGGCGACTTTGTGATGATGATTTGATGCGTTTGTCGTTATTTTTGCACCAAGCTGCTCCCCCTGTGATGTAATACGCCTCATGATGTCATATGTATACGCTGCCTCCTCCCTGATATTTGCTATGGAAATATTGAGATTTTTGTAGTAAACCAGTCTCCGGTGGCTGAGTCCAGCTGCTAGACTTATTTCAGGAATTTAAGCTAATCTAAACACGAGCCAGTTGCATCTAGTTCTGCGCTCTCGTCTCTGTGTAATGTCAGGGCTGGGGACTCCGCATTGCATCCTACTGCAGGGGTAGAACCGGCCACGTGCACACATCTGTGGGGCCCCCAATATCACTGCACCCAGGGCTCCGGCTTAGATACTGGGGCGTCGATCTCTTGAGGTGATTGGTCTGGGTTATGTGATTAAATCCGCCCCTTGTGCCCCTTTCAGCTGTATCTGCTCCCTGCCCCACCAGACGCTCTCATAAGCTGCGGGCCACGTCCCGCTAGGAGCGCGACGCAGGACGGTGCAATGATAGAAGAGGCCTGAGCTGCTCCATGGATCGCAGGAACAGGGTTAGGTGAGTATTCATTTTATTATTTTTTCGAGGGCACTATTATTGTGGTGGGGGGGGGGGCACTATAAAATAGAATAGTATCAAGTCCATAGACCGCAATCCTTATATTGAAGGATATAAAACGTTATGGGATTAGCACATGTACAACACACGTCATGCAATCACACAGACCTATATAAAAGAGGCGCTGCATTCCGATATAAACGTTCTCTACCTACATGTACATGCCCTAATCACCCGACCGGTAACTGTTCAAACAGCATACGATGCGTGCGACCGATCCTTCTAGATTCTGTTCGGCGTACCCACACATCCTTTCTGAAAACAGTCTGACCGCGCACAATCATCACAACTGACTATGGACCCGAACAGTAATCTCTCAAGTGTTGCTTAATAAAAACTCTGCAGAACCTCAAAACTAAAACCACCCCAAAGAAAACAAAAAGTTACAAAAATCAATCCGCTGCTGGGCCTCTTCACTTTGGCATATCTTGTAGCAGGCCCGTCAGATCATGAGAACTAGTGATCCCTAAGAGCTGAAATTCCTTTGCTGAATCCACCTGGTTCCCCCCGTAGTGATCCTGGAATGTTTCTGCTTCTTTTTCCTGACATTAATAATCATCTCTAGTTTTTTCCACGTTCAGGACTTAATTATTTACCCTAGAACTGAATCTCGGATCGATAGGTGGATTCCTCCTCGCCCGCCGTCAGCCTCACGTCATCCGCATATTTAGTAGATTGGAATCTCTGACATGCTACACAATCCGAGGTGTAAAGGGAAAATAACGACATCAGCCCCGGGGACTCCAATGATGACCTTCTTGATGTTGGTAAAGAGTTTCCAACCGGAACAAGTCTAAGACCCCATTCACACGACCGTATTTTCATCCATCCGTAAATACTGTCCATAAACATGGATCCGTAGTCATCCGCAGCTTATCCGTATGTACAGTACGGTAACCACAAATACGGTTCGTAGTGCATCCATAATGCATCCGCATATACGGATCTGCAAAAAGAAGACGGAAACAAATGATGTCCAACATCTGCAAACCTGACGTCGCCGGGCAACGCTTCCGTAATTACGGACATCTACTGGTGCACAACTGTAGCCGTCTATAATTACGGAAGCGCCCATAGACCTCTATGGGAAGTCCGTGCCGTAATTACGGACAAAATGGTGTCCGTAACCCATAGAAATGAATGGGTCTGTAAATATGGTCCGTCATTTGAAAAGTACGGTCGTGTGCATGGGGCCTAACACTCCATGCACACAACTGTATTTTTCATCCATCCGTAAATACTGTCCATAAATACGAATACATAGTCATTTATAGTCATCCGTAAATACGGTCTGTGATGCCTCCATATTTAAGATTCCACAAAAAGAAGAAAACCACAAATGATATGCAACGTCTGAAAACCTGGCGTCACCTAGCAACGCTTCTGTAATTTCGGAAGCACCCATAGACTTCTATGACTTCCATGCTGTAATTATACGGAAAGGTCTCTATAGCCCATAGAAATGAACGGGGCCGTAATTATGGATGAAAAATGCAGTTGTATGGGGCCTAAGTCTTCCGAGCTTATTACTATTACTGCGCTGGGGGCACTAAGGGAGCACTATTACTATATGGGGTACTAAGGGAGCACTATTACTATGTGGGGCACTAAGGGAGCACTATTACTATGTGGGGCACTAAGGGAGCACTATTACTATGTGGGGCACTAAGGTAGCACTATTACTATGTGGGGCACTAAGGGAGCACTATTACTATGTGGGGCACTAAGGGAGCACTATTACTATGTGGGGCACTAAGGGAGCACTATTACTATGTGGGGCACTAAGGGAGCACTATTACTATGTGGGGCACTAAGGGAGCACTATTAGTATGTGGGGCACCAAGGGAGCACTATTACTGCACGGGGGGCACTAAGGAAGCACTATTACTATGTGGGGCACTATTACTATGTGTGGCACTAAGGGACCACTATTACTATGCGGGGCACTATTACTATGTGGGGCACTAAGGTAGCACTATTACTATGTGGGGCACTAAGGGAGCACTATTACTATGTGGGGCACTAAGGTAGCACTATTACTATGTGGGGCACTAAGGGAGCACTATTACTATGTGGGGCACTAAGGGAGCACTATTACTATGTGGGGCACTAAGGGAGCACTATTAGTATGTGGGGCACCAAGGGAGCACTATTACTGCACGGGGGGCACTAAGGAAGCACTATTACTATGTGGGGCACTATTACTATGTGTGGCACTAAGGGACCACTATTACTATGCGGGGCACTATTACTATGTGGGGCACGACAACCATCTGGGAAAAATCTATTTGGCATAATTTTTTCATCGTTCTGAGGGCAGCAAGATGGGGGTTTGGGAAGAGGGTGGGAATGTGCTGGAAAAGTGAGAGTGTAATGTCTGGGCGACAATCTGCAGAGGTGAGTCGTGGTCGGAGAAGTCTTCATGGCGGTCTGGAGAGTAAAGGGAAAGTGAACGACTCCAATAAGGGAAGATGTCGCTGCTCTATAGTCACTTGTATGGTCTGCAGAGCTCCCGTATGGGACCGGTATCTACCACTATATGGTCACTGTATGGCGGTTATATTGGTCTGTGTGCCTCTGCCCATAATAATCAATTTCAGGTTGTTTCCCTTTATCGGGCGCTCCGGATATCTGCAGACTATTGCAGCTTTCCTCTATACTTGTACCTGAAGGATATTTCTCTTTTATTTAGCAGGAATCCAGCATTCGGAAACCGAACACCCTAATATTTGACCTGATGCCGACACACAGAGAGTTATATCTCCCAACATATCAGTATTCCCAAATTCCCACATGGTTTTCAACAGCCTTTCAGTTTTACACAATAATCTCTGGGCTTAGATACATTGTGTCTGCAGCACACAGTCCCCGGAGACGTGATTCCGTAACAATGTATTATATGGAACGTGTGAGGTTCTCAGACCGTATCACACATAAGCTGAGATACGTAGACCGAACAGATTGTATCACACATGATAGGATTAGATACAGTAGCTCAGCAGACAGTATCACACATGATAGGATTAGATACAGCAGCTCAGCAGACAGTATCACACATGATAGGATTAGATACAGCAGACAGTATCACACATGATAGCATTAGATACAGAAGACAGTATCACACATGATAGGATTAGATACAGCAGACAGTATCGCACATGATAGGATTAGATACAGTGACTCAGCAGAGAGTAACACCCAGCACAGGCTTAGATACAGTGACTCAGCAGGAACTGTTACATAGAACAGGCTTAGATACACCGTCTCAGCAGAGAGTGAGGGAATGTTCACACGCACTGTTTTCAGACGTAATTCGGGCGTTTTACGCCTCGAATTACGCCTAAAAAAACACCCCTAATACGCCTATAAACATCTGGCCATTGCTTTCAATGGGTTTACGATGTTCTGTTCCCACGAGCCTTAATTTTACGCGTCGCTGTCAAAATACGGCGCGTAAAATGACGGCTCGCCAAAAGAAGTGCAGGACACTTCTTGGTCCGTTTTTGTAGCCGTTTTTCATTGATTCCTTTGAAAAACGGCCGTAAAATACGCAGCGAAAAACGTGAGTTGCTACAAAAACATCTGAAAATCAGGAGCTGTTTTCGCTTGAAAACAGCTCCGTATTTTCAGACGTTTTTGCTCACTGCGTGTGAACAGAGCCTAACACTCAGCATAGGCTTAGATACAGTGACTCAGCAGGAAATGTTACATAGAACAGGCTTAGATACACCGGCTCAGCACCACACGATCGCTGTAACTTGTTCGGGGGTTGACATCGATGTCGGTCAGATAAAATGACGGGGCAGATCATCTGGATGACAATGGAATAACTATAAATAATATTAAATCTATAAGGAACTTCAGGGTAAACGTCATTACGTTATTTTACTGTCAGGTCGGTGGAGAATCTGTTAAAAATGAATGGGCAGAGATTGTAGACTTGGCATCAGACATGTACCCGATGCTTCCTGTGGGTGGATGGGCATTTCTCAAAATGTGCTCCATGTTCTCGGGTGCCACTCCTGACAATTAAAATGTTCTAGGGAAAAAGTTTCATCAGCCGGCGTCTGTTCCTGTGCAGGGTGAGGAGGAGCGGCCGGGGCTCATTCTAATGGGTGATCCAGAGAAGAACAATCACTGGCCGAGTTGTAAATGAGGGACTATGACCCCCAATATGCTCCATCAGTCGACTATTAAACTGTGTTCGCCTCTTTTATTGCCCCTGACACAGGCCTAGTTCCCCATCCCTAATGAATAACGCCCTGCAATAGTATAAGAATAAAATACCCGCTCTCTGCCAATAAGCGCAGACCTACAAAACATCAGAGAGGCCTCCTGTGCAGTCGGCGGAATGTGGTGATCAATTATTGACTCTGCGAGCGCCCCGCGGTGGATTGTGCAGGTTCCTGGACGTACAACTCATGTTGTGTGAATTTTTATTATTTTATCTTGAATTAAAATTTCCAAATTCATTCAAAAATGGCGACAGCTTCTCGAGGTGACCGCGATATATGAAATATTTGGACATTTTATTTAATATTAGGGTTATATTTATTTCTGTCCTGTAATCTTAGGTGTCTACGGAGTCGCTACTTTTATTATTTTTTTTAATATTACAATTTCTTATAGTTTCTTGGGGGTACAAGAGGCAACTTCTTTGGTGAGCTGGCCGTTACTTTTCCCAATAACTCCCGCCGGTTAATAGACTTGTTAATATTTTGTATCGAACAAATAAATTAACAAACAAATCCAACATAGAGCGGCACAGAGCTCAGCATCCTGCAATCTCCACAGACAATCCGCAGTAGGACGGGTCGCAGCGAGACTGTCACCCTGGCGCTTTCCTAGGATGTCGCCTCTCCTACAGGTCATCACCTCCCTGCCCTACTATCGCCACCGTGGCCCATTCCTCGATGGTATTACGCCAATACTCTGGATCAAAAAATGTAAAAAAAATATTAAATAGATGTAAATCTCTTCAGCCACGATCATATCTCCTAGAAATTCTAGAAAACAATATATTTGCAGCTTATAGTCGTGGCATATAGGGTTGTTCTGGTGCATTCATGTTACTGATTATTCCCCATTACGCCAGATACTTGTAGTAAGAAATGGCGCATACCTACAACCCACTCCCTTCTTATTCAAGGACTCGCACATTTATGGTGTCCCCGTTGGCGCCAGTTGTGGCTGCATTAGTGACACTTGATCTATTTCTCCGTCCTGTAGTTTTCTTGAAAACCTTTTTGGTTGAAATTTGTGAGGAATCGGAGAAGACATTGATATAACAGAATCTGGAGTGCCCGACCAGCGCAGGTGATGACTGGGATCCCAGAGCGGGTGCCGTCCACCCCGGAGCAGCGCCGTTCATCCTATACATGGGATTTCTATTGCTGTCGGTACATAAAGCCTCCTCTGCTGTGTGTAAATCATCTGAAGGAAACGTCTGTGTGTGCAGCACTGAACGACGGTGACAATGACCTTTTCTATCCTGCAGCCAAAGTTCTAGGACTGAACGGAAGGTCACGAGCAAAAGTTTCCAGTTGTTGAATGGGAAATGTTCATCCTTAGATTGTAGGATCACCTTAGAGGAAACCATCGCGTATCGACACAAGTTCCCTGATCGCCTTCTATGACTGGATCTGCTCCAGGATCGGACACGGGGATCAGAGGGCCCCCATGTGGATCAGTATGTGGACCCCTAGTTTTCCAGTTCCTATGGTATTCCAGTCCTCCAGTAATTGCGAGCCTTGGGGAGCACTGGTGTCGCCCCTCACATGCAGTCTAGTAGGCGGTAGCAGCGCTCATGTGTTTGTTTTTTTTAGGCCGGATTCAAACAATGATTTTTTTGGATTCAAAGCCTGATAGAAAAGACACGAGATGTATCAGTCTTTCCTCTACCTTCCTTTTTCGGCTCAAAAAATTGCATCAAAAGTGAATGTCTGAATTTAGGCTTAAAGAAGTACTCCGGCAATTTTTTCTCAATTAAACCCAATATGGAATGATCAAAAATTAAACACCTATTCACCATTTCCATGTTATCTTTATTTCTCTGTTTGGAGCATTTACTTGATCTCCTGCTCTCAGAGGAGGCGCTCCCTCTCGCGCCCCTACACGGCAATGGTGTATATTGACTAACACATGCTTGCCGGACGCCAGTGGATGGTGACCCTTTCCTACTACTGCAGCGACTTAAGGAACTCCCAGGGGGTCACCGCTGGATCACGTGACCCAACGGACAGGATAAAAATATGGAATTTACCTCAGCAAAGAAAAAATGATACGAAGGAAATACAAAGGCCATTTGATAAATTGCTACAATAAGTGTCTAATTATTTAAAAAAACAAAACAAAACGCCGGAGTGCTTCTCTAAGGATGTGTGTCCTCTGCTGATTTGCCCCCTTTATGAGCAGAAGTGTTCCAATTGGTGGCGAGGTTTAAAGGGGGTGCAGAGATAGCTGTTGAAATTCGACCCCAACTTCTGGGAGCCCAAAGATACATACGAGGACAGCTGGTGAGCAGGCTCAATGATTCATCACATTATAGAGCGATCGCACTTGATGTATATATTATATGCAGATGATACAGTAGAAGTAAAAATTGTGGTCTGTAGGTGGTCGTCCCAAAAGCTTCATTCAGGGAACTGCTGCAGATACAATCTCCTCATATACAAGTGAAGGCAAGACAAATATTTGACAAGTTATTTTAAGTTCTGATAAAATAACAAAAAGCTTATCATTCATCCCTTAAAGTGTCATTCTCATATACTCTCCGGGAGGGCACGTTTATTCGGTTTGGGACTTTTACCTTCTATCTATCCAAGCAGATCTTTGGTCAGTGCCGCACACCTGACAGGTAGATTACTGTTACGTTGTTACTTTTTACATTGATGCAACGCAATTTTCCATTAAAGTTCACCCATCAATATAACTAGTGCATGTGAATATATGAAACTTTGTAATACTGTATATTATATCAGGGGAAAGTGGCCTCTACCTCACCCCCTGCAGCCTGAAGTGTCTGCAATCTACCTGTAAATGTTCAGAAACCTTCTCAGTCATCAAATAAATCAGTTTACAGTAAAATAGTAAGTGCCAGACAAGGAAGAGGGGGGATGCAGCTGCAGTTTGTCACTCTCCTCCTGTGTGTCTGTGAGATGCATGCTGTGAGAGGGGAGGAGGGAGAAACATCTGATTGGCTCAGAGCACACAGCACAGCTCTGACATCACACCAGGAAGAGACCGCCTACTCCGCAAGCATAGAAAGAGAAAATATACATTTACAGAAAGAACTTCAACACAAAAAATGGTGGCGAAAGATGTGATTCTATTGAAAACTGAAATCTCATTCACATGTAACTTCTGGCCACTGATGTTTATTAACTGCAAAAAAGCAAAAAAAAATCACAGCAAAGTATCGCCTTAGGTCTCATTCACACGAGCGTATACGATTCACAATTCAACTTTTGCGCAGTATGATTCACAGGATTTCGCTCTCCCATAGAAATCCGTGATGAATGTCTCATGACTTTAATCTTATCTGTAATGTCCTGCTATGGGCCGTGTAGCCTGAGAGGTCCTGATTCATGGATTCTGACATCTCTACGACAGAAATGTAATAGGAATTTATTTTTTTCGTTGTCTGTTCATCTTGTCGGCCGCGGTCAGATCCTTGCGTACAGTAGTGACCCCCAGACACGTCACGTTCCTGTAGGTTAAGGATATTAGTTGTAGTTACTATTGTGTCTCAACATAAAAAAGGTGCATTAAACCAGGACACGTGCCAATTTGCCAGTGATTTTCCTTCCTTCTCTTTAACGTCTTGGCTGAACCTTCTGAACTGCAATCCCATCACAATATAATGACAACACTTTCAGCCATTAAATGTAAAAATGCACCGGACGACGTCCCTGTCCTGACACCGCCGGTGACTCCTGTAACAGCTACGGATACGTCATGTACAGAGCCGAATGCTGTTGGAGGTTTTACATTGAGGTTATAGGAATATGCCAGTTTTGTGGGCACACTCCGTTACCCAATGCTGCCCCCAACTCCCATCATGCAATTCTACAGCAGCTAAATCCCAGCATCACTGAGTCACACAATACAGAGCACGCAGCTCCCCAATCTCTACGGCCCGGGCTCTTGTGGGGGCACTTGGCTTCGATGGAATAAGTTGTATTTCTGGATGTGCTCCAGAGTTTAATGACAATTTGAAAGTGCAATTTTTCTTTACATTATTTTTTATTCAGTGTCGATCCAGCAGAAGCAGAATGTCAGGGGCCCCCCAGGCTATTGCCTGGGGGACACATGGTCGCACGGCCCCCATAAGTTGTTAATAAAATGTGTTTTTTTTGCTTGGTATGTTTTTTCTCTCCCCCTTTCCCTCTTTTCTCCATTTGTTATTTTATATTAGAATGGTACTTACCATCCTGGTGTCCCCCAGGTAAGCTGTGCTGGTGGCACGAGCCGGTTTCCAGATGTTTCTGTCTCTGGGCAGTTTGGAGTTGGTCCCAGCTGATTGGACCTAGGTCAGCTGTGCAATTGCATGAGCAGGTTCTGGCAGATTCTATCTCCAGGCAGATTTGTTGAAGGCCAGCTGATTGGTCATGGATAAAATCCTAAAGGCGGGAAAATTGGACATAAAAGGAGCAGTTCATCGTGGTCAAGCAGCCAGTTTTGAAGATTGGACCGTCGCCCACCCTCCCTCCCTATTGTTTTTTAATTCCTTCACGTCACGTTGTTTGTTAGAGGGGTTTGTCACCCAGCTAATGCTGGGCGGACTTGGTTTTTATTGGTCAAAATATTTATATTTTATTATTTATTCGATTATTTATGGTTATTCTCTTCGAATTATTTTATCTTAGGTTACCCTTAATAAACACCGTGGCCATTTTTATCCAAAGAAACTGTTGTCATGTTTTATTTCAGTTTGATTGAGTATTGTGGGGTTTGTGCTACCATGACCGGTTCCGCTCATTGAGGAGTGATGTCACAGAGAGATATGCATATAGAAGTGATGTCATCAGCAGTTGTGTGAGGGCCTCGGTGTACCCTGGCATTGGGTGCTTTGGGTTACACCTCTGATGGACACTCACTGCTCTGTTTCTACAAGCCTTTATGGGTCAGACGTGGAGTTGGGTCAACAGTTGGCACCAAACTATTGCTGCTCTCGTGACAGCTCCAACCTCAGTCTGGAACATTATGTAACAAATTTTTTTTCTCTATAAACACCCGTGTGACTGAGTCTTAAATCTTTATTGCGGCGGTTGTATTAGTCTAAGGCGCTTTGCAGAATAAAGTCGTCCCTGAAATGTATTCCACCTCTGCTCTCCAGTTACTATAATTGCAGCGCTTCAAGTCCAAGTCGACTATAACTCTCACCCGTAAAACCATTTACCATTTGTTATCTTATAATTTACACCAAATAAACCCAGGTTAACGCCGTCCCCACGTGCAGACGGTTAGAGGTGTTGGGAATTGCACTTGTATCAAACCTTCAACTTCAGAAGTCATAAAGTGGAGTTAAAATGTAACAGATGTTCTCCTGGGTCTGGCACGAAACCTTCAAGTCGCTCATTACATCTTCATTGCTTTCACCTTTTGATTTAATTGGTTACATCCCAGTTGCGTTTATTAAGGAAGGATGCGGATATCCGGGATGAAGAGTCTAATGATGAACACGAGGAAATATTTACAGAGCATCTCCATAGTAACTGAAGGAAAAGTGTCTGTTGTGGTGGACACCGAGCCTGGCGTCCTCACAGAGCGAGAGCAGGACTTTCCTTCACCCGGGGAAATATGCAGTTCAATGTCTTAACCTATTATCTAGTTATCCTGGCAGAGTGGTTTGTTGGAGCCGTCCTGGTACAAAGCACCCCGGGCATATGCCCGATCAGCACCCCACAAGTTAGCATGGGGCCCCATAGAAAAACTCGGAATAGGATCCACTCCATAAGGACATAAAAGGCGTTCCATCATTTTGGTTTGCATCTGTTCCCTGTGTCTTTTCCTCCCCTTCTTGGTCTCCCACTCGTCTATGTTTTCCCACTCTTCCATCATCCACAGGTATCACTTACTGCCCCTTATCACTGAGTGGAGATGGACCCCCTTAGTTGCTGTGCCCCATAGTAGCTGCCATGCCTAGTGCCTGGTAGTTACGCCCATGCCCATGCACCCTCAGCGCTGCAGGATAAGGATTCTGCTCGTCCCACTTCTCACTTGTTGCAATAACTGAAGCTGAATGAGTTGGCTGATAATAAGGGATAATTACTGGGGTTCTTGTACAGATGAACATTTAATGAGCCTTTGTCCTACCTATATAGTAGCATCCATTAAATAAGAGGTGTGGCTAATGAGTGGGTGGAGCTTAGACGGCTAAAGTTTTACGTCTCCACGATCAAGCAAGGTCAACCAGGTCCTATGATCCCCCATCCGGGTGCTAAGAATGGGATATATCTGGCACACGTAAGGGAGAGGAGATGAGACGCTCACAATGCCCAGGGCCCCGGCTGGAGATGTCACTTATAGATTTCTCCATTTATTTCAATAGAGCCATGACGGTGCATATGCTTTGGCCTATTTACATAATTGTGCATAGGGGAAAAAACCATTAAAAAAATACATTGAGGACAAATTATCGCCATGTACGTTGTTTTCCTTTTTGGATTTCAAACCCGGGTCCCCAGAATGAACCACTGAGCCGCCTGTTTCCTGCACGCAGGGCTGAATTAAAGGGAGTGAACCCGGGGCCTCCACCACTTAACAGGAGGAAAGCGGTCTCAACCAGTTGCAGCCGCTGGAATGGTCGCCGCCACCAACCCCCAGCCGTGCAGTGCGGCCGCCGTAGCCTCCACAAAGCCCCAGCCATCAAACACAGATCAGCACCACTGGGCAGACACTGGGTGGGTGCCCGCCTGCTTGCCCCCTGGGCCGCACTTCAATCGGTGTGGTGGCTGAAGCTGGTGGAGGCCCTTTGTACCGGTGATTTACTAGTAAACCGGGCCACCACCAGTGCCCCGTATACCTTACTCCGTAGCAGGGAGGAGCGCCCCCATACTGTTGCTGCGCTATCTGTTCAGGTCGTAGTGATGTGACGTCTGACGTCTCACTCGTCGTTTGGCGCCAGCAGGGTAGCAACAGAGGCAGGCACAGGCTTGCAGCTCTGCCTCAGCGGGCAAATAAAATACAGCAAAAAGGTAGCTATGCTGGTGATACAATAGAGAGACGAGGGAGGGTGATTATTGCTGGGTAAGACAGAATCTGCCTTCTCAACGTTATTAATTAACATAGTTTGGTCCCTGTTTGTAAATTTCCACAATCCTAGCGTATATTTGCTCATGTTGTGCTTGTTTTGTTTTTTTTTCCTGGGGCAAAATGCCGGTATTTCTGTTGCAATTTTGCAAAAAAAAAAACAAAACGTGAAATTTGCAGCAATTATTCGATAGTTGCTGCAAAAATAAATAAACGCAATATGGCCGATCTATGCGCCACTTCTTACTTTCTAGCTAGGTACGTTCAGACATAGCGGTCATGTTGCTTTTTTCCAGTGAATCCCGCAAAATAGGGGGGAAAAAAACCCGCGACGTGACGGTCTGAATATACCCTGAAGGATGGAGAGGAGCGCCGGCTGGTGCCGCCACATTTCCACGTTTTGGATGAGATGTGGTGTATGACCCGGCCAGCACCGTGGAGGGGGGGGATATTTTTCTCTCTCCTACTCCCCCCCCCTGTCGCCTCTGTGCTCATCATTCCTTTGCTGCTGAATACACAGATGTTTGAGGGTGTATTTCTCGTACTGCGGAGGATCAGCCGCATGCGGCCTAGCAATAGATTAGGAGATGTACAGTCAATGTTTTGTATATTTAGAAGCTACGGTTACTTTCAAAAATAAATTGAAACTATGGATGGTGAACTGACCCCCCTCCCCCGATCTATCCTGATACAATGTTGCAACAAAGGATTCTTGTGAAGTTCTTATGAAACATTCTATATATATACATATATAACAAAGTCTTATCCTGGAATCTCCAACGACTCTCAGGCTCAGAAATACTTTATTTATTGACAAGAGGTGAGAAAAGATAAGGCAAAACCCTAAATCTCATATAACCTGAGTGCAGCACAGAAACGAGGCATTTTATGAGGACCATATGTGGTTACTGTATGTGAAAGGAGATCAAATGAGCCAAGGCTGTGCAAAAATCCTAGCGCCCCTCCTGTATTATCTTACCTTCGTGTCATAATGACATCATATATTATTGTTGCTGCATCTATAAGGGTATGTTCACACGGCCTATTTACGGACGTAAATCGGGCGTTTTTGCCACGAATTACGCCCGAAAATAGCGCCTCAATAGCGCTGACAAACATCTGCCCATTGAAAGCAATGGGCAGACGTTTGTCTGTTCACACGAGGCGTATATTACGCGCCGCTGTCAAATGACGGCGCGTAAATAGACGCCCGCGTAGAAGAAGTGACCTGTCACTTCTTTGGCCGTAATTGGAGCCGCTATTCATTGACTCCAATGAATAGCAGCGCTAATTACGGCCGAATTTTCAGGCTGAAACATCCCCGTAATTTCAGCCGTTACGGACCCCCGCCGTGTGAACATACCCTAAGGGTCACGAATCACATCTAAGAGGAAAACTTCTGTCCCCACTATCTGAGGGGTTTTCTCCGTCACTTTTCTGTACGGTTTTCTGCTCACGGTTCCCCCCCCCCTCTCATAGTGACATTTATACTGCACAAGTCTCATCTTCAAACAGTAAATCGATCAATAAACTAATAGAACACAAAAAGTCGCCCTTTAATACAGTAATATATGTAAAAATAAGGAAAATGAATAACAGCAGGTAACAATGCATGGGATAAATTATAGTTGTGCAGGTACATAACAGACTCTTATGGGCTCATACTGGACCCTCGTATCTCACATTTTATTTAAAAACAAAAGTTAAAAAAACCCTCATATGAATCAATGAAAAAAAGAAATGATGGCTTGTTCCAACGTTCCAATGCTTGATAAAGACCCATCAGGGGTTGAAACGTTGCAAGTGTTTTTATGCTCGGTGAATAAATCAAATAGACTTCATTGGATTATCTTGAGCGCTGCAGTTCCTTTCTTTGATTGCATATTGTTCCAACGTATGTCGTATCCCACGGGTGTTCTCATGTATAGGGTCTCCATAGGGCTGCATGGACCCTTGTACAGAGCTGTAATAGGGCTTCCATAGAGGTGCATGAGGCCTCTGCTGCGCTTCCCCTTTTCCTCCATTTCATGCGGACGTATACAGAGTTTGTCAGATTCCGTACGTATCCGCTAGAAAATAAATAAATCATGGCTGCTTCATCTGACGTTTTGTGTACGGAGATATGAGTGACGGGTCCATACTAAGAAGTCCTACACGTTCCATACTCGCTCCATGAGCCCTAACAGTGAGAAGCAATAATAGTAAAGATATTCATGTAAAAAGGAAATAGTCCTAATAATAGTAACAATAGAGATCCATCCGGATAACACATAATAACCAGTCATTGATACAAATGTGACAATAATAAAATAAGACGCCAGATACAAAGATCCTATAACATATAATAAATAATACACGGCTGATAAGATTATATCTGGACCGGGTGAACTTGTGTAATATTTACAGGGTGAGAAGTCACATTTTATTGAGGCCACTTTCTCTTTATTCTTGTATATAGCAGATGGGGGGGGGGGGGGAGGCGAGGAGTTTCAAGGTGATCTTATCTAGTTAAAAAGCTTGTCCTTCCAGTTACTTCCAATAAAATAAATCTGGTTCAAGGTATGCTGAGTGAAGGCTAAGTGAAGGCTGAGTGAAGGCTGAGTGAAGGCTAAGTGAAGGCTGAGTGAAGGCTAAGTGAAGGCTGACTGAAGGATGAGTGAAGGCTAAGTGAAGGCTGAGTGAAGGCTGAGTGAAGGCTAAGTGAAGGCTGAGTGAAGGCTAAGTGAAGTCTGAGTGAAGGCTGAGTGAAGGCTAAGTGAAGGCTGAGTGAAGGCTTAGTGAAGTCTGAGTGAAAGCTGAGTGAAGGCTGAGTGAAGGCTAAGTGAAGGCTGAGTGAAGGCTAAGTGAAGGCTGAGTGAAGGCTAAGTGAAGGCTGAGTGAAGGCTGAGTGAAGGCTAAGTGAAGGCTGAGTGAAGGCTAAGTGAAGGCTAAGTGAAGGCTGAGTGAAGGCTAAGTGAAGGCTGAGTGAAGGCTAAGTGAAGGCTGACTGAAGGATGAGTGAAGGCTAAGTGAAGGCTGAGTGAAGGCTGAGTGAAGGCTAAGTGAAGGCTGAGTGAAGGCTAAGTGAAGGCTGAGTGAAGGCTGAGTGAAGGCTAAGTGAAGGCTGAGTGAAGGCTAAGTGAAGGCTGAGTGAAGGCTGAGTGAAGGCTAAGTGAAGGCTGAGTGAAGGCTGAGTGAAGGCTGAGTGAAGGCTGAGTGAAGGCTGAGTGAAGACTGAGTGAAGGCTGAGTGAAAGCTGAGTGAAGGCTGAGGGAAGGCTGAGGGAAGGCTGAGTGAAGGCTGAGTGAAGGCTAAGTGAAGGCTTAGTGAAGTCTGAGTGAAAGCTGAGTGAAGGCTGAGTGAAGGCTAAGTGAAGGCTGAGTGAAGGCTAAGTGAAGGCTGAGTGAAGGCTAAGTGAAGGCTGAGTGAAGGCTGAGTGAAGGCTGAGTGAAGGCTAAGTGAAGGCTAAGTGAAGGCTGAGTGAAGGCTAAGTGAAGGCTGAGTGAAGGCTGAGTGAAGGCTGAGTGAAGGCTGATTGAAGACTGAGTGAAGGCTGAGAGAAAGCTGAGTGAAGGCTGAGTGAAGTCTGAGTGAAAGCTGAGTGAAGGCTGAGTGAAGGCTGAGTGAAGGCTGAGTGAAGGCTGAGTGAAGGTTGAGTGAAGGCTAAGTGAAGGGTGAGTGAAGGCTGAGGGAAGGCTAAGTGAAGGCTGAGTGAAGGCTGAGTGAAGGCTGAGTGAAGGCTAAGTGAAGGCTGAGTGAAGGCTGAGGGAAGGCTAAGTGAAGGCTGAGGGAAGGCTAAGTGAAGGCTGAGTGAAAGCTGAGTGAAGGCTGAGGGAAGGCTAAGTGAAGGCTAAGTGAAGGCTGAGTGAAGGCTGAGGGAAGGCTAAGTGAAGGCTAAGTGAAGGCTGAGTGAAGGCTGAGTGAAGGCTAAGTGAAGGCTGAGTGAAGGCTAAGTGAAGGCTGAGTGAAGGCTGAGTGAAGGCTGAGGGAAGGCTAAGTGAAGGCTGAGGGAAGGCTAAGTGAAGGCTGAGTGAAGGCTGAGTGAAGGCTGAGTGAAGGCTAAGTGAAGGCTGAGTGAAGGCTGAGGGAAGGCTAAGTGAAGGCTGAGGGAAGGCTAAGTGAAGGCTGAGTGAAAGCTGAGTGAAGGCTGAGGGAAGGCTAAGTGAAGGCTAAGTGAAGGCTGAGTGAAGGCTGAGGGAAGGCTAAGTGAAGGCTGAGTGAAGGCTGAGTGAAGGCTGAGTGAAGGCTAAGTGAAGGCTGAGTGAAGGCTGAGTGAAGGCTGAGTGAAGGCTAAGTGAAGGCTAAGTGAAGGCTGAGTGAAGGCTAAGTGAAGGCTGAGTGAAGGCTGAGTGAAGGCTGAGTGAAGGCTGATTGAAGACTGAGTGAAGGCTGAGAGAAAGCTGAGTGAAGGCTGAGTGAAGTCTGAGTGAAAGCTGAGTGAAGGCTGAGTGAAGGCTGAGTGAAGGCTAAGTGAAGGCTGAGTGAAGGCTGAGTGAAGGCTGAGTGAAGGTTGAGTGAAGGCTAAGTGAAGGGTGAGTGAAGGCTGAGTGAAGGCTGAGGGAAGGCTAAGTGAAGGCTGAGGGAAGGCTAAGTGAAGGCTGAGTGAAGGCTGAGTGAAGGCTAAGTGAAGGCTGAGTGAAGGCTGAGGGAAGGCTAAGTGAAGGCTGAGGGAAGGCTAAGTGAAGGCTGAGTGAAAGCTGAGTGAAGGCTGAGGGAAGGCTAAGTGAAGGCTAAGTGAAGGCTGAGTGAAGGCTGAGGGAAGGCTAAGTGAAGGCTAAGTGAAGGCTGAGTGAAGGCTGAGTGAAGGCTAAGTGAAGGCTGAGTGAAGGCTAAGTGAAGGCTGAGTGAAGGCTGAGTGAAGGCTGAGGGAAGGCTAAGTGAAGGCTGAGGGAAGGCTAAGTGAAGGCTGAGTGAAGGCTGAGTGAAGGCTGAGTGAAGGCTAAGTGAAGGCTGAGTGAAGGCTGAGGGAAGGCTAAGTGAAGGCTGAGGGAAGGCTAAGTGAAGGCTGAGTGAAAGCTGAGTGAAGGCTGAGGGAAGGCTAAGTGAAGGCTAAGTGAAGGCTGAGTGAAGGCTGAGGGAAGGCTAAGTGAAGGCTGAGTGAAGGCTGAGTGAAGGCTAAGTGAAGGCTGAGTGAAGGCTGAGTGAAGGCTAAGTGAAGGCTGAGTGAAGGCTGGGAAGGCTGAGTGAAGGCTGGGAAGGCTGAGTGAAGGCTGAGAAACTCTCCTATCTAGAACATGTTCTTCCAGTCTCTACTGCACAGAAACTCAACCACTGGGCGCCAGCTGCTCGGGGTTTGAGGTTTCGGCACATTTGAATGATGGGCCGGGCTCTATACAATGTGTTAATGTAACGGTTCAGGATCAGCGAAATGTTACAATTTATCACTCGTGATTTACACCGTGACTATAATGTGATATTAATATGCAGCATGAAGTATCTCCTGCAAATGAGTGACGTCTGATATGAACATATTGGCCCCTAATAAACCACAATATACTGCAGACGTAATTATTACATATACAAGGCGGTTCTATATGCAGAATCTCATCTGTGCCCATTATATACATAAACTTATCTAATTCCAACTGTACATTTATAGTATTATCTGGAGCCCAGTCTATCTATCATCTATCTATCTATCTATCTATCTATCTATCTATCTATCTATCTATCTATCTATCTATCTATCTATCTATCTATCTCTCTCTCTCTCTCTATCTATCTATCTATCTATCTATCTATCTATCTATCTATCTATCTATCTATCTATCTATCTATCTATCTATCTATCTACTCCGCTCCCAGGGCGAGGGGCACAATCTGCAACCAACGTAATCCTCACCCTGCGCCAGGAATAGTGGAGCTGGTGTCCTAGTGCTGAGCTGAAGGCCATCACTCTTCATATTTACCCAGTACACAATCCACTAGAACTACGGCCCTGGGACAACTTCTCCCTTTCTTTCTGTTTATAGGGTTAGTGAAGGACACTGAAGGGTCTGGCTGATACCAGAGAATAATCACATGCACATACAATATCACAAATATTATTGAACATCACTTTAGAGGAAATGTTTAAAGGCTACGTACACCTTCGAAAGTATTTTATTTTTTTAATAAAAATGTCAGTCAGTGTGATTGGTGCAACTTTATAATTAGTTTTTATTAACCATTATTTGAACTTTTTGAGCAGCTTTAACTCCTGTATATAGAGAGGCTGTATCTAGCCCTGAATCCTGTATATAGAGAGGCTGTATCTAGCGCTGAATCCTGTATATAGAGCGGCCGTATCTAGCGCTGAATCCTGTATATAGAGCGGCTGTATCTAGCGCTGAATCCTGTATATAGAGCGGCTGTATCTAGCGCTGAATCCTGTATATAGAGCGGCTGTATCTAGCTCTGAATCCTGTATATAGAGCGGCTGTATCTAGCACTGAATCCTGTATATAGAGCGGCTGCATCTAGCGCTGAATCCTGTATATAGAGCGGCCGTATCTAGCGCTGAATCCTGTATATAGAGCGGCTGTATCTAGCGCTGAATCCTGTATATAGAGCGGCCGTATCTAGCGCTGAATCCTGTACATAAAGCGGCTGTATCTAGCGCTGAATCCGGTGTATAGAGCGGCCGTATCTAGCGCTGAATCCTGTATATAGAACGGCTGTATCTAGCGCTGAATCCTGTATATAGAGCGGCTGTATCTAGCGATGAATCCTGTATATAGAGCGGCCGTATCTAGCGCTGAATCCTGTATATAGAACGGCTGTATCTAGCGCTGAATCCTGTATATAGAGCAGCTATATCTAGCGCTGTATCCGGTATATAGAGCGGCCGTATCTAGCTCTGAATCCTGTATATAGAGCAGCTATATCTAGCGCTGAATCCTGTATATAGAGCGGCTGTATCTTGCGCTGAATCCTGTATATAGAGCGGCCGTATCTAGCGCTGAATCCTGTATATAGAGCGGCTGTATCTAGCGCTGAATCCTGTATATAGAGCGGCTGTATCTAGCGCTGAATCCTGTATATAGAGCGGCTGTATCTAGCACTGAATCCTGTATATAGAGCGGCTGTATCTAGCGCTGAATCCTGTATATAGAGCAGCTGTATCTAGCGCTGAATCCTGTATATAGAGCGGCTGTATCTAGCGCTGAATCCTGTATATAGAGCAGCTGTATCTAGCGCTGAATCCTGTATATAGAGCGGCCGTATCTAGCGCTGAATCCTGTATATAGAACGGCTGTATCTAGCGCTGAATCCTGTATATAGAGCGGCTGTATCTAGCGCTGAATCCTGTATATAGAGCGGCTGTATCTAGCGCTGAATCCTGTATATAGAGCGGCTGTATCCTGTATATAGAGCGGCTGTATCTAGCGCTGAATCCTGTATATAGAGCGGCTGTATCCTGTATATAGAGCGGCTGTATCTAGCGCTGAATCCTGTATATAGAGCGGCTGTATCTAGCGCTGAATCCTGTATATAGAGCGGCTGAATCTAGCGCTGAATCCTGTATATAAAGCGGCTGTATCTAGTGCTGAATCCTGTATATAGAGCGGCTGTATCTAGCGCTGAATCCCGTATATAGAGCGGCTGTATCCTGTATATAGAGCGGCTGTATCTAGCGCTGAATCCTGTATATAGAGCGGCTGTATCTAGCGCTGAATCCTGTATATAGAGCGGCCGTATCTAGCGCTGAATCCTGTATATAGAGCGGCCGTATCTAGCGCTGAATCCTGTATATAGAGCGGCTGTATCTAGCGCTGAATCCTGTATATAGAGCGGCTGTATCTAGCGCTGAATCCTGTATATAGAGCGGCTGTATCTAGCGCTGAATCCTGTATATAGAGCGGCTGTATCTAGCGCTGAATCCTGTATATAGAGCGGCTGTATCTAGCGATGAATCCTGTATATAGAACGGCTGTATCTAGCGCTGAATCCTGTATATAGAGCGGCTGTATCTAGCACTGATTCCAGTATATAGAGCGGCTGTATCTAGCGCTGAATCCTGTATATAGAGCGGCTTTATCTAGCGCTGAATCCTGTATATAGAGCGGCCGTATCTACTGCTGAATCCTGTATATAGAGCGGCTGTATCTAGCGCTGAATCCTGTATATAGAGCGGCTGTATCTAGCGCTGAATCCTGTATATAGAGAGGCTGTATCTAGCGCTGAATCCTGTATATAGAGCGGCTGTATCTAGCGCTGAATCCTGTATATAGAGCGGCTGTATCTAGCTCTGAATCCTGTATATAGAGTGGCTGTATCTAGCGCTGAATCCTGTATATAGAGCGGCTGTATCTAGCGCTGAATCCTGTATATAGAGCGGCTGTATCTAGCGCTGAATCCTGTATATAAAGCGGCTGTATCTAGCGATGAATCCTGTATATAGAGCGGCTGTATCTAGCGCTGAATCCTGTATATAGAGCGGCTGTATCTAGCAAAGAATCCTTTATATAGAGCGGCTGTATCTAGGGCTGAATCCTGTATATAGAGCGGCTGTATCTAGTGCAGAATCCTGTATATAGAGCGGCTGTATCTAGCGATGAATCCTGTATATAGAGCGGCTGTATCTAGCGCTGAATCCTGTATATAGAGCGGCTGTATCTAGCGATGGATCCTGTATATAGAGCGACTGTATCTAGCGCTGAATCCTGTATATAGAGCGGCTGTATCTAGCGATGAATCCTGTATATAGAGCGGCTGTATCTAGCGCTGAATCCTGTATATAGAGCGGCTGTATATAGCGATGAATCCTGTATATAGAGCGGCTGTATCTAGCGCTGAATCCTGTATATAGAGCGGCTGCATCTAGCGCTGAATCCTGTATATAGAGCGGCCGTATCTAGCGCTGAATCCTGTATATAGAGTGGCTGTATCTAGCGCTGAATCCTGTATATAGAGCGGCTGTATCTAGCGCTTTATCCTGTATATAGAGCGGCTGCATCTAGCGCTGAATCCTGTATATAGAGCGGCTGTATCTAGCGATGAATCCTGTATATAGAGCGGCTGTTTCTAGCGCTGAATCCTGTACAAAGAGCGGCTGTATCTAGCGCTGAATCCTGTATATAGAGCGGCTGTATCTAGCGCTGAATCCTGTATATAGAGCAGCTATATCTAGCGCTGTATCCGGTATATAGAGCGGCCGTATCTAGCTCTGAATCCTGTATATAGAGCAGCTATATCTAGCGCTGTATCCTGTATATAGAGCGGCTGTATCTTGCGCTGAATCCTGTATATAGAGCGGCCGTATCTAGCGCTGAATCCTGTATATAGAGCGGCTGTATCTAGCGCTGAATCCTGTATATAGAGCGGCTGTATCTAGCGCTGAATCCTGTATATAGAGCGGCTGTATCTAGCACTGAATCCTGTATATAGAGCGGCTGTATCTAGCGCTGAATCCTGTATATAGAGCGGCTGTATCTAGCGCTGAATCCTGTAGAAAAAATGGGGGATAGGAGGTAGGATCCAGCGCTGTAATGCTTTTAAAATAGAAACGACGTTTCCAAGTTTAATGTCCTGGTTTAAAAAGGAAAGTCCAGTGGTATAGGTCCAGGGTGTAGATGAAGTGGGAAGAGGGTATCCTCTGTGGCCCCTACGCGTTTCGGACGTCGCTGCGTCCTTAGACTTGGCTGTAATTTCCTTTTTAAACCAGGACATTAAACTTGGAAACGTTGTTTCTATTTTAAAAGCATTACAGCGCTGGATCCTACCTCCTATCCCCCATTTTTTCTATTTGAATCCGTGTGCCGACACGAGGAACCGGGCGCTGTCAACGACACACAGGAGTGTGTCAGGTGAGCTGGAGGATTCCTCCACACGCTTTTTTCTGCTGAATCCTGTATATAGAGCGGCCGTATCTAGTGCTGAATCCTGTATATAGAGCGGCTGTATCTAGCGCTGAATCCTGTATATAGAGCGGCCGTATCTAGCGCTGAATCCTGTATATAGAGCGGCTGTATCTAGCGCTGTATCCTGTATATAGAGCGGCTGCATCTAGCCCTGAATCCTGTATATAGAGCGGCTTTATCTAGCGCTGAATCCTGTATATAGAGCGGCCGTATCTACTGCTGAATCCTGTATATAGAGCGGCTGTATCTAGCGCTGAATCCTGTATATAGAGCGGCTGTATCTAGCGCTGAATCCTGTATATAGAGAGGCTGTATCTAGCAAAGAATCCTTTATATAGAGCGGCTGTATCTAGGGCTGAATCCTGTATATAGAGCGGCTGTATCTAGTGCAGAATCCTGTATATAGAGCGGCTGTATCTAGCGCTGTGTCCTGTATATAGAGCGGCTGTATCTAGCGCTGAATCCTGTATATAGAGCGGCTGTATCTAGCGATGAATCCTGTATATAGAGCGGCTGTATCTAGTGCAGAATCCTGTATATAGAGCGGCTGTATCTAGCGCTGAATCCTGTATATAGAGCGGCTGTATCTAGTGCAGAATCCTGTATATAGAGCGGCTGTATCTAGCGCTGAATCCTGTATATAGAGCGGCTGTATCTAGCGATGAATCCTGTATATAGAGCGGCTGTATCTAGCGCTGAATCCTGTATATAGAGCGGCTGTATCTAGCGCTGAATCCTGTATATAAAGCGGCTGTATCTAGCGCTGAATCCTGTATATAGAGCGGCTGTATCTAGCGATGAATCCTGTATATAGAGCGGCTGTATCTAGCGATGAATCCTGTATATAGAGCGACTGTATCTAGCGCTGAATCCTGTATATAGAGCGGCTGTATCTAGCGATGAATCCTGTATATAGAGCGGCTGTATCTAGCGCTGAATCCTGTATATAGAGCGGCTGCATCTAGCGCTGAATCCTGTATATAGAGCGGCTGTATCTAGCGCTGAATCCTGTATATAGAGCGGCTGAATCCTGTATATAGAGCGGCCGTATCTACTGCTGAATCCTGTATATAGAGCGGCTGTATCTAGCGCTGAATCCTGTATATAGAGCGGCTGTATCTAGCGCTGAATCCTGTATATAGAGCGGCTGTATCTAGCGCTGAATCCTGTATATAGAGAGGCTGTATCTAGCAAAGAATCCTTTATATAGAGCGGCTGTATCTAGGGCTGAATCCTGTATATAGAGCGGCCGTATCTAGCGCTGAATCCTGTATATAGAGCGGCTGTATCTAGTGCAGAATCCTGTATATAGAGCGGCTGTATCTAGCGCTGTGTCCTGTATATAGAGCGGCTGTATCTAGCGCTGAATCCTGTATATAGAGCGGCTGTATCTAGCGCTGAATCCTGTATATAGAGCGGCTGTATCTAGCGATGAATCCTGTATATAGAGCGACTGTATCTAGCGCTGAATCCTGTATATAGAGCGGCTGTATCTAGCGATGAATCCTGTATATAGAGCGGCTGTATCTAGCGCTGAATCCTGTATATAGAGCGGCTGTATCTAGCGATGAATCCTGTATATAGAGCGGCTGTATCTAGCGCTGAATCCTGTATATAGAGCGGCTGCATCTAGCGCTGAATCCTGTATATAGAGCGGCCGTATCTAGCGCTGAATCCTGTATATAGAGCGGCTGTATCTAGCGCTGAATCCTGTATATAGAGCGGCCGTATCTAGCGCTGAATCCTGTATATAGAGTGGCTGTATCTAGCGCTGAATCCTGTATATAGAGTGGCTGTATCTAGCTCTGAATCCTGTATATAGAGCGGCTGTTTCTAGCGCTGAATCCTGTACAAAGAGCGGCTGTATCTAGCGCTGAATCCTGTATATAGAGCAGCTATATCTAGCGCTGTATCCGGTATATAGAGCGGCCGTATCTAGCTCTGAATCCTGTATATAGAGCAGCTATATCTAGCGCTGTATCCTGTATATAGAGCGGCTGTATCTTGCGCTGAATCCTGTATATAGAGCGGCCGTATCTAGCGCTGAATCCTGTATATAGAGCGGCTGTATCTAGCGCTGAATCCTGTATATAGAGCGGCTGTATCTAGCGCTGAATCCTGTATATAGAGCGGCTGTATCTAGCACTGAATCCTGTATATAGAGCGGCTGTATCTAGCGCTGAATCCTGTATATAGAGCGGCTGTATCTAGCGCTGAATCCTGTAGAAAAAATGGGGGATAGGAGGTAGGATCCAGCGCTGTAATGCTTTTAAAATAGAAACGACGTTTCCAAGTTTAATGTCCTGGTTTAAAAAGGAAAGTCCAGTGGTATAGGTCCAGGGTGTAGATGAAGTGGGAAGAGGGTATCCTCTGTGGCCCCTACGCGTTTCGGACGTCGCTGCGTCCTTAGACTTGGCTGTAATTTCCTTTTTAAACCAGGACATTAAACTTGGAAACGTTGTTTCTATTTTAAAAGCATTACAGCGCTGGATCCTACCTCCTATCCCCCATTTTTTCTATTTGAATCCGTGTGCCGACACGAGGAACCGGGCGCTGTCAACGACACACAGGAGTGTGTCAGGTGAGCTGGAGGATTCCTCCACACGCTTTTTTTCTGCTGAATCCTGTATATAGAGCGGCCGTATCTAGTGCTGAATCCTGTATATAGAGCGGCTGTATCTAGCGCTGAATCCTGTATATAGAGCGGCTGTATCTAGCGCTGAATCCTGTATATAGAGCGGCTGTATCTAGCGCTGAATCCTGTATATAGAGCGGCCGTATCTAGCGCTGAATCCTGTATATAGAGGGGCCGTATCTAGCGCTGAATCCTGTATATAGAGCGGCCGTATCTAGCGCTGAATCCTGTATATAGAGCGGCTGTATCTAGCGCTGACTCCTGTATATAGAGCGGCTGTATCTAGCGCTGAATCCTGTATATAGAGCAGCTGTATCTAGCGCTGAATCCTGTATATAGAGCAGCTGTATCTAGCGCTGAATCCTGTATATAGAGCGGCCGTATCTAGCGCTGAATCCTGTATATAGAGCGGCTGTATCTAGCACTGAATCCTGTATATAGAGTGGCTGTATCTAGCGCTGAATCCTGTATATAGAGCAGCTGTATCTAGCGCTGAATCCTGTATATAGAGTGGCTGTATCTAGCGCTGAATCCTGTATATAGAGCGGCTGTATCTAGCACTGAATCCTGTATATAGAGTGGCTGTATCTAGCGCTGAATCCTGTATATAGAGAGGCTGTATCTAGCGATGAATCCTGTATATAGAGCGGCTGTATCTAGCGCTGAATCCTGTATATAGAGCGGCTGTATCTAGCGCTGAATCCTGTATATAGAGCGGCTGTATCTAGCACTGAATCCTGTATATAGAGCGGCTGTATCTAGCACTGAATCCTGTATATAGAGTGGCTGTATCTAGCGCTGAATCCTGTATATAGAGCGGCTGTATCTAGCACTGAATCCTATATCCGTCAGGTCCACGGAGTTTACCGCAACGTCTATTCCACAGCAATTCCGCCACGTCTGAATGTACCCTTAGGGTATGTACCGTAAACGGCCAAAAAACGGCTGAGAAATCTGCCCATTGATTTCAATGGGAAAAACGGCATTGTGTTCTGACGGGACGTTTTTTACGCAACCATTTTTCATTAATTTTATAGAAAAAACGCTCCAAAAACAGCCGTAAAAAACGCAGTGAAAAACGCGAGTTGCTAAAAAAAAACGGCTGAAAATCAGGAGCTGTTTTCCCTTGAAAACTTCTCCGTATTTTCAGGCGTTTTTAGTAAGCGCGTGCACATACCCTCAGGGTTTATTCAGACGAACGTATAAATAATCTGCGTGACGGACGTTTTTTTAGCGCCCGTCACATGGCTGCATGTATTTCTATGGGGCTGTACACACGGCCGTTGTTCTTATGGACCGTGTCAAGGGCCTGTGAAAAAATAGGACATGTCCTATTTTTGTCCAGTTTTCACGGTTCCCTCTATAGACTCGTCTATGAGGGATCCGTGAAAAGGGAAACTACCGTTTTTCATGGCTGATTTCGCGCACGTTCTTCTGAATATAGCCTTCGTGAAATGAGCTAAGTTTCTTTAGAGGCTCCCACATCTCAATAAATTTGGTTCATCTCGGGACATCCTAAAGAGAGAAAATGAAATCTACACCTGTTATGAGCAGGCGCAGATTTGCGCTTCAATTTGCGCCATTTTCTGACTTTAAACATTCTAAATCTGTTTGAAACTTGCTAACCCCGCCCCTCACAATTAACTCCGCCCATGTTTCTCACCTATTTTCTAAAGTGGCGAGAGAAGAAAAAAGTTGCAAATACTGGGGCAAATTTGGGTTGCGCCAACATTTTTTTAACATTTTTTTACACCAGAAATGTGGTGTAAAGATTCCGCCCCTAATACGCCTACAAACATCTGCCCTTTGCTTTCAATGGGAATTACGATGTTCTGTTCCCACGAGGTGTAAGTTTATGCGTCGCTGTCATAATACGGCGCGTAAAATGATGGCTCGTCAGAAGAAGTGCAGGACACTTCTTGGGACGTTTTTGGAGGCATTTTTCATTGACTCCATTGAAAAACAGCTCAAAAAACGGCCGTAAAAACGCAGCGAAAAACGCGAGTTGTTAAAAAAACTTCTGAAAATCTGGAGCTGTTTTCGCCTGAACACAGCTCTGTATTTTCAGACGTTTTTGCTCACTGCGTGTGAACATAGCCTAAGGCTGCGTTCACACGGGGGATTTTTCATGTGGAAAGATACTACTATTATTTCTACTATTATTATTACTGCTACAACTACTATTAGGGCATGCCCACACGTGGCGGATTTCCTCCGCAACTGTCCGCATCAATGCCGCACAGAATCTGCGTTGCAGATTCTGCTGCGGATCTGCCCAAAATGTGCAGTAAATTGATGCGGACTAGCTGCTGCGGACTGCGGGAAAAGTGCTTCCCTTCTCCCTATCAGTGCAGGATATCAGTGCAGGATAGAGAGAAGGGACAGCACTTTCCCTAGTGAAAGTAAACGAATTTCATACTTACCGGCCGTTGTCTTGGTGACGCGTCCCTCTTTCGGCATCCAGCCCGACCTCCCTGGATGACGCGCCAGTCCATGTGACCGCTGCAGCCTGTTATTAGCCTGTGATTAGCTGCAGCCGTCACTTAGACTGAAACGTCATCCTGGGAGGCCGGACTGGAGACAGACGCAGGGAGTTCTCGGTAAGTATGAACTTATATTTTTTTACAGGTTGCTGTATATTGGGATCGGTAGTCACTGTCCCGGGTGCAGAAACAGTTACTGCCGATCGCTTAACTCTTTCAGCACCCTGGACAGTGACTATTTACTGACGTCTCCTAGCAACGCTATTACGGGAGCCCGATTGACTTCCTCAGTCTGGCTGTAGACCTAGAAATACATAGGTCCAGCCAGAATGAAGAAATGTCATGTCAAAAAAGCAAGACGCATCCGCAGCACACATAACATGTGCATGACAGCTGCGGACTTCATTGCGGAATTTAGAATCTCCATTGAAGTCAATGGAGAATTTCCGCAATGAGTCCGCAACCAGTCCGCCACTGCTCCGCAACAGACAGAGCATGCTGCGGACACCAAATTCCGCACCGCAGCCTATGCTCCGCAGCGGAATTTTAC